>NC_090931.1:1415817833-1416127387 GCF_040938575.1 Ambystoma mexicanum | reverse complement strand
TTCAAGAAGACTAAGGAAAGGCTCTCGCTCTACTTCTATTGGCCAAAGATGGGGGCCGAAGTAGAAAAACACTGCAGGAGCTGCCACACCTGCCAGATCTCTGGTAAGGTTGGGTCCAAGAATGTGGCACCATTAGTGCCTCTCCCCGTTGTGGGAGTCCCATTTGAGAGAGTAGGGATTCATATCGTTGGTCCCCTTGATCCTCCAACCTCCTCAGGCAACAGGTTTATACTTGTTGTAGTAGACCATGCTACTAGGTATCCTGAGGCCATTCCTATGAGGACTGTTAGGGCTCCGGCTGTGGCTAAGGCCCTCCTTGGTATCTTTACTAGGGTCGGGTTTCCTAAGGAAGTAATCTCTGACAGGGGGTCAAACTTTATGTCCCACTACATGAAAGCCATGTGGAAAACCTGCGGAGTAACTTACAAGTTCTCAACGGCTTACCACCCACAAACCAATGGGTTGGTAGAACGGTTCAACCGAACCATGAAGAGCATGATAGGTGCTCTAGAAGAACCCCTTAAGCGTAAGTGGGACCTTCTATTGCCATGCCTTCTCTTTGCTTATAGAGAAGTCCCTCAGGAGGGAGTAGGTTACTCTCCCTTCAAACTACTCTATGGTCATCCCGTCAGAGGTCCATTGGCCCTGATTAAGGAGGGGTTGGAGAGTGCTCCTTCCCCCAAGCCAGTCAGAGTGACTGACTACGTGATAGGTCTCCGGAGGAGAATGTCGCACCTGATGACAGAAGCAAGCGATAACTTGAAAGCTGGACAAGCATTGGTCAAGCACTGGCACGATCAAAAGGCTAACATGGTTGAGTTCGCTCAAGACCAGCTCGTTCTCGTTATGATCCCAACAAGGCAGAGGGCCTTGCAAGATAAATGGATGGGACCCTACCGAGTAGTGGGTAAACTAGGCGAGGTTAACTATCTGGTGGACTTGGGCAATCCCAAGGAGGCTCCGACAGTCTTTCACACCAACCGACTTAAAGCGTATGTCTCACGACCCGATGTAGGAGCGTTGCTTCTAGCATCATCCGAGGAAGAAGAAGAGAGTGAAGCTCTTCCGGATCTCCTCAGAGGCTTACCTTTAGATGAAAAAATTGAAGGAGTAAATCTCTCCTCCAATCTGACACCCGAGCAACAAGAAGAGTGCAAGTCTATGTTGAATCAGTTTGCCTCTCTGTTCTCGCTCTCACCAGGCTTGACCCCTTGGGGCCAGCACGACATACTCACTGGTGACTGTCTGCCTGTCAAAAGCAGAGGATACCGCATGTCAGAAAACGTACAAACCCACATCAAAGGTGAGGTCAGCAAGATGCTTGATCTCGGGGTAATAGAGCCCTCTACTAGTCCATGGTCTAGCCCAGTTGTGTTAGTACCAAAGGCCGGATCTAAAGAATTTAGATTCTGCGTGGATTATAGAGCTCTTAACGCAGTCACCACGATTGATGCCCACCCTTTGCCAATAACAGATGAGTTGGTGGATAAGCTTGGCGCCGCCAAGTTCCTCAGCACATTTGACTTGACGTCAGGCTATTGGCAAATAGCCCTGACCGACCATGCCAAGGAGAAAACTGCATTTTCTACCCCCGTTGGTTTATACCAGTTTACGGTAATGCCTTTCGGACTGAAAAATGCACCTGCTACGTTTCAACGGATGGTAAACCAAGTTCTAAATGGGATGGAGGACTTCTGCATGGCATACTTGGATGACATCGCAGTGTTCAGCAATTCCTGGGAAGAACATGTAACCCACCTGAGAGATGTTTTGCAGGCTCTTGGACGAGCCAATCTGACCATAAAGGCGAGTAAATGCCAAATCGGACAGAGTAAGGTAGTCTATCTTGGGCATGAGGTAGGCGGTGGAGAAATAAGGCCTTTGCTCAGCAAGATTGAAGCTGTGGAAAATTGGACAACACCGACTACTCAGACCCAGGTGAGAGCCTTCCTAGGCCTCACCGGGTATTACAGGAATTTCATTGAGAACTATGGGGCCATAGCTTCTCCACTGAATGTCATCTCCTCGCCCAAATTTCCTAAAAAGGTTAAATGGAACGAGGAGTGCAATCAGGCTTTTGAAAACCTGAAAAAGGCTCTTTGCCAAGCCCCAGTACTCAGAGCTCCTGATTACCGCCAACACTTCATTGTGCAGACAGACGCTTCCAATGTAGGGATAGGTGCCGTACTCAGTCAACTGGATGGGAAAGGTAGGGAGCACCCCGTTTGCTTCATCAGCCGCAAGCTGAAGGATCCTGAAACAAGGTGGGCAACAATCGAAAGAGAGTGCTTTGCTATCGTGTGGGCTCTGAAGAAGTTTAGGCCGTACTTGTATGGTTCTACTTTTGTTATTCAGACTGACCACCAACCCTTGAGATGGTTGATGCAAATGAAAGGGGAAAACCCGAAACTACTGAGATGGTCGATCTGCCTGCAAGGGTTTGATTTCACCATTGAGCACAGGTCAGGGTGTCACCACCAAAATGCTGATGGTCTCTCTAGGATGTATGTCATCGACTAGAGGTATGAGATTCATCCAGGAGTGGATTAAATCCTCCTGTCCCTTAGTCTGGGGGGGGCGAGTGTTAGGGAGAATTCTCTGTTTAGGCTGAATTTCCTAACCTAGTGAGTCCCCCAGCAGCTTTGCTGGATTTCTGAAGTTTGTTTTTTCCATCCTGCCAAGAGTGTGACCCTTTTCTCTCACTCTTGGACATGTATGTGGATAATTCCTTTAATAGGTTAATGTGTTCGATGGGCTATGGGGTCTTTTACTCCATAGGGTCTCATATGTTTTTCTATGTGTGTCACACTGCACCCTACGTGTCGTGACACGGGGGTGCCCTAGCAGGTCCCCCCACTATATGACTCCATAACCGGGGACTGACTACTGTCTCCCCGGGCATGTAAAGTCACCATTGGCTTTACTAGACCTAAATTTGCTAACAGAACTAGTACCAACCATCTTATTGTGGACGTACTAGTACTATTACTCCTGGATCTGTTACCCGAGGGGGCACTGTCCCGTCCCCCCTCGTCGAGTTTTGGCTGGTGGCAGTGGAAACTACTTGTTATGTTCGACCCCGAGCATAACCCTATGGGATTCATCCCATTGTTAGAGATTGATACTTTTTCTCGTTAATCTCTAACGTACCACCGATCTACTTATCTTAAATAGGTTTATCGAGTGGTATTTTCTGCCAGAACTCGGTTTGTAAAATGGCGTCTGTGTTCGTCTCTGTGACTCCTAAACCAAAGGTTGAGCCCTTTGTTCCACTTTTGGCGGGCCACTGGACAGAGACCCTCCAGAGTGGTGCCATTCTGTCTGGGTTACCTCAGGGGTGTGGGAGGGGGTTTAGACACCCTGGACCGAGTTGCCTTGCCAACTCAGGTCACACTCTGGAGTGATTGGCCCAGGTGGTGAGCCTTCCCGCTCACCACTTAGCATGTGTTGATTGACAGCTAGGCTGAATGAATGGGGGTCGTCTGCATAAAAGCAGGGCTTGTGGGACTGGATCTTCAGAAGTCGCCACTGGACCTAAAGAATCCGACGAGGGTAACGCTGAGCCGACCTGCACGACGACACCTCCGGTGGAGCCCTGCAGAACCGTCTCACAATCTCCTGACGACAGAGGAGATCTCCCTGCCGGGGAGTCTCTTCCCCTGGCTGGTGGGAACAACCAGTCTTCTTTGTGCTTTTTATTCGCCCCAGGACGCAGTGGTCGAATTGCCCGTGCAGAGCACCCGGCAACCGGATAGCCACTACCCCTGTACCGCGACCGAAAGGTGGTGCCTTGTGACGGAGCACTCCGCGGCTGGTCTCTTCCCTGGTGGTGCACCGGACTAACTTCTCTTCGACGACGAGATCATCTCTTCTCTTAGCCAAGACCCATCGTGCATCCACCACCAGGAACAACTGCCCCTGCCGGAGCTGCCCTCCACAACAAGGTACTGTACTCGCCTGGCTTCCCTTTTCGATCGGTCTGAGGGAGGTGTCTTAATCATCTCCGTTCCGCTGGGTAATTGTAATTGTGTTTTGATTTGTTTGCCGTGGTTTGCTTTAGTGTTTTTCATAGACGTTCTGTTATAAATAAATAACTTACTATCTTTACACTAAGCCTCATTGCGTGTTTGCTTGTTTTGCTTTGACGAATTGCCCTATCTTGTATACTCCCTATACTGACCAACTTTTCTTGAGAGAAGTCTGACTGCTCAGCCACAGCTACCAATTGAATCTGTGTGGTACAGACTGCTACCAAGTGGGTTCATCGCCAACACCTGTAGTCCTAAATCTTTTGCAGTGGTCCCAGAGGGAACTGCACAGGTTTCCGCCTAACACTGGTTCATAGTCCATTGCGGCACAGGGTATTTGTTAAGGTGGGTGTGAGATGGGTTGGGTGCCTACTCAAACCAAGAACCCAGCGTTCAAATAAAAATAAATATTAAATTAGTGTGCGCCACATTCATTGTCAGTGGAAGAAGTCCCTGGCTGGATTGTGCCATGTCATAAAATCTGTTACAACTCGGACTTTGCAGAGGGCAGGTCTGAGCCAACAACATACTGACATTGCTTAGAGGTTACACATTCAAAGAGTGCCAAATGTTACCTGGGCCTTCCCTCTCAATTTATCCTGTTTTTTTAAGCTCCCATTCACCTCTCACGCATTACAAAGCTGGAGTTTGTATGGTGGGAGATATTAAATCCAGGAGCATAAAAGCTGACACACGTCAAGGGGCCTTGAGCACATCCACACACTACTTTTAACAACAACTATTTATCTCTCTGAGGCTGCTCTCACCTAAAAATCCCGTTCAACTTTCAGACACCTAACAATGTACTCTTCTGAATACTGCAATCCTGGGGTCAGATACAGAAACGGTGCACTGGTGCAAGTGCAAAGCGTGTAAGGTATTAGAACTAGGGCAACATTTGCCCCATTTTTAAACACATAGGAACACATTAAAAAATAACATTGCACCTCGACAAGTGCAGTTTGGCATATTAAAAACACCAGGGCAAAAATTGCCCCAGTGCTAAAAAGATGCATTTTCACTAAATTTTTGCACCAGGGCAAAGTTTGCCCTAGTGCTAACTTTGCCCTGATGCAAAAATGCATCAAACATGTATCTTTTTAGCACTAGGGCAATTCTACCCCTGGTGCTTTTAATGTGGCAAACTACACTTGTCGAGGTGCAATGTTTTTTTAATGTGTCCCAGTGTTTTTAAAAATAGGGCAAACTTTGCCCTAGTGCTAATACCGTGCACACTTTGCACATACACTGGTGCAAAGTTTCTGTAATCTGGCCCCTGATCTGTGATCTACTTTGGCTGAATCGAAAAGCACAAACCTTCGACTGTTAATCCGCCCCAACGGCTCTATGTGATTTCCTCAAAAAGATTTGGTCGAGGAAGATTTCTGATTTTGACACAGATATATGCAGAGGGAGACCTCCAGCAGTGCCCCCGTGATCCCTTGCATTAATTATTAACTTAAACCCACCCCCACCTCTATGTGAAGCAATAACAACAAAAAAAAACAAATGAATTCTCATTCAACCAACTCCGCTGCTGCAAACTCTCCCTCTCCCGCCCCCAATGCCATGCACATCTCCTCTGTTTCTTTTATTTCTACCCTCTTTCGCTCACAAAGTCACCCTTTTCTCTTCCTTTCCTCCTCAGTCTATCTTCTGGGTCCCCAGAGGAGGACACCGTACACCAGCTGGCAGAAACGTCTGGCAACTTTGAAACCACTAGGGTAGAGATATGGCGCAGTATGCAAGCTTTAAAAAAAAAAAAAAAACATCAATTATGAAAAGGAGAATGAACCCCTGCACTGTTCTCCTGGTAGACGGAGAACATTCCAAGTGAGCTGTACCTTTCACACTGCGAACACATATCATGACAGCTCAACTGTCTGTATGCCGCCAGTGTTCTAAAACTCGGATTAGTTAAGTGCACTCTGTGCCAAACTAAACAAATACAAACTAATTTACCATTCTTGGAAAAGCATGGACTGTACTTAACTAATCCGAGTTTTTATTTTTAAAACACTCTGCATTGCTCACAAATGTCTCGCCAAAAAAGCCCCAAGCAACCTTAAAAAAGCATTACAGAAAAAAGAAGCTACCAGAACTCTGAGATCTAACGACAATCAATTCTTAGCCACACCCCGCTACAAAACTTCTAGAGCCGTGGGAAGACACTTCCATGACCTGGCCCCCAAACACTGGAACTCACTACCCATCAACATCAAACAAGATACATCTTTCCCCGGATTCAAAAAACGACTAAAACGTGGCTATTTAACCAATACTAGGTTATCAGGTACCTAACTGATACTAGTATAAGCCTTTCGATTTCATGCGTAAATAATGTTCACTGTTGTATGATATTTTCTGCTGCTTGTGAATTTTTACTGTTTTTCTGTACCTTGCATAGATGTATGACTAATTTGCCTAAGCTGTCTGTAGCCACGCCGTGATACCCCAGGGTCTGGGCGTGTAACAAATTAATGAAATAAATAAATAGTAAAAGCATTACAGCTTTTGGATTAGTAGAGAACACCCTGGCCTGAAGTAGCCAGTCAGCAGTACATGTGTTATGAGTGCACTCGATGGATCCCCTTTCATAAGAAATGCAACATACCAAGTATAGGATAAATACTCCATTTTATGAAGAGGCTAATGACAGCATTCAGATGGCAGCCATCTTGCCCCTTGCCATAGTATGACCCTAGTCCAGTAATTGCCATTTTTATAACCACACTGGAAACATGTTTATTTTTATTTTGTATTCTACTTTGTTAAAAAAAGCAAGATTTAGGGGCAGATTCATGGAACAAATGTGCGCTGAAAATTGTGGCGCACGGTGGTGCAAGCGTGAAAAAGTTTGCGATTCATGGAAGGCCCTGTGCATGTTTACCCCGGGATGTGCGCCAAATCCGTGCGTGGCGCACACGGGCGCACACTTCATTGCAACATCCTGAACGCTGTGCGCGACGCGTACTTCGAAAGCGCAAAAGGTTAGCGCACACACCAAAAAGGGGGCGGAACAGGGGGCGGAACATGCAGAATGGGGAACAACGCGTGAACACGAAGGTGTAACTGCGGAAGTACTGCTGGTAAATACACGGAACGCCCGAACGTACACGAACAACACATATTCATGGAATCGAATACGGGTAACCCGCGCACGGCAAAAGACGCACAGGTGTCAACACGTCCGCCACGCAAAGACAGGCGTAAGCATCCCAGCGCACAGTATAAAAGTGCGCACAAACAACAAACACTGTATATACAGCTACGATTAATGCCCCATTTGCCGCAGCACTGATCGTGGGACACCGCAGGAGGAGAATAGCCAGGCCCTGAATTATTTTGCCCTGGACAGCCTTTTTGGGATGCCTGATGACCAGGTCTATGGCAGGTATAGGTTTCCACCTCGTATCATCCTAGACCTGGTCAGGGAGTGGGAAGATGACCTTATATCACCCACCCTGTGCTCCCAAGCATTGATCCCCTTGGAGAAGGTGCTCAATGTCCTGCATTTCTTGGCCACTGGGTCATTTCAGCGGACAACTGCCATAGTCAGGGGTGTCTCACAGGCCACGCAGTCACGCTGCCTACACCAGGTGTTGGCAATCATGACTGCGCGCCCCTCAGTCAGCAGGCACATGTACCTGCCCATAACACCCGCAGAAAGGCAGGCCGTGGTCCAGGACTTTTACAGGGTGGCACACTTCCCCAAAGTGCTTGGTGGCATAGAATGCACCCATGTGGCCCTACGTCCACCTAGGACCACTGAGCACATCTATCGAAACCACAAGCACTGGCATTCCATCAACATGCAGTTTATATGCAATGCCAAGGGAATCATCACCTCTGGCTATGCAAACTACCCTGCTCTACCCATGATAGTTTCATATACAGATTGTCCGCCCTGAGCCAGGCCCTGGAAGCTGGGAAGCATGGCGACACTTGGCTCCTAGGTGAGTACAAATGCCTGTGCACATGCATGCATGTCACACACATGCAAATACACAAACCCAACTAATCACAACCATTATCACCTTCCCAGGGTACAGTGCCTACCCTCTGAGCAACCCCATGATGACGCCAATCCGGAACCCCACCACACCACCCCAGGTAAAATACAACACTGCCCATATTGCAACCAGGGGCATAGTGGAGCGCCCGTTCGGAGGGCTCAAGTCACGCTTCCGCTCCCTTGACCGCTCTGGCGGACAGCTACTATATGCACCCCCAGTAGTGTGCAGGATCATGTAGCAGCATGTGTCCTGCACAATGTTGCAACACGGCGGTACGTACCGGTGGACATGGTAGTGCCCCCACATCCCCAACCACATGCACAGGCGCTGCCCATGGGAGGGGAAAGGGCACGTGGTGAGGCAGCCCAGACCCATCTTGTGGCCACATTTTTCACCTAAACTCCCACCCTGCAGAGTGCACACAGGCCTGGCACATACCAGGTGACAATCGATGATGACAAAGAGACTGTCAACTGTCACAACCTTATGACACTGAGAATGTTGCCACAGAAGTGCTATATTGTGTGCATCCCTACCTACTTAAACATAACCAATCCTGTGTGACCAAAAGGAACACATGCAAGGTGTGTATCACACCACCCCTTGCATAACAGGCCATGACAATCACTGGTGTGTCACCCAAACCCTCCCAACCCATATCATCTTGTCTGCCACACCATGACATGGCATGCAACAGCAAAAGCCCAACACATGTCCAATTACATATGAAGTGACATGTGATAAATGGAAAGAGGCCTGAGACAATCATGCCTGACATGGAATCAGATGAAATGACTGACCAACAACCTCCCACACATACCAAGTCATACACAAATGCTTGCCACCAGTGGTAGCATCAACAAAAGACTGAATGCCTGTTCTCATGCACATTGGCCAAGCCAAATCCGCTAATCCCTAACCCATGTGCTGAGTGTGTCTACTGCAACACACTGCTCAGCACACAGCACAGTGAGTATTGTGTTGGGGATACACCTTGAGCATCACATAAAAAGGACAAGCAACCAAAATAGCCTATTGACGCATGTACACGATCCCCAAATGGTAATTGATCATGCGCTGCAGGAACACAGCGTGCCAGAGAAGGCAATTGTGTGCACGTGTGGGCATGGAATGGTGGTTGTACGTGTGGTGGAGCCTTGTGTAAGTGTGTGTGTCAGTAGGGACATGCACTCAATATATGCATGTGAAATCAAGTGACCGTCAGTGTCCTGTGCACATCACATGTGAACATTGCCCATGTGTACACCCCAGCATGTCAAACCACAACAATCCCCTGCCACCTGAAAAGTAAACACAACACAGGAACAGCCATTGACCAGCAAAACAGATCGGGCCTCATTACGACCCCGGCGCTAAACCATGGTGCTATTATCACCATAGTCCATGCCGGGGTCCGCCATGGTGAATGGCGGAATTACCGCCCCATTCCAAGGTTGGCGGGGCGGTAATTCCCCATTCACCATGGGCCCTTCCCCATTCCCAATTTTGCCCCAGATGGCTCAATGGGAATGGGGAAGGCGCTAAGTACGGTGCCGCAAATTGTGGCACCGTACTTAGCACCAAGGTCCCTTTGCGGCACCCTACTTTAATGCCTGCTAAAAGCAGGCGTTAAGGTCGGGTCCCGCAAAGGGAACTCGTAATCAGGCGTTAAGGGTTTAACGGTGCCGACACCTTTTACGGCGCCGTTAAACCCTTAACGCCAGGGTCGTAATGAGGCCCACCATGTACATAGTACCCCACAATGACCATGTCAGAGAGTGTCCAAAGACTGTATCCCAAGCTCACTGTAAAACAACAAAAGGCCCTCCCTCATTCACACATCACCATGACCTTCTGAACAACTGTGTCTGGGGTCTGTAGCCTTCTTTCTTCTAGTCTATCTGGCTTCAGGATCCCACTACCCCTTGGTCTCCATGTTCCACCTTGCATGTAAATAGGGTCCAGCCCACTCAGAGGTCACCTTCACTGGTAAAAATACCAAATCGCAGAGAACTCCAAGGAGCCAAACCCCCAAACCAGGGAAAAATCCTGTAGCCAAGAACAACCAAGGTAGCACAGTTCAACAATGGTTCAACAGGATGGGTACCATTTTCAGTACATAATATACAATGAGGATGCATCAACTGATGGGTAGTGTCACAGCTCCGGTCTCCAGGCGCAGGAGTGGCACGAACCAACCACCCCCTCTGTGGTCTGGGCGCCTGCAAGGTAAAACTTACACAGGCCTCCGAGACCCCGGCAAGGAAAGAGGATCAGGGATCTGTTGTTTGGATAGGCATTGATATTCAGGATAACCAGAAAGAGGTGCAGGAGAGGGGATTAGGATGGGCAAGGGAAAGTAGCAAAATACAAAATACAACTATTCACAATAACACATACTCAATCAGAGAAACCATGTTCTTCATGCACATTGTACAAAATGAATCAAATGCAAGCCAAAGAGAGACTTATCTCTGGGGTGAGTGCTAGCCTCCTGCTTGCGCACTCTCAGGTCCGGTAACAGGAGCAGTTCTGCTGCAAAGAGAACATGAGTTACTAATCTGCGTGTGTTTTCACCACACACACAACACCATTCATGCCTCAAACTAAGTGACTTCTCCACAAACAAACACTCGTGTCTGCTGCGGGACAGGTGAGCCTGGTTCTGTGCGCCGATGACACGTAGGTCAGCATGCAGAACCTTGCTTGATACTCATGCTTCCTCTTGCAAGGTAACACGTGTAACACGGAGTTCTTCCTGCATGGCCTGGCTAGACATCTGGTACACCTCCCGGCAAGCACGTAGCTCAGCCAAGATGGTATTTTCCAGCTGCTCCAACCTCTCTTCTGTCCGCTTCCTCTGGGACATCAAGGCAACACTCAGAGTAGCTCAGAGGGAAGCATGGTCTACCCTCAGGGCCTCCCTGTGTGCCTCTGCGTGAGCAGCAATTGCTTGATACAGAAACACCATTTCAGCCCGGCGTGCCCTGTCTGAGCCTGAGCGAGCGGCCGTGGACTTTGTTGCCCGCTGCTGGAGATCCACCTGCCTAGCAGGGGGGAGCACGGATTGGGCCATACGCTCCATGCTCTGAGCGATATTATAAATTGCTTCCTTCTGTTGTTCGGAATTGGCAACCATGGCTTGCTCCCATTCAGTATACCCCAGTGGCGTGCGGCCACCCCATTGCTGGGCTTGACACCTGCGGGCCCCGAGGAGCCACCGTCCTTGTTGGGTTGGCACCGCATTCCTCCATTGACGTGATGCCTCAGGCACATCAGCAACTGGTGTGGAGTGTGACCCTGCATCCCGATCCATCACAGGTAGAGGTCCCAACACCGTCTGGCCCCTCAGTGCAGGTGTCGCGGACAGAGGAGCGTCCACATCAGAATCACTCACTGTTGACGAATGGACCTGACACACATCCAACTCGACATGTCGTCAGAGTGATCATCTGGGCTGGACTCATTGCCAGCCCTAGACACGATGGTCTGGAACACAAGTGGGTTCTCATGGTCTACCACCCCACGACCCCCACTTGTGCTGGGTTGCTGGTGTGATAGCAACCCTGTGCCTGGCATGACAACACCATCCTCTTGCTCCATTGCATCATCATCTGAAAAGGGGAAAAAAACAAACATGAGTACACATGTCAGAAGCACATAATCCACACATACATAGACATCACATTGACAGCCACCACATGAAGCAGACATGTCACACACAAATGAGAACCTGGCACGCATTCAGTGGCCTTGATATGCAAAGACATCCCAAAAGCAGAAATGGATGTGTATGAATAGCAAAGCCTACACAAGCACAAAAAAGTAGTATATGAAGTCCATCAGACACCACCGCGGTCAGGCACATGTCACAGGCAGAAAAGACAGATGGCAACAAAGAGATGGCACATACCATAAGCATGTCTGAACTGCAAATTGACCACTGCTGCAAGTGAATCCAAACACATAATGACACACGTAATATGCATGTACACATGTATCACTAAACCATCATCACCAAAATAGCTCCATCCATCTGCAGCTCAGCCCGGACCGGGTGGCATGGGCCATGTATGTCCCAAGCAAAGCAAGTGCATGCAACCAGGCATGAGGGACCATAACACCCAGTACGGTCCGAGCTTCAGGACATGAAGCCTCCACAACACCCCTCAGGGCCTGATTGAGCACATTGTGCTATGATTGTGCCCTATTCCATCATTCCTTGTGTAAAATCTCCACGGCCAGGCACCACCATATTAGCTAAGTGGGCCTGGGCGTACACATACTTCACAATAGTGCTCCTTCAGGATTATGCCAGTTGAACATAACGTGTGCAATGCAGAAATCTCACCAGCATGAACGTCAATCAACTACATATTAGTCAGTCAACAAAAAAAGCTGCGGAAGACACATGTGTAAATGAACACTTTCACACACATAAGTGAGTAGTCACAATGTTGCACTACACAACGTTGAAGCTGCTTGCATACGTACATGTGAAAGCGTTTAAAGACAACCCTTTCCCCATACACCTGTATTGTGAACATAAACAGCATCCAATACAGCAAAGCAAGGAGCTACAATGCTGCTTGCTTTGATGTATGTTGAAGTGTACACATACACACGTGAAGGCAGCTCCACAGTCATTACAACCCGACTGGCAGGCTACATTCAATCTGCGCCCAATGCCAGTTGGTATAGGCTGCAGATTGACCAATCAACTTTGCTAAACAACCACTAGCGGGTTACATTACTGAGTACATGTGTCACAGGATGCACCTGTGCCCGTGGCATTCATGACAGAGAAGGGATGAAAATCTGACCATACATGCCAGGTCACGTTGACATAGCATCAGTGAGTAGGCATGTAGAACGGTGTAACACGGCTCAGAAGTGGGTTGATGCAGTGCAGAACATGTATATGTTACCCACTATCTACATGAACTAGTACATTATTATGTCTATCAAAAAACATGAAGGCAGTGTAAGGGCAAGTTCAGGCATCACGTGCAATGTGCATGTAATGGGTTGCATGGCTACAAGCAACCCCCCCAAATGAAAATGCAGGGAGGCATTGCATGACAGCGAAAGGGTGACTAGAGACCTGTGTATTGGCAGACAGTGCTGACTAGCGTCAATTGCATCATCTGAGTCAACTGACAACACAGCAGATGATAATGGGACAGTAAGCAGGACACATGATGAACCCTCAGTAGTACACCCATGTGTGCAAAAGCCACTACACCAGTTGAACAGAGTCAGGGGGCCTGAAACAGAGGGAGACCTGTGCCCCACACAGACTGTGACACCCTAAAGATAAGCGTGATGCAGGACTGTGCCAGAGTGGGCATGGAATGGATGATCAAATGCCATGAAATGTAGGTCATCCTGGACACGTACTACAATGATCATCCAGTAAAGGACACATAGGGGCATGCATGGAATGCACATGGAGCATGAATGGGCACTCATGTCCCTGCGGAGCATCTGCCATCGGCACAGTCCAAGTGAGACACCCTGCATCAAAGACAAATGATGTACCCCACTGTATGTGCCTGGCAGGTTAGCTGGGGGAAGTGTGCATGTAAACCTTGAACGGGCCATTGCAGTACTCCAACATGATACACATGGTGAAATTGGGGTGCAGGGGGGTGGAGGGGCAAGTAAGCATGCCTACGTGGAGTACCCTCATGCAGGCAGATCACACATGCACGTCAGTCATGCAATGACATAGTCCCAGTGCTGAGAGGAAAGACACCCCGGACTAAATGCAGAAGGGCCAGTGAGATGGAACATGGACCGGAGGGGCAGCCGGGTGAGCAGCATGTGAGTAGGGTGCAAGTGTGGTGATGAGGACAGTCTCCGTCTGCTCTACATGTCCAGTATGCTGCACAGCAGGACCGCATCAGTGAAGTATTGCATGACTCGCACATGAGAACCATGTACACATGACATGTAGTGGCTGTCAAGCACAGCACATCAAACAAGAAAAACACACATGGTCTGGACAAACAAGCAACAACACTCAATGGACGGGGCATCTATGTCCTGCATCTCTCCCACTCCTTCGACCAATCCTGCCGGTATGAACCCCACAACGGCTGACTCGTGCGAAGTGAGATCTTCCTCCTGAGCTGGTGACCCACCGCCAGTCAACCCAATCATCGCATAATTGGAGGCACGCTTCGCCTTAGCACTGCGTCGGAGGTCATCCCAATGCTTTTTGTACACTTGAGCTGTACGCACCTCATGTCTGAATGCACTCACACAATCCGCAACTTGCTTCCAGTGGGACATACGATGGGCAGCCGTAGTGTGACAATTCGGCCCCACTAGCATATCATGGTCCCGCACGTAGTCCACAAGGAAGTCCAGTTCCTGCACACAGAAAGTCTTCTTCCTCGACGTGCCCATGGCCGGAGCTGTGTCTGGGTTCCCAGTCTCTACTGCAGGTGCAACCTTCCTCCTCTTGGACAGTGGTCCGGACCCTCGCTGGCAAATGCCGCCCTGATCAGTATGGGCAGTGGCTCTGGTGGATTGAACCAAGGGAGTGGCAGGTGGAACAAGGATGGAAGCCCTGACTTGCGTCGGTGGCTGCTGGGTGCCCCTGACTTGACCCTGCGCAGCAACATCTGCTGTGCTAAGGTCACTGACCCGGACTGTCCAGGATGGTAGACTCACAGCCAGGGTGGTGTCAGCTGAATCTGCCCATGCACTTGCAGACACCCCGCTGCTCGGGGCAGCAGATGACAATACTGCCCCAGGGACATGTGCCTTCGGCAGGGCAGCCCTGCGTGCACTTACCCTGTGCCTCCTGAAATCCTAGAAATCATCCAGGGACTCTTCCGGTGCCAACGCAGCATGCGCTGGCCCACCCTGAGCCTGGGTGGTGGTGTCCACATATGCACCTGCAGCTACCACTACCACTACCCTTGGGCCCGTGGCAGTCGATGAAACGGACTGCTGGGTCACATGGGCGCCAGTGCCAGATGCAAGAGCTGTGTAAGAGGATTCAATTCAGCACTACAGCCCAGTTAACGCCTAGTCTAGAATACTGAATGAAAACCCTTATTGATATATCTTTAGGTCCAGTTCATGCGTTCTGGATGACTACCCTTGTATAACACCCCTCTCTTGGAATCCCCCTGACCCCACTGAGCCAAGAAGTCGTTCTGTTTTGCAAGTTAAAAGGTTTATTTGATAAATTAAAATATAGATATCACACCTTATAATAAATTAATAATTGAATCTCACACTTAATCTGATATGATAAATATTAACAACAGAGAATCTGGCACTAGCACACTTCTTTACAATGACTAATGAGTGGACATGAAATGGATAAGGTAGCACACTGGTAAATAGGAACAAAAGTATAATGTGGTAGAGAATGCTTTATGTAGGCTCAGGTGGATGCAATATTCACTGAATGCAATACAGAAAATACTCAATATGATTTCAACCCAACAATGTAATCACTTTCCACTGGCTATTCACTCCCCCCCTCTTTATGCAATGCAAGGAAATGTGAGGAACGCACACAGTTCTCAAAAATGCAATCAACTGTAATTAGTTCAATCCCCCCCAAGCTTAGACAACAGAAAACAGATAGGAGTTTTTGAAATCACAGGCCCAAATTCTTTGATATGTGCTAGCAATGGATGAGAAATATGCTGGAAACGCTTTGAATTCCCTTTCAGAGGTTCAGGATGAGTGGTATCTAGTTAATATTAGTCCAGGCTCACACTAGCAATGATGCAGGGATAGTTAGCAGGTTAAACGAATTTCTGGCCAATGGAAATCAGCAGCAGCAGTTTTTTACATGTGAAGAAATTGCAAATCGCGGCAAAATTCGTGGATGCGTGTTCCGCGATTGCGGTAAAACTATAAGGGGTAGGAATGCGGTTCTAGGTTCCTAGGAAAGCCACGATTCTAAGCTATCAGAGGAAAGTTACTGCAAGTCTCTAGCTCAAACGGTCGCGGAGATATGAGCGATTTAGTAAAGGTCGTTTTTGGTTTTGTAAATTTTAAACGCACACTTTTTCAAAATGACAAGTGACACATTTTTGCAGCTAGAATGACAGGTGACAGCTAGGAGGCAGTTCTACTTAGGTTAAATAGATTGAATTAGATGAATTTAACTAAGAGATGTGTTCTGAGTTTTGCTGAGTACTCACAAGAGATTTTGAACAGGAAAGCGACTTGGTCACGGACTTCAGTCTGGTCAGGTCTCTCTGGGTTCTGCTCACAGCGCCTGGCCTCTGGAACTCTCTGGGTACAGCACTGCTTTCTCTCTGGTCTGGTCTCTGCTAGGCACAGCACTGCTTTCTCTCTGGTCTGGTCTCTGCTTTGGATAGATTGAAGTCTCTAGTTTGGCTTTCAGGAGGTTGATGAATTTGAAGTCTGGATCTCTGGATGTTGTATGGTCCGGCAAAGTGCGTTGCAGCAAATGGAATTCCAGGTCCCTATCTAAGTTTCAGTGGTCCATTTATATGTTCTCCAAGTGGGTGTGTGTGCAGCATCACTAGACTTGCCCCTCTCACTCGTCATTGGTCAGCTTTCATGCGTCCCCTTGATTGGGGGAATGAAATGAAGTGTCATCATGATGAGGTCTGTTTATGATACAGAGAACCCACCCCTGTCAACTTTACACACAATCTATATCTGACCTAAAAACATATTTGCACAGGTACACATTTGTTTAAAATTACATATACATGGTGTGGCTGAATTTAGCCACGTCTCTGTACAAATCTGCTTTTCCTAGGAGCTTGCATTCAAAAATGGCCACTTCTAGCACTTTTTCATGTGCTGCACAACATTGGATCTTCATTAAATTTTATACAACTGTTCCTCACATATCTACCCATATACCAATGCATCTTCGTTCGTCTAGCTGAAACAGGGAGTCTGTAATATTAATAAACAATGGGGTTTTGCACCAGAACATCACACAAATTCGAGTTTGGCCTTGAATTAAAGGTACATTTTTTAAATTAAAGCTCTCAAAATTATACATTTCTGTCATTTGATTACAAAGAGTTATCAGTGTTTTTGTAAAATATATATTTTCCTTTCAATTCAATCCTCAGAGTGTTGAGGTCCGCCTCCAAGACTTGGGTGGGTCAGTCACAGATCTCTGCTGGCTTGCAGATCTTTGTTGACAGCAAACATTTCAGAATTAACATATTCCTTTCAGAGGAAAGGGTCCTTTGTGTGGTCTCTGGGAAGCTCCCAGCCAGTCTGCCTTCTATCAATCAAGAGGTCATGTGAGATTCTAACTCCTGGTGTGAAGCTTCTGGAGGTGAGAGGGTTTCCCAGGCTTCAGGCCTCTGGGAACAGCATGTGGCTAATTTTTTAATTAAAATGCAGCCTTTGAAGTCAGCTGAGTCAAATCCCTTTGTACAGCAACTGCACTCAGTTCTCCAGTCAGAGTTTAGACCGCTAGTGCCGCCTAGAGGATTTTGTTGGCACTGCATGCAACTTTGGGATTTTCTTGGATTAATGCATTCTAAACAGGAATGGTTCTTACATGGTAGTAAATCCTTGCTTAACATTGTTTTGATGGGGCTCCTTACAGTAAGATGGTTATGTGGAACCCCACAAAAAGGGTTGAATCTTTAAAGTGGTCCAATGAGTCACGATTTCAGCAACTTTTTGACATCAGTAAAAGTGGATTTTGTTAACAAAGACCTTTCTTTACACTGGTGGGTGGCAAGTTAGGTAACCATTTTGGTGTGCGCACAACTGCGCAGCTTTCCTGGATTTCGGCGCACATGTGGGTTTTCCGCCATCTTGAATTTCCTAAGCCCACAGCACCAAATGTTGTAGCAGGGTAGCTTAAACGTGGGTCAGGACACCCTACAAGCCCCCCCACGTGACTGCACTTTGAGTTTGGGTCGATGGGGAGTCGCGTGCCCAAGGGTTTTGACCCACGCACCGGTCTGTCCGCATAATCTTCTTCCTCTTCTGTAGATGGCACCGTTCAGCATCTTCCTCTCTATCCGGTCAGATCGATCAGTTCTCCTCGCCGGTCCTGATGGGAAGATTGGGCGGTACCCCGGGCCCGTTGTGTCTTTGCTCCCGGTCTCCGGATCGTCCTTCTTGGTCATCCTTCATGGTTTCATCTCTCCTAGGATGATAAAGGAAGAGCGGCAATATCTACTCATAGACGTTTTTCCACCACTGTTGAGGTAGTGGGGCGGCATATGCATTTCATCATAACGAAACATTACATTCTTATTTTGAAAAAAAAAAACAGTATCACTAGAGACAGTTTCATGTAAATCACAATATTTTAGAGACTAGATGTGGTAGGTTTTATGATTGGAACTGAATTAGTCTGATACAGTACCCGCTAGGATTCCAGAGGATTCCTCCAGTTGTTGCAGAGTGTGCCTGGGATGGCAACATTTCAACTGGTTTATGTGGACCCACTTGTCTTCCCCCTCTGCCGAACCGCCTTTGGGGATGCGGATCTTGTAGGCCACAGGGGAGATCTTATCGACGATCTCAAAGGGTCCCTTCCATGTAGGCAAAAATTTGCGCTGCTTGGCCTGGTTCCTTTGGAAGTTGTATAGATAGACCCGGTCTCCCACCTGATATTCCTTCCTGGAAGTTTTCAGGTCATAATGGGTCTTCATGCTATCAGCCGATCTTTCTAGATTCCGCTGAGCATAAGCAAAAGCATGTTGGAGGTGTTTCCTTAAATTCTCTACATACTCATGGGTAGTGGAGGCATTTATCAGTGTCTGCTCTTGGGTCCTATAGAGCAAATGCTGAGGAAGCACCATCTTGCGCCCAGTCATCAACTCAAATGGTGACATTTTGGTTGCAGATGAAGGGGTAGATCTGAGATCTGATGGCCATTAGGACCAGAGGTAATCGGATATCCCAACTTGGCCCAGAATCTGCCACAAACTTCTTTAATATGCTCACGATTGTCCGGTTATATCTCTCTACTGCCCCAGAAGAAGCTGGTCTATAAGCAATATGCAGCTTTCTCTTGACCCCCAGTATCTCCCACATCCTTGTCATTACTTCACTGGTGAAGTGGCTACCTCTGTCTGACTCAATCCTTTGAGGTAGACCAAAACGGGAAAAGATGTGGTTAATCATCAAGGCAGCTGCAGTTTCTGCCTTGCAATTTGGGGCTGGGAGACATTCCACCCACTTGGTAAACAAGCATGTCACGGTCAACATGTACTTATTCCCCCTAGCCGAGCGAATCACAGGGCCTACAAAGTCGATTTGTAAATCTGACCATGGCAGTGTCATTCCCCTCTTTTGGAGAGGCGCGCGGTGCGTGAGGGATGATGGCTGAAATTGTGCACACACAAGACAACCCTTCAGGTACTGGTCGAGGTCCTGCCCCATGTGTGGCCAGTATGCAACCTCTCTTAAGATTTCCAATGTTGTGTGAAACCCCCTATGACCGGCGGTGGCCGCATCATGGGCGTGACTTAACATCAGGCTTCGGAATGAGGTAGGAACCACCCACTGATCATGGCCAGCTTTGGATTTCCTTACCAACAAACCGTCTTGGATCCGGAACATTTTTGGACATTTCATCAACACTCTTAGGTCTTCTTTCCCAATGTAATCGGTATCCGTCAGGGGAAAGTTCTCAGGGTCCTCAAGGTGCTGGTAAAATTTACCAATTATTGGATCCCCCTTCTGAGCAGTAATCAAATCAGCATCCGGGGTCTCCTTACTCCATTGTGCAATTGAGAGGTCGTTGTGAGCATTTGTCTGGGACCTAGTGATGGCAGTGACCTGGATTTCCCCCAACAGGGACTCAATCTCAATTAGATCCCCTTGGATGGCCCCAGTTTTGGCCAGCTGATCAGCTAAGTCATTTCCAGTTTTGTCTGGTCCCTCTACTTTGGAATGACCCTTGATCTTTTTCCAGTAGATGGTCATCCCATTCGAGGTGACCAGATCATCAATGTTTTGGATCAACTTCCCATGTTTCAAGGGTTTGTTGTTAGCACATACCATGCCTCTGGTTTTCCAATTAACCAGGTGCTCCACGAACCCGTTCCGTACATAATCCGAATCTGTGATTATGACCAGTTCGTGGAGTTGATGCTGGACAGCAGTGAGGATGGCCTGATGCACAGCCATCAATTCTGCCACCTGACTACTTCGGGGACCAATTTTGTGTCCAGCGGAGGGTTCTGGGGACTCATTCACCCATGCATTCCCTACGCCGGCCACCAGTTCTTTCTCCCCGTTGTTGTCGACATGGTAAGAGCATCCATCCACATACACAGTGGGCATTCCCTCACACTTGTCTTCTTCAAAGACTTTGTGGGGGGAATTAAGGTATGCCTCCATGTTGTCCTTTATTTTTAGACTTTCGTCCTCGAGACAGTTTTCTCTGGCACAATCATGCAAGTCAGCCAGACCTTGCGCGAGGGGACTCTTCTTGTTTTGGCCATATCGGACCTCCACAGGAAAGCCTTGCATTGACAGAATCCAGGAAGTAATTCGGGAATTACTCACATTTCCGGCCCGGATTCTGTCACTTTGGAGATACTGCAGAGGCTGGTGTGGAGTCTCCACTATGATGTGTTCCCCCTGGATAAACGGGCGGTAATTCTTCAATGCCCTCACCGTTGCCAGGAGTGCCTTCTCACAATCGTTGAATTTTTCCTCCACAGAGGATAAAGTTTTGCTCGCATAGGAGATTACTTTATTGACCTTGTCATGCTTTTGATATAATACTGCCGTCAAGCACGTATTAGAGAACCCCGTCTCCAGGAAGAACTCCTTGTTTCTGACAGGGTAAGCTAGGCAAGGCGCTTGTGAGAGGCTTCTTTTGAGTTGTTTTACTGCCTCGGCTTGTTCTGGACCCCATTCCCACTTGACCCCCCCCTTCAGGAGATGAATCAGGGGTCTGGTGATCTCTGCGTAGCCCTCAATGAACTTTCTGCTGTAATTAGTCAGTCCAAGGAGGCTCCTTAGTTCCCGCAGAGTTGTGGGGTCTTTCAGTTTCTGAAGTGCTTCCACTTTCTTTTCCTGGGGACAGAGACCCTGAGGAGTAATCTCATGCCCCAAGAAATTAACACGGGTTCTACACCACTGTGCTTTTTGAAAGGAAAGTTTCGCTCCGGCGGCCCTCAACTGTGTCAGAACATAACGGATCTCCGCTATGTGTTCCTCAACAGTTGAGCTTTTGATGAGGACATCATCTACATAAGCCAGGTTACCCCTTGCACCTAGGTCGGGCATGGCCTTATGTAGGAAAATATTGAACTCATTACCGGAGTTAAGGTATCCGAAGGGAGTCTGGGTCCATGTGTACTGCTGGCCCCCAAAGGTAAAAGCCAGTTTGTATTGGTCCTCCCTGCTGACAGGCACGGTCCAGTATCCATTGGTCAGGTCTATTGCAGTGAATACCTGTGACCCCTGGATCTGGGCCAGCCCTTGGTCAATGTAGGGCAGAGGCCATCGGGAAGTATGGACCCGTTTGTTGAGCTCCCTGAGGTCGGCGCAGAGTCTCCACTGGCCGTTTGGCTTCAATATTCCCAGCACCGGATTATTGAAGGTGCTGTGGACTGGACGGATTATTCCCCGGGACTCAAGGTTCTTAATTATTTCCGTAAGGGACTCCATTGATGCGAGAGGCAAGCGATATTGCTTCACAAACACTGGAGTCATGCCAGGGTCTGTGGGGATTGTTGTGGTGTGGATGTCAGTGCGACCACAGTCATATGAGTCTACCGCAAAGAGATCTTGGAAGTCCAAGAAAACTTGTTTCAACTTTTGCTTTTGTTCCAGAGTCACACAGGCATCAGCTAGGTTGACTCTCTCTTCCACCATCTGCCTGAAGCCTGGAAAGACCTCTGGTTTGGCTATCTCCGCGGCCTCCTCCAGCTGGGTGGAGAAGTCCCTGGTCAGAGTGCTGATTTGGACCGGATGCTTCAGGTGGGAAAGGCAGCCCTTATGTACCTGGAAAATCACCTCATCCCTCCTGAAGTCACACGTCACATCTTCCTTACCATAGGGGCAGGGAGTGTACACCAGGAAGTTCCCCCCATGCCGGGTGAAAATCCTGTCTGGTGTTGTATTGTCCTCACTGTCACTGTCAACACAGTCCTTGGGGATTGGTCCTAACAGTTCATTTACAAGATCAATGGAGAAATGTCGGTCATCAACCGCCATTCCAATAATGGTGCCTGCGGCTAGAGTAATACTCTTTAAGTCGCTGTTATCCACCTCTATTAGAATGGTGTCATGTTCTAGGTTGACTAATGGAGTTGGGTTTACCCCCAACCCTTGCTGTTGGAGAGAAGCATTTAGATGTATGTAAGCATCAGGGTTTTTCAACTCTTGTCCCCTTTTAACTTTCACTTCCAGGGAGAATTGTCGGGTCCTTTCTGGGATGGTGACTTCCTCTTTAACCTGAATTTCAACTGCATAAGGTAGCAATTGAGCTGACCTAAATGCTTTTTCTGGATCATCAAAGCCCATGGGATTATCCGCTAATCGGGACCAAGCTTTGAAGTTTATTAGGTCCAAACTAATGGCAAAGCGATTGAGAATGTCACTGCCTAAGTAAAAGGCGGCAGGGACGTCTCGCACGACCCAACAATTGTGGACTATGCTCTTGTTGCCAATGGAGATTTTGAGCATACACCTGCTTGGCAGGAGATGTTTGGAGTCAGGTGCTTCCAGGTCCATTTCCCATTTGTCTATCAGTTTGAAGGTGGGAATGGCTGGATCTTTTGGGAGTTGGCGAAACATGGCTTCGCTGATGAAGCTCTTACCGTTGTTCACACACACTCGAGCGAGAACAGAGTCCTTCCCATCATTTAACTGAACAGGGATGAACAACTGCTCTCCAATTTGCTGAATATCAGCCAGGCTTTGAGCTGATTTCACATCTTTCTGGACTATAGGAGTGGGAGTTTCAGATTGTGGATTAGTATAGAATTTCAGAGTGTTTCCTTCCAGCGTGGAATACCACTTTAGACTGGAAGGAAGGTTGATTTTCAGAAATAGAGAGGACCCCCCATCACCAGTCTGTTGTCCTACTGCTATTACTGTCACGTCTGGAATTTGGTTGTTCTGGAAGTGAAATTCTACTTGGTCAGATTTTTGTTCAACCATGTGGCATGTGCCGTTTAAACTAACATGGTTGACACTCTGTTTTAATTTAATGGGTCGGCTAGTCTGAGTCCAGAGGACCTTGTTTACGCAATCTATTAGGGGTGACAACCTTCTCAGGAGGTCATTCCCTAGTAAACAAGGGGTGCCCTCTGGGGTCACAACTATGACCGGGTGTTTCAACTTGTGTCGCCCGATCTTAATGTCCAAGTCTGCCGTCCCCTCGACGGGAATTTCCTTCCCGTCAAAGTTCTGCAGTTGTCCAGGAAGAGAGGTGAGAGGAATTTGGTAATTCTCTCCCCTTCCTGCATTCAGTTCGTCAAAGGCCCTTCTGGACAGAAGGGTAGCTTGAGATCCAGTGTCCACCAGTGCTGAGATTGTACCCTGCCCCTGTACTTGTACCGGGGCATAATATCTTCCCTCCTTCTCCTCAAGGGGGCACAGATAATGTACATTTTTGGACAACTGGTGGGCTAATTTTCTGGTTTTGGACATCGCTAGCGAGGAGATTTGGGCAGAATTCTGTGGAGAGTCTTGGGAATCTGAAAGAAAAATTTTGCAACTGGAGATCAGAGCCATTGTGGGTTCCCCTGGCTCCGTTTCTGGGCCGCCCCCCCCTTTTTGGAGGCAGTCACCAGGATGGGTTTGAACCAGGGGATTTTCTTGCTGTTGGTTCTGGGATGAGATGGTGGGCGGCGGTAGCTCAGTCTCCACATCTCCCCAGTCTGGATTTGCATCCCTAGGGACCCATTTTTCTTTGGGAGGAGTTCCCCCCTCTCTGAAGGAGAAGATCCTTTTCCCAGGATCCTCTGAGGATCCCTCTCCCTCAAATTGGAAGATCTGTACCTCCTCCTCAAACTGAGTCTGTTTGGGTCTTTTGTTTCTCCTACCCCCCCTCTGCTCCTTAGGAGGCAGACTTTCAGGGGCAAGAGATTTTGTTTCCGGTTCCTGGGTTTCCAGGGGCTGTTTACAAGTGAGGAAGGAAGCTTCCTCCAAGGCTTTACACCCCCCTTCCCTTTGTGCCTCCTCCCTGGGAACCGGTGAGTTATCGGGGTGCTGCCCCCGTCATTGTTCTGGAGCACCAGGTCCAGAGTTGGGTGCGTTCTGCGCCGGCATGCTGATCTGAGGGTTCTGCTGTGCCCTCAGTATATGACCCATATCCCGCGCCATGTTTTGAACCTGGCGCTCTAACTGGGAAACCTGCTCAGGCTGATACGGGGCCCTGTTTTCTCCCCTGGGCTGATCCCGGGAAGGGTAGCTGTCCCTCCTCTGGTAATACCCCGGGTTGGGAAGATTTGGGTACCCCTCCACCCTTGGCCTCCCCTCTCCCGGATTCAGTGGTCTGGGCTCAGGGAATTGAGGAAAGAAGGATGGATGATTTTGGGGTTGGAAGTCGGGTGGATATCTGGGGAAAAAGTTCTGCCCAGGGTTTGGTAAATTTCTGCCCTCCTGTGGGAAGTTTGGAGGGAAGTTCCCTGGGTTAGGTGCTTGGCTGGATCCCCCCCCTTGGGCTGGAGGAGTCCACACATAACCCAGGATGGGTCTGTTACCTTTGTAGCGAGGACTTACATAGTCAGGAGAGCGAGGGACCCCATTTGTGGGGCTGCCTCCCTGGCTCCCTGTCTGTGACTGGCCGAGGACCTTCTGGGCCTAGCATTATTAGGTGCAGGTAGGTTTTTAGGCCCCCCCATCTCCAAATCCAAAACGGGGGTGACCTTTACCTCTGCCACCTTGGCAGCAGCAGGGGTGCTGTTGGCTTTGGGGTTTTTCTGGGCATTGCTTTTATTTTCTATGGGCTTCTGCACCTCATAGATGCGGGTAGCCTGTTCAATGACCCAGTCTAAAGATCTTTTCTCGTGAAAATCCCTCACGAGCTGGGTCATGATATATTTGGGCAAGGCATGGAAAAACGTGTTTATAAATTCACGGCTATCCGTGCGCACCCTTCTTGTGGTCTATGCAAAAGCCCGCTTTAACTCCTGCACAAATTCTTGTGGGGCCTGATCCTCCCCACATTGCAAATTGTAGGCTGCCTTGCGAGCCTCTTGAGGATTTCTGTGAACAGAAAAATGTTTCAGGATGGCCGCCTTATAGGTGGACCATCTTAAATGATTTTGGTCCTCCAGCCCCGCAAAGAAACTGGAGTATTCCGGGGAGAAGGTCCACTTTACATATTGAATGCAGCTTTGGCTGTCCTTCAAATGGAAAGTCTCCATCATTTGTTCAAACAACTCTAAGTGCTCCCAAACAGAATACTTAGCGTTCTTATGGTAAGGCGTGATGACGCTCCTGATCGCCTTAATCTGCTTTAAGGGGTCCTTAAGCAAGGCCCTTTTTGCCTTATTGGCCTTTTTGGTTCGGGTAACCCTTGTCCACTCTTCGTCGGACTCAGAGGCACTGCTCCCAGAGGTTCCCGTCTGTTCTTCCAGGTTTTCCCGGATTCTGCGAGCCTGGGAATGGCTGGCAGAATGTGGGGACCTGGTCTCCTGTGTCCTGCGCAGTTCAGAGGAGTCTTCAGATTCCTCCTTGCTGCCAGGATTTGATGGGTACCCCCTCCACTGACCTAACTGGGCAGAGGTTTTCAGGATGCCCTTAATGGGCCTACTCTCCTGGGGTTCCCCACTGAACTGTATTGTACTTGGGTGCCCATACCCGGATGCCCACCCCTCCATTCCTGAGTGGTACTGGCCTATGAGCCCCATACTCTTAGCTGGATAGTAATCTGCCATCCCTGTGGCCCTGTGCTCATGTGCGCCAGGGGACATGGGGGTGGTAGAGTCCAGGGACTGGGGAAGATGAAGGCCCCTGGTGTTAGGGCTCCTGCGGTTATGGTCAGGAGTCTCTCTTTCCCAGCGGACCTCATCTCTATCCGCCCCTGCTCCCTGTTGCAATGCAAGAGCCTGCATTTGTGCTTTCAGTTCCTCTGTTAAGGCCTTACTCGACTCTATCAGTTTCTCCTGCATCGCTACCTGCTGTTGGAGCCTATCATTGTGTTGACAGAGGGCCTCATTTTCCCTCTGTGCTTCCTGGTTGGTCCTGGAGAACTGGGCCAGTCTTTGCTGCAGGAGGGTTACCTCCTGAGCAAGGTCCCTATTGGCCTGCTCCTTTCTTGCTAGAGCATCCTCCACCCTTCTGGTGTGCTCTACCAAGTTCTGGTTTTCTTTTTGGAGGTCACCCAGCCCCTGGTGGGCCAGGTGATTTTCTTCCATTTTCCTTTTTAAATGGCAGACTTCCTGGCCTAAGGCGTCTCTTTCCTGACTAAGAGCCTGCATTTGTGCCGCCAGGTCGTCCCTCTGCCTTTGAAAGGCACCAGCTTTCTGGCGTTCTTCATCAAACTCTGCCTGGGTATCCAGGTCTTTCAAGATCAGCTTGTTGCTCTCTACCTTCACCCTATCTAGATGACTTTGCAGGGTGGCTACCTGCTCCGTGCATGCCCTGTTAAAGTCTAACTGTTGCTCCAGCTTTTTCTGGCTTTGCAGTAGGGAGTCCAAACCTTCTTGGTGTTCCTTCTGCAAGGCCAGAAATCTGGTATCCTGTTCTGACTTTTCCTTTTGCAGCACATCCATATCCTCCTTTATTTTAGTGATGTACAGTCTGCTGTCATTTTCTGACTCCTGGCTCCTCTGCAGCCTCTGCTCATAAGAGGCCAGGTCAGATTGGACCTTCTGTAATGCCATCTGTTGCCTATTTGCCAGATTTTGGCTTTCAGCACATCTATCCTGCATGTCTCCCATATATAGGTACAGGTATGCTGCTATCCTGGCGATCTTATTGTGTTCCTCTTTGGCTTTAGGAGCCATATATAGTTCACTCAGGGCCACATGTAAGGGACCCTGATCTCTATATATCTCTGACCCTGTTTCAGTGACCTGTTGTGTGATGGCCTGCAACCACACATCCTGGCCCTGTTCGGTCCATTCACCTCTCACAAATAGCTTATGCACGAGGTGCTCTCTGGCTATTTTCATGTCTACTAAGGTCGTCATTCTAGAGATTGGTCTCTGTCCTGACTTACAGAAGTTTGTATTTTATTTTTGCAGAACAGAACTTTTCTTGGAGTGTCCCTTTTGAGGAATGCTTCACAGCGTAATGTAGCGTGGTGATCCGACTGGATGTATGTATCCCGTCAGTTAGCACACTGTATTAAGCTGCACAAATGGTAAATCTAACCCAACGTCTCGGCTCGAGCCCCCACCTTGTAAGAGGATTCAATTCAGCACTACAGCCCAGTTAACGCCTAGTCTAGAATACTGAATGAAAACCCTTATTGATATATCTTTAGGTCCAGTTCATGCGTTCTGGATGACTACCCTTGTATAACACCCCTCTCTTGGAATCCCCCTGACCCCACTGAGCCAAGAAGTCGTTCTGTTTTGCAAGTTAAAAGGTTTATTTGATAAATTAAAATATAGATATCACACCTTATAATAAATTAATAATTGAATCTCACACTTAATCTGATATGATAAATATTAACAACGGAGAATCTGGCACTAGCACACTTCTTTACAATGACTAATGAGTGGACATGAAATGGATAAGGTAGCACACTGGTAAATAGGAACAAAAGTATAATGTGGTAGAGAATGCTTTATGTAGGCTCAGGTGGATGCTATATTCACTGAATGCAATACAGAAAATACTCAATATGATTTCAACCCAACAATGTAATCACTTTCCACTGGCTATTCACTCCCCCCCTCTTTATGCAATGCAAGGAAATGTGAGGAACGCACACAGTTCTCAAAAATGCAATCAACTGTAATTAGTTCAATCCCCCCCCAAGCTTAGACAACAGAAAACAGATAGGAGTTTTTGAAATCACAGGCCCAAATTCTTTGATATGTGCTAGCAATGGATGAGAAATATGCTGGAAACGCTTTGAATTCCCTTTCAGAGGTTCAGGATGAGTGGTATCTAGTTAATATTAGTCCAGGCTCACACTAGCAATGATGCAGGGATAGTTAGCAGGTTAAACGAATTTCTGGCCAATGGAAATCAGCAGCAGCAGTTTTTTACATGTGAAGAAATTGCAAATCGCGGCAAAATTCGTGGATGCGTGTTCCGCGATTGCGGTAAAACTATAAGGGGTAGGAATGCGGTTCTAGGTTCCTAGGAAAGCCACGATTCTAAGCTATCAGAGGAAAGTTACTGCAAGTCTCTAGCTCAAACGGTCGCGGAGATATGAGCGATTTAGTAAAGGTCGTTTTTGGTTTTGTAAATTTTAAACGCACACTTTTTCAAAATGACAAGTGACAAATTTTTGCAGCTAGAATGACAGGTGACAGCTAGGAGGCAGTTCTACTTAGGTTAAATAGATTGAATTAGATGAATTTAACTAAGAGATGTGTTCTGAGTTTTGCTGAGTACTCACAAGAGATTTTGAACAGGAAAGCGACTTGGTCACGGACTTCAGTCTGGTCAGGTCTCTCTGGGTTCTGCTCACAGCGCCTGGCCTCTGGAACTCTCTGGGTACAGCACTGCTTTCTCTCTGGTCTGGTCTCTGCTAGGCACAGCACTGCTTTCTCTCTGGTCTGGTCTCTGCTTTGGATAGATTGAAGTCTCTAGTTTGGCTTTCAGGAGGTTGATGAATTTGAAGTCTGGATCTCTGGATGTTGTATGGTCCGGCAAAGTGCGTTGCAGCAAATGGAATTCCAGGTCCCTATCTAAGTTTCAGTGGTCCATTTATATGTTCTCCAAGTGGGTGTGTGTGCAGCATCACTAGACTTGCCCCTCTCACTCGTCATTGGTCAGCTTTCATTCGTCCCCTTGATTGGGGGAATGAAATGAAGTGTCATCATGATGAGGTCTGTTTATGATACAGAGAACCCACCCCTGTCAACTTTACACACAATCTATATCTGACCTAAAAACATATTTGCACAGGTACACATTTGTTTAAAATTACATATACATGGTGTGGCTGAATTTACCCACGTCTCTGTACAAATCTGCTTTTCCTAGGAGCTTGCATTCAAAAATGGCCACTTCTAGCACTTTTTCATGTGCTGCACAACATTGGATCTTCATTAAATTTTATACAACTGTTCCTCACATATCTACCCATATACCAATGCATTTTCGTTTGTCTAGCTGAAACAGGGAGTCTGTAATATTAATAAACAATGGGGTTTTGCCCCAGAACATCACACAAATTCGAGTTTGGCCTTGAATTAAAGGTACATTTTTTAAATTAAAGCTCTCAAAGTTATACATTTCTGTCATTTGATTACAAAGAGTTATCAGTGTTTTTGTAAAATATATATTTTCCTTTCAATTCAATCCTCAGAGTGTTGAGGTCCACCTCCAAGACTTGGGTGGGTCAGTCACAGATCTCTGCTGGCTTGCAGATCTTTGTTGACAGCAAACATTTCAGAATTAACATATTCCTTTCAGAGGAAAGGGTCCTTTGTGTGGTCTCTGGGAAGCTCCCAGCCAGTCTGCCTTCTATCAATCAAGAGGTCATGTGAGATTCTAACTCCTGGTGTGAAGCTTCTGGAGGTGAGAGGGTTTCCCAGGCTTCAGGCCTCTGGGAACAGCATGTGGCTAATTTTTTAATTAAAATGCAGCCTTTGAAGTCAGCTGAGTCAAATCCCTTTGTACAGCAACTGCACTCAGTTCTCCAGTCAGAGTTTAGACCGCTAGTGCTGCCTAGAGGATTTTGTTGGCACTGCATGCAACTTTGGGATTTTCTTGGATTAATGCATTCTAAACAGGAATGGTTCTTACATGGTAGTAAATCCTTGCTTAACATTGTTTTGATGGGGCTCCTTACAGTAAGATGGTTATGTGGAACCCCACAAAAAGGGTTGAATCTTTAAAGTGGTCCAATGAGTCACGATTTCAGCAACATTTTGACATCAGTAAAAGTGGATTTTGTTAACAAAGACCTTTCTTTACACTGGTGGGTGGCAAGTTAGGTAACCATTTTGGTGTGCGCACAACTGCGCAGCTTTCCTGGATTTCGGCGCACATGTGGGTTTTCCGCCATCTTGAATTTCCTAAGCCCACAGCACCAAATGTTGTAGCAGGGTAGCTTAAACGTGGGTCAGGACACCCTACAGCTGCATCTCCTGTAACCACAGTGGGTGGTGGCATGACTGCACCAACATGTGGCACAACATTGTGCCAAACTGGCGCACCCCTGCCACTTCCCCCTCTGCAGCCACCCTTGATACCCTGGAGTCCCCCTACTCCCTGGTCATCCCGGCCACGTCCCTGACCACACCTGCCACATGGAGTAGGGCCAGCTGAGGTGCCCCTCACCTTTCATGGCCTCCCAACCATGACACAGATGGAGTAGTGCCGGCACAGATGGAGTAGTGCCAATGAGAGGTGTACACAACTATTATTTTGGGCAATTGGGGTGAAGGGGGTGGGATACAAGATGTTAACAGCACCCCTGTGCACCTGCAAGGCTGTATTTGACCCCAGTGATAAAGTGACGGGTCACGCAATGCTCAGGCACCCCAAAACTGCAGTAAAACCATGCACGCAACCCCTGGTAGCCCATGTGTGTGGAATTAACCTCCCGCAGTATGCGGTGGCACGCAGGTACACGAAAAACACATACACGTGGGACACGCAGGCTACTATGACCTCGAAAACGGGTACGCGATACACAGGGGCACCCGCAGTGGGAAAAATAGCTTGCGCAACTCACCGTCAGACTAACGTGATAATGAAAAACACGCATAGCTAATACCCCCGCCAAAAGAAGAGATACGTCCTTGATCCGCTGTGAAGTTGTGATGGCGCCCGAAACAACATGAAGTAGCAACACACATGTCGGTCTCCACGAAAGGCATGTACAAGCAACTGCTGGCCCCGCTCACCTCTAAGTCATGCCGAGAGAAACGCACCCTTGCGTCACTTCCCTTACGTGCTTAGGCCCTTTCCTCGAATTACACGCATTAACACGAGTACATGTTGTATTTTCATGTGCTGATTCACTATGCACCCGTCACGAGGGAAACGCCTTTGTGCGTTACGTCACAGACGTGCTTATGCGCTAAGGGTCTTTCCTCGAATTACACGCTGACGTGCTATTTTTTCACGTGCAAATTCACTCCGTATCAAGCTGGCCACGCGACAACACACGGAAGACCACACTCCTGCCCAGAAGGCCATTTTCCTGCCCCCCAGATTCCCGAGCCCGCTCCCACCTGCCATCTGTTGCTGCCTGCCTGCCTGCTGGCCACGTGCCCTGCTATTTGGTGCCTGCAGGTCAGCCATCTGCAATGGGTCCAGTTGCTGTGACCACCCCTGCTGAAACAGAAGACTCTCGACTGAAGTTCCATCGCTCCACAGCCCAGCACCAGGACCCAGTTGCACACCCACACCTGCCTCGGGGGCTGTCATGTCGGGGAAAACACCATAGGAGACCACTGGCAACTCCCAGCTAGGGAGGCATAGGGCTACCAGCTTCAGTGCAGCGCATGTTGAGGTGTGCCAGGTGTGTGCAGGTTTGACATATGTTTTGAAAGGCCCATGTATGGATGTGTATGTACAGGGACATGAGCCTGCTGCATGTAAGTCCAGTCATGTGTGAGGCACATCGATGGTGTATGTGTTCAAATGCATGATGCCCAAATGCATGTGGGGGTGCACACATGTTTACATTTATGTGTATGTACTATGGCATGGTTGGGGTGTGACACATGGATGCTGGTTCCACCTTCATGTACGTGCACGGTGTACATGTGCGTGTGTGTGGATTTGACATGTGTGCCACTGTGATACACCATGGATGCATGTGACACTGACATGTAGGAGGATGATTGGCAGATGTGACATAGTTGCCGATGATTTCACTGTGACAGGTGGTGATGTACAGATGCATGTGTGTCTGGTGGCGTGTGTGCATTTGTTCAGCACTCCCCGTGTAGCATGTGACATCAGGCTGACCTTCGGATGCTCATGCTGTTGCATGTGTATGGATGTTGCTGCCTGCTGCATCATTCCTGTTAATTTGTGCATGTGTGCGGGTTCAAATGATATGTGTGTTGGGGAGTGTGATACCATCTGTGAAGTTTGACACTGCCACTCATGTGCAACTGTCATGTGTGTATCAGACCATTGTAAAGTGCCCTGATGACTGTGTTCTGTCTCTCCCTGTCTGCAGCGTCAACTGATGAAGAGGGTGGAGACGGTGCTGTGGAGTACAGCGGCAGGAATCCCACCGCCAGCCGGAGACACAAGGCCCAGCTCCCCTCCCATGTTGTCATCTCTTCGGGAAGTGAGGAGCCGCAGCTGCCGAGGGTAGGTCCTAGAGGCGGAGGTCAGAGGTAGACTCCTCGGCAGCAGAAGGGGAAGCTGAGACCCCAGAGGGGCCTATGGAGGAAGATGGCACAGAGTCATCCAGGTTAGTGGGGGGTCTGGTTGAGGAGTAGGCCGTGGAAGGCACATGCACAGGGCCTGGAGGGGGGGATTCCACTGGTGCTAGTGGTGCAGTCCAGGGGCAGGGACAGGAGGCAGCACAGGCGGCCGCGGAGGTGCGTGTGTGTAATCCTGTCCCCGATCCTGTGACTGCATCATCCACCACCAGCAGGGATGTCTTCGACCAGACAGGTTTTTAGGGAGGGGATGCACACACAACAACTGGCCTTCCTCTCCCTGCAGACATGGCAATCCGGAACCGTGTTGAGCCTGTCCTGGCTGGGGTGGCATTGCATCAACGTGGCATTCGGGATGACGTGCAGGGTTCCAGTGTGGACAATGCACATTATTTTGGATGCCTCATTGACCATGTCGACCTACTAGGACGGGTCACCAGTGCTGGGTTCCTCCGTGTGCTGGACCTTCTACTGACTCCCTCCTCAACTGAACCCCCTATGCGCCAGTCGTCCTCCGTGCCATCTTCCTGCCCACGTATCTCCTGGGAACCCTGTGGAGCTGCCCCTGACCCAGCAGCCAGGCTGGTGGATGACACATCCCTGCCACAGTCAGGAGTCGGAGGTCCAGCAGGTGTGGCCACCCCAACAGCTGGACCCCAGCAGGTGGAGGGCGTGCAGGCATCGACAGGCAGGGCACATGCACGGCAGCAGCAGGCTCAAGGTGGGAGCGATGATGGCTCAGGGCCATCAACATCACAGTGGCAGGCATCGGCCAGAGGGCAGGAAGACCCTGGATTGGGAATGTCTTCCGTGTGGTTGCAGTTGGGCCGGCAAATAGATGCAGAGCGGCGGCGGGCGGAAGAGGCACAGCTCACTATGGTCAGGGCGGAGAACTCGATGCCCAGGGCTTTGAGGCGGGCTGAGTGCCTCGAGGCAACTCGCAGGGAGCTGGAGGAGGCCATGGCTGCATCCTTGCAAGACCTCTGGGCCAGGGAAGAGGCCCGCGTCCAGGACGTTGAAGAGGAGTTCGATGATGCCCTGGCACGGGACATCAACAAGTCCATGGACTTTGCTCCACTGTATGTACATAGTTATTTTATAGGATTTTTGGTAGGTTTCATTTTGTTTGGACATCATGGATGCTTCCAACTTTCACAGACTTGTACATACTTTAGTTATTTTGTCATCCCATGGATCAATGTGTTTTTTTTTTTCTTTCATGTACTTTATTTGGACATTTGAAATGGACCACTTCCCTTTTTTCCTCTTGTGGATTTTTGGCTTACATTGGATTTATTTTTTTGGATTCAATCATTTCTTAATTTACAAGTTTGACATTTCTTTATGTTTTTTCTTATGTATTTTAATACAAATCATATTTCTTCATTATTGGTGTTGTGTACTCTCATTGTTTTTGTGCATGTCTCAATGAGCATTGCCTCAGTCATGTGTTGCCACTGTGTGGCTCTGTTGTACATTTATGCATGGCCATGGTGGTTCTTTTGAGGCTCTCATGGCATGGGTAATTTGAGAGTGGGGGCAGTGGATGCTTGTTTGCTTGTACTGGGGTTGCTGGGGGGATTTGTGTAGGCATTAGGCCCATGAATCTCTTTTGTTAGAACATGGTGTTTGGTGGGCCACGTATCAGGGCCTGCTGGCAGGTGCCCATCAATGTTGGGTGGGGGACATGAGTCAGGGCCTGCTGGCAGGTGACCATCAATGGTGGGCGGGTGGGCGACATGAGTCGGGGCCTTCTGGCAGGTGCACGTCATTGGATGGGGGACATGAGTCGGGGCCTGCTGGCAGGTGACCGTCAATGGGGGACATGAGTCGTGGCCTGCTGGCAGGTGCCCATCAATGGTGGGTTGGTTGGGGGACATGAGTCGGAGCCTGCTGGCAGGTGCCCATCAATGGTGGGTGGGGGACATGAGTCGGGGCCTGCTGGCAGGTGCCCGTCAATGGTGGGTGGGTGGTTGGGGGACACGAGTCGGGGCCTGCTCGCAGGTGCCCATCAATGGTGGGTGCCCGTCATGGGTGGGGGACATGAGTCGGGGACTGCTGGCAGGTGCAAGTCAATGATGGGTGGGTGGGGTACATGAGTCGGGGCCTGCTGGCAGGTGATCGTCAATGGTGGGACAGTGAGTGACATGAGTGGTGGCCTGCTGGCAGGTGCCCGTCAATGGTGGGTGGGTGGGGGACATGAGTCGGGGCCTGGTGGCAGGTGCCTGTCAATGTTGGGTGGGTGTGGGACATGAGTCGGGGCCTGCTGGCAGGTGCCCGTCAATGGTGGGTGGGTCAATGGGGGACATGAGTGGGGGCCTGCTGGCAGGTGCCCGTCGATGGTGGGTGGGTGGGTTGGGGACATCAGTCGGGGCCTGCTGGCAGGTGACCATCAATGGTGGGTGGGTGGGGGACATGAGTCGGGCCTGCTGGCAGGTGGCCGTCTTGGGTGGGGGACATGAGTTGGCGCCTGCTGGCAGGTGCTCGTCAATGGTGAGTGGGTGGGGTACATGAGTCAGGGCCTGCTGGTAGGTGACCGTCAATGGTGGGTGGGGGACATGAGTCGGGGCCCATCAATGGTGGGTGGGTGTTTGGGTGGGGACATGTGCCGGGGCCTGCTGGCAGGTGCCCGACAATTGTGGGTGGGTGTCCGAGTGGAGGACATGAGTCAGGGCTCTCAAGTGCATGGTGCCATGTGGGCTACCTACAGGGGCCTGCTGGCAGGTGCCTGTCAATGGTGGATGGGTGGGGGACATGAGTCGGGGCCTGCTGGCAGGTGCCTGTCAATGGTGGGTGCCCGTCTGGGATACATGAATCGAGGCCTGCTCGTAGATGCCCATCAATGGTGGGTACCCGTCATGGGTGGGGGACTTGAGTCTGGGCCTGCTGGCAGGTGACCGTCAATGGTGGGTGGGTGGGGGACATGAGTCGGGGCCTGCTGGCAATTGACCATCATGGACATGAGTGGTGGCCTGCTGGCAGGTGCCCATCAATGGTGGGTGGGTGGGGAACATGAGTCAGGGCCTGCTGGCAGGTGCCTGTCAATGTTGGGTGGGTGGGGGACATGAGTCGGGGCCTGCTGGCAGGTGCCCGTCAATGGTGGGTGGGTCAATGGGGGACATGAGTAGGGGCCTGCTGGCAGGTGCCCGTCAATGGTAGGTGGGTGTGTGGGTTGAGGACATGAGTCGGGCCTGCTGGCAGGTGACCATCAATGGTGGGTGGGGGACATGAGTCTGGGCCCGTCAATGGTGGGTGGGTGTTTGGGTGGGGGACATGAGTTGGGGCCTGCTGGCAGGTGCCCGACAATTGTGGGTGGGTATCCGAGTGGGGGACATGAGTCGGGGCTCTCAAGGGCATGGTGCCATGTCGGCTACCTACAGGGGCCTGCTGGCAGGTGCCTGTCAATGGTGGGTGGGTGGGGGACATGAGTCGGGGCCTGCTGGCAGGTGCCTGTCAATGGTGGGTGCCTGTCTGGAGTACATGAGTCAGGGCCTGCTCGTAGGTGCCCATCAATGGTGGGTGCCCATCATGGGTGGGGAACTTGAGTCGGGGCCTGCTGCAGGTGACCATCAATGGTGGGTGGGTGGGGGACATGAGTCGGGGCCTGCTGGCGGGTGACCGTCAATGGTGGGTGGGTGGTGGACATGAGTGGTGGCCTGCTGGCAGGTGCCCGTCAATGTTGGGTGGGTGGGGGACATGAGTCGGGGCCTGCTGGCAGGTGCCCGTCGATGGTGGGATCGGTGGGTGGGGGACATGAGTCGTGGCCTGCCGGCAGGTGCCCGTCAATGGTGGGTGGGTGGATGGGGGACATGAGTCCGGGCCTGCTAGCAGGTGCCCGTCATTGGTGGACATGAGTCGGGGCCTGCTGGCAGGTGCCCGTCAATGGTGGGTGGGTGGCGGACATGAGTCGGGGCCTGCTGGCAGGTGCCCGTCAATGGTGGGTGGGTGGATGGGGGACATGAGTCGGGGCTCTCAAGTGCATGGTGCCCTGTGGCTGCCCACAGGGCATGTTCAGGGGTGTAGGGTAGTCCCCTGTGGTATGGGCTGCCAACAGGGCATGGTCAGGGGTGTAGGGTAGTCCCCTGTGGTGTGGGCTGCCTTCGGGGCATGGTCAGGGGTGTAGGGTAGTCCCTGTGGTGTGGGCTGCCTGCAGGGCATGGGGTGGGGGAAAGGGCACATCCAGGAGGGCCCACAATGCCAAATTGCGTGTAAAACTGCCCACGCTCCGCTGAAATACATGTACCCCACTCGCACCTGGCCTACCGCGTGTTAAACTCCACGCGCACCCCCAAAATACACGTACCCCGCTCACGCCAGGCCTATCGCGTGTTAAACTCCACGTGCACCCCGAAATACACATCCCTCCTCGCGCCAGGCCTATCGTATGTTAAACTCCACGGGCACCCCCAAAATACACGTACCCCGCTCGCGCCAGGCCTATCGTGTTTTAAACTCCACGTGCACCCCCATAATACATGTACCCACCTGGCGCTAGTGAAGTCGCATGTAAAACTCCCTGCACACCCCCAAAATACACGTACCCTACTCGCGCCAGGCCTATCACTTGTTGAACTCCACGCACACCCCTGAAATACACTTACCCCGCTCACGCCAGGCCCATCGCTTTCTAAACTCCCCACGCACCCCTGGAATACGTACAGGCAGCCCATCCACCCTCCCCATGCCCCACAGGCAGCCCAATCAATCTCCCCACGCCCCGCAGGCAGCCAATCCACCCTGGGCATGCCCCACAGGCAGCCCACACCACAGGGGGGACTCTTTCCACGCAATTTACCTGGTGAGAGCGGGGGACGTGTATTCTGAGGGGTGTGTGGGGAGTTTTACACAAGATAGGCCTGGCGCGAGCAGGGTACATGTATTCTGGGGGGTGCGTGGGGAGTTTTATACGTGATTTTGCTGGCGCGAGCGGGGTACATGTATTCCGAGGGATGCGCGGGGTGTTTTACATGCATTTTTGCTGGCGTGAGTGGGGTCCATGTATTCCGAGGGGTGCGCGGGGAGTTTTACACACGATAGGCCTGGCGCGAGCAGGGTACGTGTATTCTGGGGGTGTGCGGGAAGTTTTACATGGATTTTCGTGGTTGGGGGTTGTATGCTGGTCCACTGGCCTTTGAGCCATGTACTGGATTTGTGAGATGTTTTTGGTGCACAGGGCGGGTTTGGGGACATAACTGGCACTGCTGCAGGGTCGCTGCACCACTCTGCGCCACGGCTGCTTATGGATGTATAAATCCATGAATACGCTGTGCGCCTAAATGGGTTTTGGCGCACGTGGTTGGCGCAGACTGCCGCACGCGCACTCTGTGCGCTAGCTGCATGTGCCACTTGTGCGCCGAATTCTATGAATTACCCCCTTGATTGGCAAGATCGCTCAGTGAATTAAGCGCTTGCAGCTCCTGACCTAGCAGCCTTTAAGCCCAATGAGTATGATTAAACTATGTAAATATGACCTCTGGTGAGAGTTTCATTACAAAGTCAAAGCCTGAGCTAGAAAATAGAAGTGATGTCTTTGTTATTTTGGGAGGGTCAGTACATCATTTTTAGGGGAATAATACTAGAAAAAAAAACTCTGAAACCCTGCCATTTAAAATGTGCTAATATTAAAGCGCAGGTCGCGCAGGTCATCTAAGTTACAGAAACCAGGCAGGTGATGACAAACCTCCCATTCCTGTCCAATCAATGATTTCTCAATGTTAATTCAAGTTGACAAGTCCGCATGTCGCTTAGGGAGTTTCGGATCTCATGCACAACCTGCCTGCCGCTTAAAACTCAAGCAGCGGCTCAATCAGGGAAAACGTTTAATCAAGTTTGCCTGTGTTTCAGTTTTCCTGCTGAATCATTGCTGGGTGATTAGAATGTCAGAGATCAGCCTCTTATTTATGTTCATGTCACCTCGTTGTTTTCTTTGTCGATTTGCGGTTTGCATTTTAGGAATGGCTGAAGTATACACCACCAATACACAAGCATATAAAGGTTTTAGAGGCTCCAATTATCGTGTTTCTATTTTTGTTCCATCAGTCCTCTCTGGGCATCACTAAAGAATAGTATTAAAGTTATACGAGGGAAGTAGTTTACCTTGTGGTCGGGCAGGCCTAGTGCTGCAGCAGATGCCTCAGACTGGTCAATTACATTGCAATCTTCATTAAGCCTAGCTTAATTGATCCTCATCAAAGCCTTAGCCAACTAAGGGGTGTCTGCTGATAGACAGTCTAATCTTTCTCCCCCAAACCCTTGCCTCCTTGAAAAGGCTCATCCTCAAAACCTCTTGCTGTATGAACTCATGCCCAGTAGATGGGCCCTACGAAGAGGTGTGGGGGAGGGGATCCGGACTCCTTTGAGAATTAGTTGGACGAGGAGTAAGGAAGAATACCAAGCACGTAATTGACCAATGAACCTTTGTTCATTAGTACTAGCCAATCACAGTCTTTATCCAACTGAGTAGACCGACATCACTCCCAGCTTACTCAGAAAGTTCTTGAAATAGCGCACCAACACGAAACTCACTACACATTTGTGGTTTATTCCACACAGTACAAACTTCGCCAATCATGTTGAAGTAGACTGGAGCACCTCCACCCAAAAGGTGTCCAAAATACAGCCTGATGAGCTTCTAGAGATCCCCTGCACTGCGAATTCAAAGACTGCACACATGGATCCCACAAGGACCAGTTTCTAGTGCCTTAGAACGTTTGAGGAACTGGCCCTGATTGCTGCCCTTCAGATGTCCCAGACTGGCACCCTGTGGTGCACTAGACACGAATCCTGCATGCTGTGTGTTGCTTTCCATTCAAAGTTTTCTGATTTATTCATGTCCTTTGGTCAGTACGCATTCTCAATAGACTGCCGAATCCATAGGTTCAAAGTAGTCGGTGATGTTTGAATCTATGGACTTTTAGAACTCCTTTGACTCTCTAATTACATCCTGGGAGCTGCCACCAAGTTTGCGCTCAGGGGACATTTTTTGCTTTCTATGTCATCGGAACCTGGACCCAACAGATAGCGTTTACCATCAGGGGGGTAAAGAAGGTTTACTTTGAAGAAGATGGGTTTGCATCCTTCTCTGAAGGTAATAATAGAGAAGGGCAAATCGTATTTTGATAGATATGGAGTTTCACAGTCTGAGGGAGAAGACAAATAATAATTACGCATTTATTTATTTATTTAGTTTATCTATTGCCTACGTGCCACAGCCCACAGGCATCAGGACGCACTATATCCTTGCCCTTTGTTTTTTATGTATTTATGCCTGCTCTATTCTAGCTGGGTCATAGCTAGGTCCTGACTTCTGGCAAAGTGCAGACTGCCAAGCATGCATGGTGACATAAATCATTATAAATACTGTGGCTAGCTTTGCAGGTGATGTAAGGGAAGCTTGCCGTATATGATCCTGTTTGTAGATACCTTTTATAAGGCCAGCAGCGAGGACAATGCTTTTCATAGGTGCTAAGGTGGTCGTGCATAAAATGGTGGGGAGGGTTTTCATTCATCCATGTGAAATAGGATCAGGGCCTCCAAGATGAGTCAGAAGGTTAGAGGAAGAAGACAAGTATATGCCCACCGAGCTTCTCAAACCACCCAAAGAGAGAATAACTCTGCAAAGGTCAGCCCCTGAAATCCACTCTCTTATGCATGGAAGAGGCCAAAGGTAATGGTAATATCACTGTATAACTTGAACTTCCTCAAATCACTCCAGATCCTCTATTTGCTGCCCCATCCTCTGCTGCTTCCTATCCACATGATTTCAAGGCATTGATGTCCCACCCCTTTCAACCAAGTTTAGCCACCTGCCCAAAAAAGGGTGTAGTAAGGCACATTTGATTATATCTATTGTGCATGTGGGGGACACTTCAAACATAAACAAATTAGCACAGAATGGTGAGAGGCGTGAGTGGAGACCCGTTAAGTCATTCGAAGTGACTACAACCCTCAACTATGAAGGTCGAGTTAGTGCTCTGCTCAGCCCCTCTAAAGAAGCAATACCTGCCTTTACTAAGCAGTGCCTCTTGCTTAGGGGGGCACCGCTGCTTGGATTCGCAGCCGCAGCCCAGTATTAAGTTGTCTGGGCACCCCGATGCCAGGGAGGATGTCTCACTTGAATTTACTGCTGCAACCTTGGACTAGTTAAATGATGTGCCCCATCTCCAGAGAGACTGTTGCTGCACCTTCCATCCCGAGTGCGTTTTACTACTAAAACAAGGGGGGGTCATGGGAGCCCTCTGCCAGACATTAGTCCCTGTTAGGAGAGACTTACCCAGAGTCTTTAGCTCGCTATCGTTCACAGAGGAGAAATATCCAACACTTATCAGTCTTTTTCCTGCCCTTGGGCAGTCCAGCACCAAAATGCTAAGCAATTCTCCTCTGAACAAGAGTACCACCAGCAACCCCAGACACTTTTTTCGGTCTGGTTGGACCTCATCAGTAGGGGGATATGTGCTCTTAACAAATAGTGAGCAAGATGTCCACGTCTGGATTCCCCTAGTAACTTAGGGTGAGACCCAAATGTACTTAAATATGCATAAAACAAGGGTGGTTCCTGGGAGTCCCTCTGTCAGACATTAGTCCCAGTTAAGAGAGACTCATCCAGAGCCCCCACCCTCACCACTGCCGCCTGGCTGTTTTTCACATACTGTGCAGTGGGAAATGTATGTGACTGCTGCTGGTCCTGCCCCCTGCCACGGCAGGCCCACATTGAATCCCATGGCCACTTCTCGCAGATGCAGTCCAGATTGAAAGAATTGGTTGCAACCTCCCATATGCGACAAAACTCCGGACCGCGTGTGGCATTTGAGGCCTGGCACGTACTCACTGCAGGGACCCCCACACTGCTGCTCTCATGTGGTGCCATTTCTGGCATATACGGTCTGGGTTTAAAGGTTTTTGGGACCCCTCTCCACGATGCTGCTAAAATCCCTATTTAAAGACCCAGGAGCATATTGCAAGACCTGGTGCATCTGAACACACTTACGACATCCCTGTTAAGCCTATCTTTCAAGTAAGGATTTTGGACATATTTCTTTGTATTGTAAAGTTCACTTTATACAAATTTGTGTTAAAAAAATAGGCAAATGCGTTGTTTAAGAATATTGGGTATAGTATGATATAGTGTGTTAAGTGTGTTACCCCTTTTTCTAGTAAAATACTAAAATGTGGTGTAGTGGAACTGATTCAAGATACATACAGATTACATTGAATCACCTAATGAACACACACCAGAATTCCTTTGTCTGCCTTTCCTTGTGTCGTGTATTTACTCTACCCTAATGTTTCTTTTTAGGGGCTTTGGGGGAATTCCTACACCTATTGCGTTTCCTAACTCAGCCCTTATCCTAGCGTTGGGCACCGAGGGTGATTGAGGAACTCACGTAAGTTGGGAAAGCTGGAGACAGATAAGAGGCGGGTTTGAGTACTTATAAGCCAGACAAAGTGTATTGCCTTGCCCGCCTACAGCTGTCTCCAGCCAAGTGCAAGTAGATCCACCCCCCCACTACACAAGGATCCGGTTCTCCTCTGGACAAGATCCTAAACACCTCCTGCACTGTCTGGCTGCACACACTGCTTCTGAAGAAACTATCATTACGCCACAACATACTACACTTACGGAACCCTTGCCAGCTTTCCAGGGGTGCCAAATATCCAAGAAAAAGTGATGGGGCATCATTCTAAGTTTGCCAGTCTGGAAACAATGGAAACCTGCCAGAGCCGCTGTGCCCAACAGGTCTGACCCTGCTGGGCACAGCGGTCATGACAGGCAAAGCCTTCACGGAAGCACCGGCACTCTATGGGAATGGGGATTTATGAAATTACCGGCGCCTGACTTCCTGGCCGTCGGACTTGGAATAGCCTGGTAACACCGGGAATTAAAGCGCTGGTAATTTATTATGGGTCTGGCTGCAACCTGCCCGTAGCACCGGCACGGTTACCGCCAGACCCGTAAAGAGGCCCATGGTCTCAAATTCAAAGGGACTCTTTCAAACCTGCATTTTAGAACCGACCTTTTAGCCTGTATTACACATAAGAGTCACATAGGCAAACAATCGATAATCATAGAACTATAGCGTAAGAGGAGACCCCCTAGATCATCATGCCCCCCACTCCACTCTCCATGGTGATATCGGATCTGTTATTACATTAATGTCCTCCTTGTTGTATCTACACTATGATTGGAGCTTTTTGCTGATCTGCAACCAAATCACTGATATAGAAATATATTCATAAATCATCTCCCATGATTGTAAGAAAGGTTTTCCCCGAACCTTTTAATTAATTTCTCAGGGTTTTTCATCTAACTCCCCAGTCCACATTTACACGAAGCAATCAGACACTTGCCCACCATGTGTGTAGACTGGACCTACTGATGCCTTTTAATCTTCGTTTATAGATTAAACTCTTAAGGCCGATTACTTGTTGCCACCTTTTTGATCTAGTGTTTCAATCGTAATGGCTTTTTTTCTGTTGTAACGGATTAAACTAAACCCGGAAGTCTTGCTCCGCTCTACGGAGCAGTCTATGCTGATAATAAACTGATTCCTCACAGTTTACACAATCTTTGGATACCCCTAATCTCTGAATCCTGTGTAGAAGTTCCTACAATCCATATATTTGTTGAGTTCAACATTTGTTTTTCAAGAAAAGATATTTGGTCAATGGTACTGGTGCAGGAATTTTCCCTTGAGCTACTTCACATATAATTTCACCAAACCCTGAAGATTATTCATTTAACAACATGCTTTCTCTATCCGCAATATTCACTTCCATTTCAATTTTAACCAGGTTTGATAACATTGGTTTGCAGTGTAGTTTCACATTCTTCACTAAAGTCTAGCCTCATCACGAGTTGTGTGGTAGCCCTTAAATCCGGCGGTAACTGGGGTACCGCTGCATTTAAGGGTCCGCCCAATCATGAGTATGGCATGTTTACCCCAGCTAAGAGCTGGGGGTAAACACGCTGGAAAATGCTGATTTTCGGCACAATTACCGCAGAGTAATGGCGCCCGGCGATAATTGCACTGAAAATTCCCCATGCGGTCCAATGGACCCAATGGGGAATGGGGAATAACGTTTACCACCCAATCCGTGATCCGGCAGTAATACTGCTGGACGGGGTGGGCGGTAACGCAAATAAAGTTGGCCGGTATCCCTAGAGCAAGACACCATTTCTCCATAAAATGAAACTATATCAGTACAATAGGTTTTAATAAAATCCAGGAAGATTGCATTTGCAATGGATGGCATGGCATGATACAACATGTGTCGTGGTGAGAATTTTGTTATACCAATATTTGCTTCGGAGGTGCAGCTTTTGCTGGCCACAACCCCAGTTCTCGGGAGGAGTGAAGTGAATCTGTCAGGGAAAGCAACGCCTAATGTGGGTGGAAATTGCTGCCTTCTTCTAAGACAACAGAGAGTTGCGCAAGAGGCTGTCAATGAACAATTAATAAGCTTGATGTCTTTTTGCAGACCCCAGAGGGGTTACCAGCGCCAGTCCTATTCCCACACCACCGCTGTGTGGGGAGTAGTTGTGCCTTTCAGAGAAAGCCAGTTCTTCGCCCACCCTGCCTTCAAGTCACGACTGGATAACCACTTCTACGTGGAACCATTCCAACAGCAATCATTATATTCTGCCTTCCCTATTGCTTCATTTCACAGATATTAATATTCACAGAGGATACCTGCAAATCTATCTAATGTCAGGGGTTCGCCTCACACTACCGCTGCTGCGCACTTTATAACAGAAAACTATTCTATTCATTGCACGTGAACTTCTTTCATTTGTTTAGGTATTTATTTATGTATTTATTGTGCATTTGCAAGGCGATTGATAATACATCAAGTGAATTGAGTTTCAAAGCACCCACAGGGCAAAGGGGAGAGAACATGGGAACGAAAGGCAAATATAATAGCAATGAAGAGAAAGAAAGTGCTGGTCCTATTAGGCCTTGTGAGCATTCAGAACGTGCAAGTGCAGAGACAGAGAAGGGTCGAGGGAGGGGGTTAAGTGCTAGGAGTATCACATTTGGACTGTAGTGACACAGTAGTGGCACTACTGGTAGGTGTCAAGTAATGCTTTGAGGTTGGGGGCTCCGACATTGATTACTTGTGGTAATCTTAATTACTCCTATACCAAATACCTTCCTACATGACCCTCTTGCTCATGCCATTTCTTATTTATGAGGCATGACAATGCTTAGCATTTGGAAGGATTTTATTATTTTTTTCTTTTTTTATTGTTGTATGGTTACATGAACAAAATTTGACCTTAACAATTTAAAAGAAATATAACATACTCATTAAAAAAAAAGAAAAGAAAAGAGAAAGATATGTACATAAGCATCCATGTGTATTTCTTAATTACAATAAAATCAATTATACATCAACACATTTCAGCTTCAGGGATCTTAAAAAGCTGGTTACTGCTACTACCGTACAGGTAGTTATGCCGCCAAACAACAATTCTATACATATTCCTCGTCCCCCAATCAAAACGATACCAAGAATGTTATAAATAAATTCCACCTCAGGTCCTGGACCACTTGGCAAAACGATAACAGATGTTTTAAACTTTCGATTTCTTCACTGTTCTCTAAAAATCTACAAATGGCTAATTCAAAAAAAGAGAGTTTGGAACAAGAATCTCCTTGGTGCGCACTAACTTAATAGCCTGCGGATATTCTTGTCTGGGTAAATCACAAGAAATGGGGCTAACGTGCCCAGCGTTTTATGGTCGCCGGACAGATGATGCAAACATGCATAGTTATGCATACACTCACTGGTCGAGCTCCAGTTGAGCCTGTATAACAGACGCCTAACCTTACCCGGATTCTCGATCAAATCACACAGTGAACCACCCAATCTGCTAAGAAGGTCAGAGCAGAACTCCTTATATTCCTGCATTAATCTACTACTTATCTCAAGGAGTGCAGTTTTGAGATCTACGTAGAGCGAACCTCCCGCAGGGCACATTATCTTCCGAAAGAGCGATGGCAACTTTCAATGTACTCCCGCTTGCAGGGCTACCAGGCCCAGCTCAAATCTTAGAGCACAAAGTGTAACTGAAGCTGAAATGTGCAAAGCTTTTTTCCAAATTAGCCCTTTAAGGGTATGCAGGTAACCACCCAGGATCAATAGGGGATACATAAATCTATCCCATAAAGAAAGCTGGGTTCCACTTTACCTTCATCTTATCTCTCACAAGCTAGCAGTGAAAATGTGCCAAATCTGGCGTCATTTGTACACAGTTGGTTAGCTAAAGTTGCAGCACAAGACTTTAACCAGCCATGCAATTATGGCTTGCAAGGTTTTGAGGTGATTAAAAAAACCTAAGTACAAGAGTTTGTCAACCCTCTCAACTGGATCAGTTCCAATTTGCCAGCGAATGGTCAAAGTCCTTTTCTGACGTGAGCACTCCATCACCTTAGTTTTAGTTGGATTCATTTTAAGGGAATATGCTTTCACAAAGCAGGAGTAGCCTTCAATTAAGCAGGGGAGACCAATAGGCATTTGATCAAAGATCAGGAAGTCATGGGCATAGACTATCTGTAATGGCCTCATGTTATGGAATTTAGGGGTGGCTAAGGCGGCGGGCTCTAAATAGTCAGCAATGTCTGCCCTGTAGAGATTAAACAGGCAGGGTGTCAGTATGCAGTCCTGCCTGACTCCACGAGATGTAGAAATTTCACAAGACAATTACCTAGAATTTCTTTTGATGCTAACCAAATCCCCTGGACATGATCAAATCCTCTGTATTTTCTCTATAACTTAGCCTTGCAGATGAATCGTTTCAAGCCCTTCAAGTCAAGTGTAAGGTGAACCTGAATGTGTTTTCTGGTTGTGAACCTTGAAAATAATCAAATAGGAGCACTAGCACCTCTCTTCGTGAGGCATCACTCCCTTGTCCAATAATTCCTCTGTTCCCAGTGACATGGTCATTTTCTTCACTTTGTTTCTGGTGGATGGGATCATCTCTATCATTGATTGTGCATGAGGGCTCTCAAAATCGATCAGATACATATATATATAAACACCCTGTTGGGCCAATCATGTGCAGACCATTCCTCCCAAATTCTGAAAAAGTAGCAAAGGATGCTCCCCTAGCGACCAACATATTTGTGAGATTTGGGAGGAGACTTTGACTTTCCTTTGGTGAAAGGACCCATCTCCCTGTGTCTTTGCCTAAGCCTGTTTCTGGTTAGGCCTCTAGGCTGCATCCTATGAACCAGATGATTTAGAATTAAAGAGAATTTGTCCATCTTGCAAAATCTATACACATGCCAACCTGCTTTGGTCACTTCGTGAACCATTCCCTCTAACAATTTGCTAATTTCAGAAGATATTGAACATTCAGTATGTCAGTCCTGAATGTGTCCATGCCTCCTTCTTGAAAAAAAAAACTTCAGTTAAAATAGCTGTCCCCAAACACCATCTTAGAAGAGTTCGGAAATGTCAGGACTGTGTGGGCTCATGGAGGCCTCTGCCGCCAGAGCCCCCAAACATGGGCTAATAAGTCCTGGAGATGTTTTCTGCTTGGGCCCCAGACCGCTCTGGGACTACACTACCCATGAGGACTAGCTGCAACGTGCCATGAGCACATGCAGCATTAGCATCCGCTTAACCTCCACCCCTGCCGGGGATGGGTGGGTGCTCATTTTTTCTGATTCAGGCACGGGCATAGGAGCAGGAGCTCCGTTTTGGCATTCTGGGCATTTGGACTGAGGACGTTTCATTGTACTGCACGTTGCTTCGAAGGCCCCAACGGGACATTGTCGAAAGGCACAATCGTTCAGGCTGCCATTTGACCACACTCACATCTGTGCTAAACAAGTCGGTTTCTACACGCCATCACCAGTACGTTCTGGGAAACCTTGGGAGGCTCTCCAGGATGAGATAAGTGCAATCTGATTGTTTCATGTACTAAATGCTTGTGCAGTATGGTGCTACGTCAACAGCTCTGTGAGAATAACAGGGTTAAAGCTTGATTTCATCCCAGAAATCACTTGTTGTTACTGGTGACATTACGTTATTGTATGGAATGTCATGGCAAAAGGGCAGTGTGCTGTTGCAAAAGATTTCTGGAAACTCTGACGAAAACATGTATTTGTTTGTTCCTGCATGCTTTTCATGTGCTTGATTGCATTGTGGCTGTAGCACAGCATTCATGTAGCTACCATTGTGTGTTGCTTCTCATGTACTATATCTGCTAATAGGAGCTACCACATTATGTTGCTCTACATATTTATTTGTTTCGGGTAGGTTTTAGGAGGTATCAGGTTAGCAGGAGTGCCTTAGCATAGAACTGTGCAATAGGACCAGGATAAATGAAGTGGGCAGCTTGATGGACATTAATGTATGTAAATGTTGAAGGATCAATGTCTGTGTACTTTTAGCATTGTTTTAGCTAATTCCCCCTACCTATCCAATCAAGTTATCTAACACTCTTTCTGGCTTTCATAACTCCCCATTACCTATCCACATCTTCACCTTAACCCTATTCCTTGTGACCTGCAACAAATCAGAAATCCATGCCAAGGTTGGAGGGTCGTACTCCATTTGCCTTCCGTGGTTAGGGAGGAGTTGTGACTGCCACTCTTCCGGGCCTGACAGGAGAGCATCTGTCCTCTATCTTCATCTCCTCTGTTAAGACAGCTCCCAAAAGTCCCAAATTACCCAAGCAAATTGGAGTCAATACAAACTGGACTCAAAGACGAAGTAGAAAAAGTGCAAGACAAAATCCAGCTTTATTATCATCCAAATAAAGTAGGGAAAGCATAGAAGTATTAAAATCGACAGGTGGCCTATCTGTGTTCGTTTTGAATGAATAGGCAGTGTTTTTCAATTATGGGTCACATGGGATGGGACTGTGTATGAAATGGAATTATCTCTAGATTGGGATTTCAGTTACTAATAATGTGTGTGCTTTGTTTTCTCTTGCCACTGGGGATACTCTTGCATTATTGTTCATGAGTCGTTGGTGTGTTGGGATATCCGTGATTTAAATGAGGTGCAAAATTTCAAATTCGACATTGCCGATTCTGAAATGCTGAATTGAAATGCGCAACCTCCTACTTACCTGTTGGCGGCACCCCCATGCCTCTGCAATGCCAGGTCCTTTCACTTAGGTGGATGGAAACAGGCACCACAGGGACATCTTTTTTTAAATTTATTTTAACTTTATTGAATCGGGAGCGAGGGACTTCAGCGCGACCACCGCACCCCTTGTTCACTATAATTGCACCGAATGGTATATTTGTTTGAAATTTACAGCTGTATAAAATGTTTGTACAGCCAAAATTCGAGCAAATATACCATTTGATTTTTTTTCTCAAACACTTCTATGGATACCAGTGTGTCGTGCTACTGCACCTGGCCTACACAGTCTAGTTGTGCTCTTATAACCGATGTCCTGGGAATTACTATCTTGTGCCTTTGTTCATCTGCTTTAACCCTCCCTCCCTTGTTTTCTCGTAACCTTGTAAGCCTTTTGTTTAATTAACAGCATGCTGCAGCTTCCATTTTAAAGAAGATGGCTGCCCAATTACACTCTTGTTAGTATGTTAGTGAGCTATATTCACGTATTGTTTATGTTGCATTCGCCTTATACATTAGTCATGTTAGTATTCTTCATGGCTTGTGGAAACTATGTTAGTATTCTTCATGTATAAATTCATATTTTTCCTAGTGTATATATTCTTCATGTTGAATGCACATCTGGTTTGTGTCTAATGCATGCGCTTGTTACTGTTTCAACAGATGTTTGACTGCTTTTGCCATCTTCAGCCTAAATTGTCTCTATGTCCTGCTGTACCTGCCTGGGATCAGGAAAGTAGGTTTGCCTCAGTGAGTAACGTTTCTCACATATGTGATATTGGACCGGGCGAGGGGTAGAAGCTACACTTGAGGTATTCATCTGCCTCGTGAGATCCCCAACAGCCTGGATTGGATGCATACGACCTCTACTTCCCCCGGAAGAATTGTCACTCCTTCTTACATTGGGTAGAGCCTTGCCATAATCCTTGTTATAATGATGTGTTCTGCTTCTTTTATAATTTTGCTGTGAAGTATTTATACTGTCCGATCTTGGGATCCTCCAAGGGACCAGGCAGTGAGGAAGCCACAGCCTATATTGAATCAGCGGCCGGCTGCAAAACTGTTTCTACCAATTCCCTGTCAAAATATTTTAATTTGGTGTCAGGATGTTCTGAGATGGAGGCAGAAGAGAATCAAAGCAGGAGGAAGATGACAATTAAGAAGCAGGGGACTATATTTTCCTAATATTGTTAGCCTTCTGTTTCCATAAATATTTCTTCAAAATCGCCTTCACTTTTTCCCATAACACATATGTTTTTTACATTTTTTTATTTAGCAGCTTTCCTTTACCAATGCTTTCTGCAGTGGCAGATGGTCATTTATTTAATTTAATGGGTGTAGGTATTGCCCGCAAATGTGCGAGAGCGACTGAGCATACTTAGGGCACCTGACTCAAACAAGGGTGGTTTGTGGAGGTTGTCCCCCAGAAAAGGTTTTGAATAATGAGCTATAATGATGCATTATACAGCACACTTTCTGTGAAAAACTGGGTAAACATCTAGACAGTTTGCAGTCATAACTCATGAGGAAATCTAAGAGATGCAAGTCACCAACAATGCAGAGGAACATTTCCCAAAACATGTTTATGCTTCCTTTCTCCACAATATATGCCAGTATAAAAAACATGTTCAGGCTTGATTTGCCCATATATTTCCATGCTGGCTGCACCAGAAACAGCCAGACGAGCCACATAACAACACTTACCATTGTTAAGTGACTTCAATTCAGCAATCCCACTAAGTCAGTGCCTCGTCTGGGACGCCCAAGGGAAGCCCTTATTTATATATTTTTATGACAAGTTATAATCTGGATGATAAACCCTTATATAACGCCCCTCTCTTTGAATCCCCCTGACCTCACTGATCCAAGAAATAGGTTTGTTTTGCACTTTAAAAGGTTTATTGAGAAAGTAAACAATAAATATATATATCACACTTTTATGAATAAATTAATATTTGATAGCACACTTAGGCATATGACAGTGATCAACAAGGGATAATATTACAATAGTACACTTATTTAATTACTTAGGAGTTAGTATAGAAAGGATAAGGTAGCGGAGAATACTTTTATGATTTCAAGGAAATGCAATGATGAATAAAAATGCAGTCCAGAAATAAACTGATAGGGTTTCACAAGAGATAATATGTTCACTTTTCCCCTTGTGGCAATTCACTCCCCCTATGCAATATAAGGAGATGAAAGTAAAGTAAAGAGAGTAGGACCCTCAGGCACACCCTAGTAACAGGAGTAACAAATTTGAGAAGCTGGGGTTGGTTTCAAGTTTGTTAGGGAAGTAGGTAAAAGAGGTAAGAGGTGCAGAGGATAGAAAGGCAACCTTGACACCTAGGTTGCTCTATATGTAACAGGACAAGAATAAGTTCCCAATATAGGAACTTACGTCCCCTGCACACTTTCTAGTATCTGGATGACCAGACCAACATTTATAGAAAGAGTAGTAAAGTAACTCTATGCAATAAAATCTTAATACAAGTCGTGTTGGTGTGAAAGCAACAAATTCTTAATAAAAGACAACATTCAATCGTTTAAGGTCACAAGAACCAGTCTTCATTTTTTATTCTTGGTGGTAGAGCTGTGGTAGGCCCAACACGTTTCGAGTTAAACAGACACTCTTCATCAGGGGCAAAACAATGATTCTAGGAAAAGATATGCACAATATTTAGATTAGAGTAATGTATAAATCCAAATGAAAACATTAACCAAATGTCTTTTCTGACTCAACAAAGAAAGTGGTCCCACGATCTTGTACAGTAATTCAATCCCTAGAACATTTAACATGTATGAGATTTACTGGGTGCAGAAGAATAACTAACAACAAACATATACTTTTGGAAAAAAAAGCTGATATTAGTTGTTTAGAAAATATATTCCATAATTTAGTGCTATGTGGATCACAAAACAATTGGAATAGGAACCACTAAGTCGCAAAAGTATGCAAAATAGAAAAAGGGAAAGAGAAAAATCTAACCTTGTGTGTTTTATATAAAAAAATAAAAAATAAAAAAAAGAACTAGACGGGGTCTGGGACAGGAAACCCAGTCATTCATGCATGCAAGGAACCATTTATCTGAAAAAGTAGAGCATAACAAAACTCTGTTCAGTCAGAAGTTAGTTAGAGGTCTGAAGCAAATCCAAACATGGAGATTCACTTACATGCTTAATTGGTCATCTGAATGGGAGAACCCATCAATAGGAAGAATAAGAGGATAAGTAAGCAGAGGGTCTTGTAGTAGTGCAGGGCTTGAACACTATGGATGAAAGTCCAAAGAAAGAAAGTCAGGGTGAGGAAAACTAAATGGATGGAGAAAAGCGGGATCAGCAGAACCCAAAAGTGATATAACTTACCTAACTTAGTGCAGCGTTGCAGACAGAAGGCAGGAGACCGGCAGGTAATCCTATTCCTCCTACAACGCCGCTGCCATTATGTATTATTTGTTAGTATGACGTCACCATGCGCATGCGCGTGATCCGTCATTATTAGAGCTGCTGTGAAAGCGCAATAGAAGTATGCGCAAATAAATGGCATTAACCCGTGTCTGGAACGGATAATGCCTTTGTAGGGAAAGAGCGAAAAATAGGTATAGGTGAGTGACTACCAGCCCGGGAGTGTTTACACTGTGACGTCTTCACGCAAACGTGTGCATGACGCCACTTGTAAACACACAGTGGGTATGGGAAGTAACATCTTAGAGGCAAGGAAGTGAGGAAGAAAAGAAATCGAATCTGATCTATACATTGAAATACTCTGCACAGAGTTACCAAGTCAAAAAAATCATCACGAAGAATTGGGACCTGATCAAATCAGATCCCAATCTCAACCGCCTTTTTCCAACTCCTCCAATGTTAGCGTATAAAAGAGGAAGAAACTTTAGAGATACGCTAATCAGAGCGGAAAGACCTAAGAAATCCACCCAAAGGGTATTGACAAAATTAAAAAATGGCACTTTTCCATGCTTAAATTGTCAGCATTGCTCAAACATCATTAAAGGCAATTACATTAGGCACCCGAATAATGGCAACAAGATCCCCTTAAAAAACTTTGCTACTTGCGATTCCAAAAATGTCATCTACACTATCAGATGCCCTTGTGGGAAATATTATGTCGGGAAAACCAGTAGAAAAGCTAAGGAAAGGTGGACTGAACATAAATCCCAGATCAGAACTAAAAATGTCAAATCACCGGTTTTCAGGCATTTTAGAGACCATAAACACAACATCTCACAGTTGAGATTTGCAGTACTAGAAGTGGTACATCCCCTCCAACGAGGTGGTGACTTACCAAAACTACTGGCACAAAAGGAACTGTACTGGATACATAGGCTAGATGCAATGGCCCCTCTTGGGCTCAATGAGGACTACTACCTAGGCCCATTTATCTAAGCATATACTATTTCTTCCTTTTTCTTTTCCTATTACCTGGATTATTCCATGGGAATATTAGGCATATACTTCACTAACTAATGACAGTTGAGAAGACCAGATCCTAACTTATAGACTGTGAACCATTCCAAGGGGCAGTCTGTTGGCATCCATCTGTAGGTTACACTGGTCCAAAATGTCCATTAGCTCAAAGATTTCATGTAGATACATCTGACATTTCCATAGATGAGGATTCTCTGTTAAGTAGAATATAACCGAATCATAAGTATGTGAACCACATATGTGGGCAGTGATTTTTCCTATGTTTTGACTACATATAAAGCTAGACAAAAGCGCTGGTGGTGCATTCAGATTGCCTTTTAGGGCTTGAGACATGTTGTTAAGATGTGACCTAACGGAATATGTATCAAGGGACCTTATAACAAACATATTCTTTGGTTAAGACCTCTATAGTGACCATTTCCATGCTTTTTGAATTGATGTCCTTTTCCAGTTCTGGACTATGTCAATCCTGAGAATCACCTTTAATATATTATCTAACATTGACCGTCTCTACTTTTCTAAATACTGGTAGACATTAAGTCATCATATGCAGTGAGCTCCTCTTAAATACCTTGGCGCACGCCCCTTACTTCTACGCTTCCCTCGGCTTTTGCCCTTCCTAAGGTGCTGCTCTAAACATACCTTATCTTTAGCGATACCTTGAGTATAGTATTTTGACATGTGATCTTTCCACGCAACTTCGTGGACAATCTCTAGGCATTGTTGAACATACCACTTCCTTGCCTCTAAGATGTTACTTCCCATACCCACTGTGTGTTTACAAGTGGCGTCATGCACACGTTTGCGTGATGACGTCACAGTGTAAACACTCCCGGGCTGGTAGTCACTCACCTATACCTATTTTTCGCTCTTTCCCTACAAAGGCATTATCCGTTCCAGACACGGGTTAATGCCATTTATTTGCGCATACTTCTATTGCGCTTTCACAGCAGCTCTAATAATGACGGTTCACGCGCATGCGCGTGGTGACGTCATACTAACAAATAATACATAATGGCGGCGGCGTTGTAGGAGGAATAGGATTACCTGCCGGTCTCCTGCCTTCTGTCTGCAACGCTGCACTAAGTTAGGTAAGTTATATCACTTTTGGGTTCTGCTGATCCCGCTTTTCTCCATCCATTTAGTTTTCCTCACCCTGACTTTCTTTCTTTGGACTTTCATCCATAGTATTCAAGCCCTGCACTACTACAAGACCCTCTGCTTACTTATCCTCTTATTCTTCCTATTGATGGGTTTCCTGTCCCAGACCCCGTCTAGTTCTTTTTTTTATTTTTTATTTTTTTATATAAAACACACAAGGTTAGATTTTTGTCTTTCCCTTTTTCTATTTTGCATACTTTTGCGACTTAGTGGTTCCTATTCCAATTGTTTTGTGATCCACATAGCATTAAATTATGGAATATATTTTCTAAACAACTAATATCAGCTTTTTTTCCAAAAATATATGAATAAGTATATGTTTGTTGTTAGTTATTCTTCTGCACCCAGTAAATCTCATACATGTTAAATGTTCTAGGGATTGAATTACTGTACAAGATCGTGGGACCACTTTCTTTGTTGAGTCAGAAAAGACATTTGGTTAATGTTTTCATTTGGATTTATACATTACTCTAATCTAAATATTGTGCATATCTTTTCCTAGAATCATTGTTTTGCCCCTGATGAAGAGTGTCTGTTTCACTCGAAATGCGTTGGGCCTACCACAGCTCTACCACCAAGAATAAAAAATGAAGACTGGTTCTTGTGACCTTAAACGATTGAATGTTGTCTTTTATTAAGAATTTGTTGCTTTCACACCAACACGACTTGTATTAAGATTTTATTGCATAGAGTTACTTTACTACTCTTTCTATAAATGTTGGTCTGGTCATCCAGATACTAGAAAGTGTGCAGGGGACGTAAGTTCCTATATTGGGAACTTATTCTTGTCCTGATGGAAGTAAAGTACACAGTTTTCAGGGATACAATCACAATACAATACGAATTTTAGTTCCCCCCTAGCAAGCTCAGAGAAACAGGGATGGTTTTAAACACAGGCAAAAGTACTTTTAAATGTGGTATGCAAAGAAGGGAAAAATATGCTAAAAATGATTGTAATTCCCGATAGGAGATTCAGGGTAGGTGACAGCTACTTTGAATTAGTTCAGGTCAACCTAACAATGATTAATGAGGGATTATCAGGTTGAAAACGAATTTCAGCAATGCAAGCAAAAGCAGCTATTTTGACAGAAAACGAAATTGAGCGAAATGACAATTTGCGGCAATTTTGTCGAGTGCATCAAGCACGATTACGGAAAAACTATAACGAAGAAAGTCTCGTCCCTAGCACATACGGATCAAAAGATACAGACGATTTGGTGGAGGTAGTTTCTTGAAATTAAGGTAAACTTCAGAATGACAAAATGACACTTTTACAGCTTTGAAATGACAGAATGAACACACAATTCCTATGATGCAGTTCTGGACAGGTTAAAAGGGTTTGAATCAGATTATTTTAGACTAAGAGATTGGGTCTGGCACAGTTCTAGCTGAGTACTCACACTATAAATTTGAAATAGGCCGTCAAGGTCTGGTCAGGTTTGGACTGGACTCCTGGCGGGTGGTTCTGAAGTCACAGCTCTCTGGGTCAGCTCTGCTCTGCTGGTCTGGTCTGGCACTCGGCACTGCACGGCGGTCTGGATCTCTGGTTCTGCTGTTCTGGATCAAGTGGATTCTGGATACAGCACTGCTTTCTGGGTACTGGCACAGGGTTCTAGCCAGAATCAAACAGCTCAGCCCGGCTGTTTGAATAATTTGCAAAAGATTTTGAGGCCTGCTGAAAAAGGATTCAACTGGTGGTTCAGGCCTCTCTGCTACAAGTTCTGAAGTCTGGATTCTAAGTTCTGGAGATGGTCCTTCTGGATAATGTCTGGTCCGGCAAAGCGCTTCGCAATAAAGGGGAAAGTCAAGTCTCTACCTGGGTTTCAGTGTTCCTTTTATGTCTTTTGAAAATGGGTGTGTGCGTGGGCATAACTAAGCCTGCCCCTCACAACTTATCATTGGCTAAGCTCTCCTCTCTCCCTTGATTGGGGGAAGGAATGGAGTGTCATCAGGCATCAATTTTATGGCATACAGAAAGAACACTCCCCTTGTCAATTTGCACACAAATCTATTTTTGATCCAAATACATATTTATCTATGTACCATTTTTCTAATATTATATGTCCAGTTAACATATTTTCTGTAGCACCAAACCATCCAATCCCTGTCTTTGTAAGATGTCGTGTCCACTTTCGACAGAATTCTGCCCTTTTCATCAAGAACACAACCTCTAAACTTTTCCAGAATTTACACAAACATGCACAAGGAATATGGGCATCAGAAGATAAAGTGTCAGATTTTTAACATACAAACATTCGGAGTAATACCTTATTTTCCGCTACTACCCCCAGAACATACCACAGAGTCCTAACACCTCTTAAAATGTGCACAGAAAAATCACAAGAATAATGATATTAATTATATCATTTTGACAAGTCTGTACTATGAATTATCCATCTTTTTAAAATTATGCTCTGGCCCAGAGGGGTGTGGTTTCCCAAAGCACATGGTGGAATTTCTGGTTTGTCCACTTCCTCCAACTCAGGTTGCTCACAGAGGCACTGCTCCTCCCAGTTTCTTCCAAGAGGAAGCCATTTACGACCGCCCTAATTTAACATTTGCCTGAGCCAAGGAAAGCTCATTGTTCTGTTTCCCTGCTCCCAGGTGCTCCTCCCCTGATTCAATCAGAGAGGTGTAATCTCCTTTTGGTGGGAACAGCAGAAGGCTGCCAGACCTGCAAATGCAGTTGCTGGGCAAGTTTCAACTCCTGTCGGGGGTAGTTGCCGGGCAGAATTCAATCTCTTCAAGCCAGGCTTCAGCTAAATGTCACTTTTGTTCCAGTTTTCTTCATTCAAATCAAACTTACAATTTTTACACATGCAGCTAGAACGCTGATTCTAAGTTCAAAACTATGACCTTTAAAAAGTTGCAACCTATGTGACACTCAAAAGTAGGTCACTCATTTATTTTAAACATTTCGATTTTAGTGGTTTTAAATCCAATTTCAGTTAAGCTGCTGACATCCACAGCTCAGCCAGTTTTGTTATAAACATTGTTTTGGGCTCTTCATCTTTCCAGATTTTGTATGCACACAAGACTACATTCTGCCAAATGTCTGCTGGTGTCAAAATACACAATAATAGGAGGAGAGGTCGACACTCTCCCCCGAACCACAGAAGCCGAATGAAGTCGACCCTCCCACCGTGGTTGGCACAGGTACCTGATATATATATAGACAGGACATCACGTGGCAGCCAGTGGGGGGAAGAGGGTTAGGGAGAGGTTGTGGACAGGGTGGGGAGTTTTAGGAACACCGGATAGAGACTAGAGGAAAACCTAGTTTGGATAGGACTGGGGGAAGTACAGGGAAAAAATCCTACACTTAGTAATACTTGTAACACCATAACCTGCAATACTTTGATTACTTGATATCATATGTGGTAGTACTGCCTGTTACCTGATAACCTATACCTTGAGAACACCTTAATACATGTATCTCACACACATGATTAGCAGATGAAACATACGATGGCAATACTCCCAAGATGAAGATATGACACATGGCCCCCTGGGCTGATATATGCAACACTTATAGTTACTAACAAGCACAACAAGCACAACAAGCACATAAACGTATAGAACATAAAGATTTGTCGAGTGCTTCCTTGCAGCATAACAGAAAGATATGCACAGTCTCTCAGTATGTCGTTGTCTCCATAAATACCCCGTAGCAACCCCTGCTAGGTTGGAACAATGTGGGACAATGCAAATTCTAAAGACACCTCTGCGTACTGCCCACAGTTTTGACAAACAAGTCTTGCGTTTCGCAAAGCATACGCCTAACAAACACTGGGTACTTCTGTTAGCATGCTCGTAATCATGTGTGCATTTCGTCAATGAAAAAATAAGCCCTTTCCGCACTTATCTTGTGTCCGGGAAGCTCCTGAGCCTTCCCGGACGTTGAATGCTGTTGCCCGTAGCAGCCGTCGAGATCACTCCTCTCCTCGCTGCAAAGTGCTCACGCCCGCCGCCTCCGCGTTCATACCAATTCCATAACGGGCGGCTCCTGACTTCTCCGATGCCGCTTCGACCGACGCAGCTTCGACCTCCAAACAAAATAAGCCACACCTGCCGTGCGCCGTGGGCCGCTCATAAACTGTTAGCAATCAAGATCAGCTGGCCCCACGCGCGCACGGCAGTAAACTACCCAGCCTCCCAAGTACTGCTGGGAATTGTAGTTTTGCTGGATTTTTCAGTGTTTAAGCCCTCTGAGCCCAGTGTACACACGCTTGCCCTTATTCCTGACATTACCTCCTCTCTGAGGGCCCTTCCCAGGACCTGGCTTACCTGGATGTTGTCGATGAAATTGTTTAACCAACCTTGGAGCATGTACTGATTCCGCCGGCTCCCAGGAACAGTCCTCCGGCCCATATCCTTTCCAGTTAATCAGGTACCATAACCGTTGATTCCTTTTTTTGGCATCCAGAATACTTTTCACTTCATACTCCATCTGACCTTCTTTCATGATGGCTGGTGGTCTCTTAGCAGTCATCCCCGGAGCTGCGGGTTTAAGTAAAGAGACATGGAATACCGGATGGATAGGTACATTTTTTGGCAAACGCAATTTCATAGCATTGGCTGACACACATTTAATTATCACGTAGGGCCCAATAAAACGAGGCAGAAATTTCCGCGAGCCTATCAAGGCTAAATTTCGTGTGGATAACCACACCTTATCTCCCACTGCATATTTAGGACCTGCTTGTCTATGTCTGTCAGCTTGACTTTTGTATTGTCTTTTGGCTTGTTCTAGATTTGCCCGTGCCTTTTGCCTGATCTCCAGAAGCAACTGCTTTCGCTCTTGTAACGCGGGGATTCGTCCCTCTTCTGGCAAATGTTCGGGTATCATATTCTGCACTTGTCCATATAAACATTCCTTTGGTGCCATTCCCAGGGAAGTGTGATAGGTATTATTGTATGTGAATTCTGCCAACAATAAAGCTTGTACCCAAGAATCTATGCCATCTCCCAAGTAGCCTCTTAAATATTGCTCTAGGGTCTGATTCACGCGCTCTGTCTGCCCATCAGTTTGAGGATGATAGCTGGCAGAGAGCGCACAGTTGATTCCCAGCATCTGACAAAAGGCACGCCAAAACCTGGAGGTGAATTGTGAACCTCTATCCAAAATTATACACTTTGGTAGCCCATGCAATCTGACCACATGTTGCAAGAATAACTCTGCCAACTTTCCTGCTCCTGGTATTCCTACACATGGAACAAAGTTAGCCTGCTTAGACATGAAATCCACTACTACCCAAATGGTATCATAACCATTATCAGGAGGTAAATCCGTAATGAAATCCATCAAAATGGAAGTCCATAGCTGACCTGGGGTTGGTAAGGGTTGTAAAAACCCTCTCTTCTTCTCATGCTCTGCCTTGTTACGTGCACAATTCTCACACAACCTTAAGTACTTCTCCGAGTCTTGTTTTACTGTGGGCCACCAGAAATATTTCCCTAGCATCTCTTGCATCTTTCTCAAGCCTGCATGCCCTGCCAATGGAGAATTATGGCACCAGTATAATGCTTGCTTCTGTAATTCCTTGGTGGGCAAATACAGTCTACCCTGATGATAGGGCAAGCCTTCCCGTAGGGTACGTGCGGGATGAGTTTTACACCATTCCTGCAGTTGTCTAACTGGTAATGCCTTCTTGACCTGCTCAATGATTTTCTGTGTAGTAGCCCCAACAATTCTTTCAGGTGAAATAACAGTTTTAATTTCCCCTACTGAATTATCCACATTTTGTTGTCTAGATAAAGCATCCGCTTTTCCATTCTTACTACCTGGTCTGAATGTAACCACAAAGTCAAATTCATTAAAATATTGAGACCAACGTAGCTGCCTAGGGCTTAGTGATTGTGCCGTTGTGAAGTATTGCAAATTTTTGTGGTCTGTTACCACCACCACCTGATGTCTTGCACCCATCAAATAATGTCTCCATTCCACAAATGATAATCGAATGGCCAATAATTCTTTATCCGTAATAGAATAGTTTTGTTCACACCCTGACAATTTCTTAGAGAAAAAGGCCACAGGATGCAAAATTCCCTCTTCATCCTTCTGTGATAAAATAGCTCCTACTGCCACATTACTACCATCTGTCTCCACCTGAAAGGCTCTCTCTAGTTTAGGATGTCTTAACACAGGAGCGGTAGTGAATGCTGTTTTTAGTTGTTGAAATGCTTGCTCTGCCTCCACACTCCATGTAAATCTCACTGCCTTTTTTAGTAGTTGTGTAATTGGACTAACGATCTTGGAGAAATTGCCAATGAAACGTCTGTAGAAATTAGCAAACCCCAAGAAGGATTGTATGTCTTTTATACATTGTGGAGAAGGCCAATTCAACACTGCTTGCACCTTCCTTGGGTCCATCACAATCCCGGTGTTTGTCAATATAAACCCCAGAAATTCCACATGGCTTACATAAAATGCGCATTTTTCTGATTTCACACATAATTGATATTCTTGTAACCTTTTCAACACTGCTGTTACATGTTTTACATGTTGTTCTGGGGAATCTGAATAAATCAAAATATCATCAATGTACACAATTACAAAGAGATCAATAAACTCATGCAATACTTTGTGCATAAAAAACTGAAAAGCGGCAGGGGCATTACATAAACCAAACGGCATGACAAGATACTCAAATAATCCAAACTTTGTTCTGAATGCCGTCTTCCACTCATCTCCCTCTTTTACCCGTATCAAATGATAGGCTCCCCTTAGATCCAATGTGGTATAAATCTTTGCATTCTTTACTTGGTCCAATAGAACCGAAATCAAAGGTAAAGGGAATCGATTCTTGATGGTCACCTTGTTTAATGCACGATAGTCTATGCATGTGCATAACGTCCCTTCCTTTTTAGGGACAAAAAATAATGGAGAAGAAACTGGAGAAGTAGAGTGCCTAATAAATCCTTTAGACAACATTTCATCAAGATACTCTCGTAAGTGTTCATTTTCCTTCTCCGTAAGGGCATATATTCTACTACAAGGTAATTTCGCCCCTTCTTCTAGTTCAATAACACAATCATAGGTCCTATGAGGAGGCAACTGCTCCGCCACTCTTTTGTCAAACACTTTTGCAAATTCCATGTACTGTGAGGGAATTCTCTTTTCCACTGCTCCCACCACTTGGGGCCCTACTACCTTCTCAATTAACAATGCTGTGGGGCCTGTTTCAAGTAGAATGTGTTCTTGACACCGTTGTTCATCAAACCTTACTGTCCGTCGTACCCAATCAATTTGCGGGTTATGTAATTTTAACCATGGCATTCAAAGAATCAACCCAAATTGCGGGGCTGCTATAAGGTCAAAGGTAATTAGCTCTTGATGACCTCCTTCACAAATCATTTCCAATTTCTCAGTCTGTTGTCGTATGGGACCTGATGTTAATGTTGAACCATCTACCGACTGGACTCCTTCTACCTGCTGCTTGTCAACTACAGGTAACCCTAACTGAGTAGCCAGTGAGATGTCTACAAAGTTACCTGTGGCCCCTGAGTCCACCATAGCCCTAACCTCCTGTTTCGTCAAAGCAAAACATAATGTAACAAGAATGTAGAAATGGGAAGTTTTCCCACCCACCGTGTTTGCAATCCACCTGGGGAATCTTACTTCTAATGGGCCTGACACCTGTGTTCCCCTCAAGGCCGACCCATTTCTTTTCCCGCCTCCTTCGAACTCTTTTCACCACTCTTCTGAGGGGTATTAGGACATGTTCGTATAAAATGCCCTGCTTGCCCACAATACAAACACAACTTATTGGACCTACGTTGTTCCTTTTCTGCCGCCGATAATGGCCCTCTGACACTTCCAATCTGCATTGGTTCTGCTTCACTTGCCCTTCCTCCCCTACTTCTGTCTAGTCGTACAAAAGGTGCTACTTCCGGTCTCTTTTTATAACCTTTCCTTTCGTTCATGCGATGATCCAACCTCAGCGCTAAATCTATCATAGCAGTACATGTGCTCGGTTGAGGCTCCACTTGTGCAATGGCATCTTTTAGTTCCTCCCGTAATCCTTGGTAAAATAATACTGTTTGTTTGGCTGCTGGCCACTCCGTCTCTATGACTAGCCTGTTAAACTGAGTTACATACGTTACTAGATCCCGCACTCCTTGTTTTAATCCCAACAATTCCTTATCCTGAGCTACAGACACCTCTCTGCGATCAAATAGCCGGCCGAATTCCGTCAAAAACCCATCCCAGTTATATAATAGAGGATCATCTTTTTGTACCAAGGGCATCGCCCATGCTGCAGCATCCCCGGTCAAATAAGAAATGACAAAAGCAGTTCTAGCCTGAATAGTCTCGAAGGGCGTAGGTTTACACAGGAAATGTAGTCTACATTGTGTAAGGAACATCATGTACTTTCGGGGATCCCCCGAAAAACGTTCGGGGGCTGCCAAGGGGACACTACTGGGAGGGTGGACAATTACCGTGGAATTCTGACTGGAAGAGGCAACTCCCATTGCACTTGCTCCCTCCAATGGAGTTCTCTGAGCAACCAAACTTTGAACTTGAGTCTTCAAATTATCAGCTTCTTGTCTTGTCTGAGCTTATTCTAACTGCATATCTTGGAGGACCTTTAGCACATCGGACAAAGGCAGAGGAGTCGCTTCCATTTGGCTTGGGTGGTTTGAGTATCCCAATATGGGGGTGGCTTATTATGTCAAAATACACAATAATAGGAGGAGAGGTCGACACTCTCCCCCGAACCACAGAAGCCGAATGAAGTCGACCCTCCCACCGTGGTTGGCACAGGTACCTGATATATATATAGACAGGACACCACGTGGCAGCCAGTGGGGGGAAGAGGGTTAGGGAGAGGTTGTGGACAGGGTGGGGAGTTTTAGGAACACCGGATAGAGGGTAGAGGAAAACCTAGTTTGGATAGGACTGGGGGAAGTACAGGGAAAAAATCCTACACTTAGTAATACTTGTAACACCATAACCTGCAATACTTTGATTACTTGATATCATATGTGGTAGTACTGCCTGGTACCTGATAACCTATACCTTGAGAACACCTTAATACATGTATCTCACACACTGTGTGTCATTGACATGAAACAAAACAAAGCATGATTAGCAGATGGAACATACAATGGGAATACTCCCAAGATGAAGATATGACACATGGCCCCCTGGGCTGGTATATGCAACACTTATAGTTACTAACAAGCACAACAAGCACAACAAGCACATAAACGTATAGAACATAAAGATTTGTCGAGTGCTTCCTTGCAGCATAACAGGAAGATATGCACAGTCTCTCAGTATGTCGTTGTCTCCATAAATACCCCGTAGCAACCCCTGCTGGGTTGGAACAATGTGGGACAATGCAAATTCTAAAGACACCTCTGCGTACTGCCCACAGTTTTGACAAACAAGTCTTGCGTTTCGCAAAGCATACGCCTAACAAACACTGGGTACTTCTGTTAGCATGCTCGTAATCACGTGTGCATTTCGTCAATGAAAAAATAAGCCCTTTCCGCACTTATCTTGTGTCCGGGAAGCTCCTGAGCCTTCCCGGACGTTGAATGCTGTTGCCCGTAGCAGCCGTCGAGATCACTCCTCTCCCCGCTGCAAAGTGCTCACGCCCGCCACCTCCGCGTTCATACCAATTCCATAACGGGCGGCTCCTGACTTCTCCGATGCCGCTTCGACCGACGCAGCTTCGACCTCCAAACAAAATAAGCCACACCTGCCGTGCGCCGTGGGCCGCTCATAAACCGTTAGCAATCAAGATCAGCTGGCCCCACGCGCGCACGGCAGTAAACTACCCAGCCTCCCAAGTACTGCTAGGAATTGTAGTTTTGCTGGATTTTTCAGTGTTTTAGCCCTCTGAGCCCAGTGTACACACGCTTGCCCTTATTCCTGACAGCTGGTGTTCAGTGAGATTTTTGAATATCTTGCAATGTTTAAAATAGGCATTTTTAGCTTGCATTTCAGAGAAACAAAGGTGATTTCAAAGCGCTTTTTGAGCTCACAGGCACTGCTGTTTTTCCTTTTAACTCATGGCGCTTTTGGCCCATTACGCTCGCACTGGTGGGTGGCAGGTTAGGCGACCATTTTGGTGTGCGCAAAAACTGCACGGTTTTCCTGGATTCTGGCGCAATGTGGGCTTTTCGGCCATCTTGGATTTTCTAAGCCCACAGCACCAAATGTTGTATCCTAATAATTCAAACGTGGGTCAAGACACCCGACAAGCCCCCCCGCCCGACTGCACTTTGATTTTGAGTCGAGGGGGAGTCGGGTGCAAAGGATGTTTTGATCCACGCCCTGGGATGTCCGCATCATCTTCTTCCGATTCGGTAGATGGCAAAGTTCAGCATCTTTTCCTCCATCAGGGTGGATCAATCGGTCCTCCTCGCCAGTCCTGAAGGGAGTATTGGGCGGTACTACGGGCCCCTCGGATCTTTGCTCCCAGTCCCCGGGTCGTCCTCCTTGGTCAGTCTCCATGGTTTATGTCTCCTAGGATGACAAAGCAAAGCGGCAATACCTATTCGTAGACATTTCTCCCCAACTATCGATATAGTGGGGTGGCATATACATTTTATAAATCAAGAGACATTTGCATTCTGATTTAAAAAAAACAAGATATAATCAGGAGACATTTGCATTCAAGAATCATAATATTTTAGAGACTATATGTGGGATATTTTAGGGTTGGAACTGAATTACTCTGGAGCGGCCCCCTCTGGTATTGCAGAGGACTCCTCCAGTTGCTGCAGAGTGTGCCTGGGATGGCAACACTTTAACTGATTTATATGGACCCAATTGTCTTCCCCTTCCGCCAAACTACCTTTGGGGATGCAGATCTTGTAAGCGACAGGGGAGATCTTGTCTACAATTTCAAAAGTTCCTTCCATGTAGGCAAAACATTTTCACTGTTTGGCCTGGCTCCTTTGGAAATTGAATAGATAGACCCGGTCTCCCACATTGTATTCTTTCATGGTAGTTTTCAAATTGTAATGGGTCTTCATGCTATCAGCTGCTCTTTCTAGATTCCGCTGAGCATAGGCAAAAGCATGTTGAAGGTGTTTCCTTAAATTCTCCACATACTCATGAGTTGTGGAGGCATTTATCAATGTCTGCTCTTGGGTCCTGTAGAGCAAATGCTGGGAAAGCACCATATTGCCACCAGTCATCAGCTCAAATGGTGACATTATAGTTGCAGATGAAGGGGTAGATCTGATGGCCATTAGGACCAGAGGTAATCGGATATCCCAACTTGGCCCAGAATCTGCCACAAACTTTTTTAAGAAGCGCACAATGGTTCTATTGAATCTCTGCACTGCACCAGAAGAGGCTGGCCGGTAAGCAATATGTAGCTTCCTCTTAACCCCCAGTATCTCCCACATCTTAGTCATTACTTCGCTGTTGAAGTGGCTACCGCTGTCTGACTCAATCCTTTGGGGTAGACCAAAACGCAAAAAGATGTGGTTGATCATCAGGGCAGCTGCTGTTTCTGCTTTGCAGTTTGGGGCCGGGAGACATTCCACCCATTTGGTAAATAAGCATGTCACCGTCAACATGTACTTATTCCCCCTAGCGGAGCGAATCACGGGGCATATGAAGTCGACTTGCAAATCTGACCATGGCAGCGTCATCCCTCTCTTTTGGAGAGGCGCACGTTGTGTGAGGGATGTTGGCTGAAATTGTGCACACACAAGACATCCCTTCAAGTACTGGTCGAGGTCCTGCCCCATGTGTGGCCAGTATGCAACCTCTCTTAAGATCTCAAGTGTTGTGTGAAACCCCCTATGACCGGCGGTGGCCGCATCATGGGTGTGACTTAACATCAGGCTTCGGAATGAGGTAGGGACCACCCACTGATCATGGCCAGCTTGGGATTTCCTTACCAACAAACCGTCTTGGATTTGGAACATTTTTGGACATTTCATCAACACTCTAATGTCCTCTTTCCTAATTTAATCAGTATCCGTCAGGAGAAAGTTCTCAGGGTCCTCAATGTGTTGGTAAAACTTACCAATTATTGGATCCCCCTTCTGAGCCGTAATCAAATCTGCATCTGGGGTCTCCTTACTCCATTGTGCAGTTGAAAGATCATTGTTTGCATTTGTCTGGGACCTAGTGATAGCAGTGACCTGGATTTCCCCCAACAGGGACTCAATCTCTATTAGATTCCCTTGGATGGCCCCGGTTTTGGCCAGCTGATCAGCTAAGTCATTTTCAGTTTTGTCTGGTCCCTCTACTTTGGAATGACCATTGATCTTTTTCCAGTAGATGGTCATCCCGTTCGAGGTGACCAGATCATCAATGTTTTGAATTAATTTACCATGTTTCAAGGGTTTGTTATTAGCACATAACATGCCTCTGGTTTCCCAATTAACCAGGTACTCCACGAACCCGTTCCGTACATAATCTGAATCTGTGATTATGACCAGTTCGTGGAGTTGATGTTGGACAGCGGTGAGGATGGCTTGATACACAGCCATCAATTCTGCCACCTGACTACTTTGGGGACCAATTTTTGTATCCAGCGGAGGGTTCTGGGGACTCATTCACCCATGCATTCCCTACGCCGGCCACAAGTTCTTTTTCCCCGTTGTTGTCAACATGGTAAGAGCATCCATTCACATAGACAGTGGGCATTCCCTCACACTTGTCTTCTTCAAAGACTTTGTGTGGGGAATTAAGGTATGCCTCCATGTTGTCCTTGATTTTTAGACTTTCGTCCTCGAGACAGTTTTCTCTGGCACAATCATGCAAGTCAGCCAGACCTTGCGCGAGGGGACTCTTCTTGTTTTGGCCATATCTGACCTCCACAGGAAAGCCTTGCATTGACAGAATCCAGGAAGTAATTTGGGAATTACTCACATTTCCGGGCCGGATTCTGTCACTTTGGAGATATTGCAGAGGCTGGTGTGGAGTCTCCACTATGATGTGTTCCCCCTGGATAAACGGGCGGTAATTCTTCAATGCCCACACCGTTGCCAGGAGTGCCTTCTCACAATCGTTGAACTTTTCCTCCACAGAGGATAAAGTTTTACTCACATAGGAGATCACCTTATTGACCTTGTCATGCTTTTGATATAATACTGCAGTCAAGCATGTATTAGAGAACCCTGTCTCCAAGAAAAACTCCTTGTTTCTGACAGGGTAAGCTAGGCAGGGTGCTTGTGAGAGGCTTCTTTTGAGCTATCTTACTGCTTCGGATTGTTCTGGACCCCATTCCCACTTGACCCTCGCCTTCAAGAGATGAATCAGGGGTCTGGTGATCTCTGTGTAGCCCTCAATGAACTTTCTGCTGTAATTAGTCAGTCCAGGGAGGCTCCTTAGTTCCCGCAGAGTGGTGGGGTTTTTCAGTTTCTGAAGTGCTTCCACCTTCTTTTCCTGTGGACAGAGACCCTGAGGAGTAATCTCATGCCCCAAGAAATTAACACGGGTTCTACACCACTGTGCTTTCTGAAAGGAAAGTTTTGCTCCGGGGGCCCACAACTGTGTCAGAATATAACGGATCTCCACTATGTGTTCTTCCACAGATGAACTTTTGATGAGGACATCATCTACATAAGCCAGGTTACCCCCCGCACCCAGGTCGGGCATGGCCTTATGTAGGAAAATGTTGAATTTGTTGCCGGAGTTGAGGTTTCGGAAGGGAGTTCGGGTCCATGAGTACTGCTGGCCCCCAAAGGTAAAAGCCAGTTTGTATTGGTCCTCCCTACTGACAGGCACGGTCCAGTATCCATTGGTCAGGTCTATTGCAGTGAAAACTTGTGACCCCTGGATCTGGGCTAGCCCTTGGTCAATGTAGGGAAGAGGCCATCGGGAAGTATGGACCTGTTTGTTGAGCTCCCTAAGGTCGGCGCAGAGTCTCCACTGGCCGTTTGGCATCAATATTACCAGCACCGGATTATTGAAGGTGCTGTGTACAGGACAGATTATCCCCGGGACTCAAGGTTCTTAATTATTTCAGTAAGGGACTCCATGGATGTGAGAGGCAAACGATATTGCTTCACAAACACTGGAGTCATGCCAGGGTCCATGGGAATTGTTGTTGTGTGGATGTCGGTGCGACCACAGTCATATGAGTCTACCGAAAAGAGATCTTGGAAATCCAAGAAAACTTGTTTCAACTTTTGCTTCTGTTCCAGAGTCACTCAGGCATCAGATAGGTTGACTCTCTCTTCCACCATCTGCCTAAAGCCTGGTAAGACTTCTGGTTTGGCTATGTCAGCAGCCTCCTCCAGCTGGGTGGAGAAGTCCCTGGTCAGAGTGCTGATTTGGACTGGAGGCTTCAGGTGGGAAAGGCAGCCCTCATGGACCTGGAAAATCACCTCATCCATCCTGAAGTCACAAGTCACATCTTCCTTACCATAAGGGCAGGAAGTGTACACCAGGAAGTTCCCCCCATGCCGGGTAAAGATCCTGCCTGGTGTTGTATTATCATCACTGTCACTGTCAAAACAGTCCTTGGGGATTGGTCCTAACAGTTCTTTTCCTAGATCAATGGAGAAATGTCGGTCATCAACCACCATTCCAATGATGGTGCCTGCAGCTAGAGTAATACTCTTTAAGTCGCTGTTATCCACCTCTGTTGGAATGGTGTCATGTTCTATGTTGACTAATGGTGTTGGGTTTACCCCCAACCCTTGCTGTTGGAGAGAAGCATTTAGATGAATATACGCATCAGGGTTTTTCAATTTTTGTCCTCTTTTAACTTTCACTTCCAGGGAGAATTGTCGGGTCCTTTCTGGGATAGTGACTTCCTCTTTAACCTGAATTTCAACTGCATAAGGTAGCAACTGAGCTGTTCTAAATGCTTTTTCTGGATCATCAAAGCCCATGGGATTATCCGCTAATCGGGACCAAGCTTTGAAGTTTATTAGGTCCAAACTAATGGCAATGCGATTGAGAATGTCACCGCCTAAGTAAAAGGCGGCAGTGACGTCTCGCGCGACCCAACAATTATGGACTATGCTCTTGTTGCCAATGGAGATTTTGACCATACACCTGCCTGGCAGGAGATGTTTGGAATTGGGTGCTTCCAGGTCCATTTCCCATTTGTCTATCCGTTTGAATGTGGGAATGGCTGGATCTTTTGGGAGTTGGCGGAACATGGCTTTGCTGATGAAGCTCTTACCGATGTTCACACACACTCGAGCGAGAACAGAGTCCTTCCCATCATTTAACTGAACAGGGATGAACAACTGCTCTCCAATTTGCTGAATATCAGTCAGGCTCTGAGCTGATTTCACATCTTTCTGGACTATTGGAGTGGGAATGTCTGATTGTGGATTAGTAAAGAATTTCCGAGTGTTTCCTTCCAGTGTGGAAAACCACCTTAAAGTGGAAGGAAGGTTGATTTTCAAAAATAGAGAGGACCCCCCATCACTAGTCTGTTGTCCTACTGCTATTACTGTCACGTCTGGAATTTGGTTGTTCTGGAAGTGAAATTCTACTTGGTCAGATTTCTGTTCAACCATGTGGCACGTGCCGTTTAAACTAACATGGTTGAAACTCTGTTTTAATTTTATTGGTTGGCTAGTCTGGGTCCAGAGGACCTTGTTCACGCAATCTATTAGGGGTGACAACCTTCGCAGGAGGTCATTCCCTAGTAAACAAGGGGTGCCCTCTGGAGTCACTACTATGACCAGGTGCTTCACCTTGTGTCGCCCAATTTTGATGTCCAAATCTGCAGTCCCGTCAACGGGAATTTCCTTCCCGTCAAAGTTCTGAAGTTGTCCAGGAAGAGAGGTGAGAGGAATACGGTAATTCTCCCTCCTTCCTGCATTTAGTTCATCAAAGGCCCTTTTGGACAGAAGAGTAGCTTGGGATCCAGTGTCCACCAGTGCCAAAATTGTACCCTGCCCCTGTACTTGTACCGGGGCATAGTATCTTCCCTCTTTCTCCTCAAGGGGGCACAGATAATGCACATTTTTGGACAACTGGTGGGCTAATTTTCTGGTTTTGGGCATTGAGAGAGAAGAGATCTGGGCAGAATTATGTTGGGAGTCATGGGAATCTGCAACAAAAAGTAGGCAACTAGATATTGATGCGGTTTCGGGTTCCCCTGGTTCCGGTTCTGGGCTGCCCCCCCGTTTTTGGAGGCAGTCACCAGGATGGGTTTGAACCAGGGGTTTTCGGTATTGTTGGTTCTTGGATAGAATGATGGGCGGCGACAGCTCAATCCGCACATCTACCCAGTCTATGGATGCGGTTTTGGGTTCCCCTGGTTCCGGTTCTGGGTCGCCCCCCCTTTTTGGAGGCAGTCACCAGGATGGGTTTGAACCAGGGGTTTTCGGTATTGTTGGTTCTGGGATAGAATGATGGGCGGCGACAGCTCAATCCCCACATCTACCCAGTCTGGGTTGGTATCCCTTGGGACTCATTTTTCCTTGGGAGGATTTCCCCCATCTCTGAAAGAGAAGATCCTTTTCCCAGGATCCTCTTAGGATCCCTCTCCCTCAAATTGGAAGACCTGTACCTCCTCCACAAAATGGGTCTGTTTGGGTCCTTTGTTTCTCCTACCTTCTCTCTGCTCCTTGGGTGGCAGACTTTCAGGGGTAGGAGATTTTGTTTCCGGTTCCTGGGTTTCCAGGGGCCGTTTACAAGTGGGGAAGGAAGCTTCCTCCAAGGATTTACACCCCCCTTCCCCTTGTGCCTCCTCCCTGGGAACCGGTGGGTTATCGGGGTGCTGCCCCGTCATTGTTCTGGAGCATCAGGCCCAGAGTTTGGTGCATTCTGTGCCGGCATGCCTATCTGAGGGTTCTGCTGAGCCCTTAGCATGCAACCCAGCTCCTGTGCCATATTTTGGACATGGCGCTCAAGTTGGGAAACCCGCTCAGGCTGATACGGGGTTCTGTTTTCTCCTCTGGGCTGATCCCGGGAAGGGTAGCTATCCCTTCTCTGGTAGTACCCCGGGTTGGGAAGATTTGTGTACCCCTCCACCCTTGGCCTCCCCTCTCCCGGATTAGGTGGTCTGGCCTCAGGGAAGTGGGGAAAGAAGGATGGATGATTTTGGGGCTGGAAGTTGGGTGGATACCTGGGGAACAAGTTCTGCCCATGATTTGGGGAATTTCTGCCCTCCTGTGGGAAGTTAGGAGGGAAGTTCCCTGGGTCAGGTTCTTGGCTGGATCCCCCCCCTTGGGCTGGAGGAGTCCACACATAACCCAGATGGGTCGGTTTCCCTTGTAACAGGGACTTACATAATCAGGGGAGTGAGGGACCCCATTTGTGGGACTTCCTCCTTGACTCCCTGTCTGTACCTGGCCGAGGGGGCCTTCTGGGCTTAGAATTATTTGGTGCAGGCAGGTTTTTAGGTCCCCCCCATCTCCAAATCTAAAACGGGGGCAACCTTTACCTCTGCCACCTTGGCAGCAGCAGGGGTGCTGTTGGTTTTGGGGTTTTTAGTCGGATTCTTATTTTCCACCGGTTTCTGCACCTCATAGATGCGGGTGGCTTGCTCAATGACCCAGTCTAAAGATCTTTTCTCGTGAAAATCTCTCACGAGCTGGGTCATTATGTATTTGGGTAAGGCATAGAAAAACGTATTAACAAATTATTTACTGTCCGTGCGTACCCTTTTTGTAGTCTGCGAAAAAGCACGCTTTAACTCCGGCACACATTCTTGTGGGGCCTGATCCTTCCCACATTGCAAATTGTAGGCTGCCTTGCAAGCCTCTTGGGGATTTCTGTGAACAGAAAAATGTTTCAAGATGGCTGCCTTGTAGGTGGACCATCTTGAATGATTTTGGTCCCCCAGCCCCGCAAAGAAACTGGAGTATTCTGTGGAGAATGTCCATTTGACACACTGAATGCAGCTACTGCTGTCCTTCAAATGACTCAGAAGCACTGCTCCCAGAGGTGCCCGTCTGATCTTCCAGGCTCTCCCGGATTCTGCGAGCTTGGGAATGGCTGGCAGAATGTGGGGACCTGGTCTCTGTGTCCTGTGACGTTCAGAGGAGTCTTCAAATTCCTCCTTGCTGCCAGGATTTGATGGGTACCCCCCCAATGACCTAACTGGGCAGAGGTTTTCAGGATGCCCTTAGTGGGCCTACTCTCCTGGGGTTCCCCACTAAATTGCACTGTACTTGGGTGCCCATACCCGGATGCCCGCCCATCCATTCCTGGGAGGTACTGGCCTATGAGCCCCATAAATTTGGCTGGATGGTAATCTGCAATCCCCGTGGCCCTGGGCTCATGTGCGCCATGGGACATGGGGGTGGCAGAGTCCAAGGACTGGGAGAGATGAAGGCCTCTAGTACTAGGGCTCCTGGGGTTATACTCAGGTGTTTCCCTTTCCCAGCTAACCTCATCTCTATCAGCCCCTGATCCCTGTTGCCATGCAAGAGCCTGTGCTTTCAGTTCCTCAGTTAAGGCCTTACTAGACTCTATCAGTCTCTCCTGCATGGCTACCTGTTGCTGGAGCCTATCATTGTGCTGACAGAGAGCCTCATTCTCTCTCTGTGCCTCCTGGTTGGTCCTGGAATACTGGGCCACTCTTTGCTGCAGGAGGGTTACCTACTGGGTCCCATTCCTACTGGCCTGTTCCTTTCTTGCCAGAGCATCTTCCACCCTCCTGGTGTGCTCTAACAAGTTCTGATGCTCTTTTTGGAGGTCACCCAGTCCCTGGAGGGCCAGGTGATTTTCTTCAATTTTTTCTTTTCATTGGCAGACTTCCTGGCCTAAGGTGTCCCTTTCCTGACTAAGAGCCTGCATCTGTGGCGCCAGGTCGTCCCTCTGCCTTTGAAAGGCACCAGCTTTCTGGCGCTCTTCCTCAAATTCTGTCTGGGTATCCAGGTCTTTCAGAATCAATTTGTTGCTCTCTGCCTTCTCCCTATCTATATGACTTTGCCGGGTGGCTACCTGCTCTGTGCATGCCCTGTTAAAGTCTAGCTGTTGCTCCAGCTTTTTCTGGCTCTGCAGTAGGGAGTCCAAACCTTCTTCGTACTCCTTCTGCAATGCCAGAAATCTGGTATCCTGGTCAGACTTTTCCTGTTGCAGGATACCCATATCCTCTTTTATTTTAATGACATACTGCCTACTATCATGTTCTGATTCCTGGCTCCTGTGCAGCCTCTGCTCACAAGAGACCAGGTCAGATTGGGCCTTCTCTAATGCCATCTGTTGCCTATTTGCCAGATCTTGGCCTTCAGCACATTTGTCCTGTATGTCTCCCATATATAAATGTAAATATGCCGCTACCCTGGCAATCTTGTTGTGCTCATCCTTGGCCTTGGGGGCCATATATAGTTCACTCAGGGCCACATGTAATGGACCCTGATCTCTCCATAGGTCTGACCCTGTTGCAGTGATCTGGGGTGCGATTGCCTGCAACCACGCCGCCTGGTCATGTTCAGACCATTCACCTCTCACAAATAGTTTATATAAGAGGTGCTCTCTAGCTATCTTGATGTCTACCAGTGTCATCATTCTGGAAATTGATTTCCTTCCTGACTTACAGAAGTTTGTATTTTATTTTGCAAAACAGACCGTTTCCTTAGAGCATTCCTTTGAGGGGTGTTTTACTGCATAACACAGTGTGGTGATCCAACAGGATTTATGTATCCTATCAGTTAGCACACTGTATCAAGCTGCACAAGTGATAGATCTAATCCAGAATCCCCGGCTCTAGCCCCCAATCTGTTAAGTGACTTCAATTCAGCAATCCCACTAAGTCAGTGCCTCGTCTGGGACGCCCAAGGGAAGCCCTTATTTATATATTTTTATGACAAGTTATAATCTGGATGATAAACCCTTATATAACGCCCCTCTCTTTGAATTCCCCTGACCTCACTGAGCCAAGAAGTGTCATGATCTCTGCTTCCAAAAGGTCAGGGTTTTCCCAACTCCCTTGGAAGCAGATTCATAACCCAGGTTCCGAGTGCCAACCAGTCCCAATTGGGACCTTTTGGACCCAGTCCTGGCGCCAGTGGCACCGGGATCATAAATATGCCCAGTCCCAGCGCTTGAAGCGCCGGGCTCATAATGCTTGGGTGGACTTACCTGCAGCAGACCATGCTGCTTACTTGCCTGCCAGTTGAGCCTCTGATCCTCTTCTGTTTGGAACTACTTTTCCTGTTGGGTGGGGCAGGAGCCACTCCCTAGGTTCAGAACACTGGAACTCTTCTGGAAAGCAGGAACTCTTTTCTTACCTAGGCGTGGCTGTGGAAGGAGTTACCTAAGCACTACAGGAGGCTATTTAAACCACACCCGATGGATGAATCTTGCTTTGCGTTATTCTGCATCCTCTGCAGCAGAACGCTCATCGTGTCTTCTGCATCTGATCCTGGGCCTAAGGAAAAAGGCTTACCATCCTGAATCCAGTCTTCAGCAACACCTATAAAGACAAGAAAGAACAGGTTAGCATTACGGTCTTCAGTGACAGCGCTTCACTTACCTGGCCCATCGGCTGTCACCAACGCCTCGCGCTGCATTCCGGCATCTGAAAGACAAAGGCTTACCTACTCTTCGTGCGCTCCGGAGGTCTTCGCACTGCATTCCGGCATCTGAAAGGCAAAAGCTTACCAACTCTTCGCACGCTCCGGAGGCCTTCGGCGCTGCATCCCACATCTGAAAGACAAAACAAGGTGCGTTTAAAGACATTGGGGAACTTTAATACTCACGTGCCATTACTCCTTTCCACATCTAACCCAGTGGGTATTCCGGCACCCTGCAGCCGCTCCGAACTTGTACCTGCAAAATAAAAAGACAGTTAGAGCGCATCGTGAAGCAGGCAACAAGCGCTTACCTACGTGCTTCCAGGCGCTTCTATTCATCACACGGGCTCCATCTTCAACTCACTTCAGCCCGTCATCCGCCATCGCCGGAACCCTGCAAAACAAGAGACATCATTACTAAAGACTTTTAAAGACATTAGAATTACTCGAAACTTACCGTTCGTGTAGTAAACGACGGACAGCAGTCCTCTGAAGTCAAGAGGCCTGCTCCCCTTATCCAGTGAAGAAACTGGTTACAGCACCCTGCCCCGAAGCAGATGGAGAGCACGGCGTTCACTTACCTAAGGTGAGCGTGTTAACCTTTGGGGTTCTACAGGAGAAGAGAAAGGGAAGAAGAGAGAGACATTCAATAACCCAGTTCATTAATCCCATATTTTCTATCTGCAGACACCTTACCCTTCGAGTCAGACATACAGTGCACAGAGGTCCAGCCCAAAGAGCCAGCCGTGTGTTACACATCACCTTTGAAGATACGGTATACGCCCAGTCAAGACCGGCGCCTCTACGGGAATCAGGTGAGCGTTACAGAACGCAAAGCCTACCGCAAAACTCCCGTCCAGGCGCTATGGAAACCTCGGATACCGACCAGCTAGCCCAGTTACTTGGGGATCTAAGGGCAGAAGTGCATGCAGCCCGTCAGGAAACGAACGCTCTAAGAAGGGAACTGATTATTTCCAAGGAGCGAACAGATGATCTTGCTAGACAATTGCTACAGTCACAAGCCGGACAGACCCCGTTACCCGCATCTGGGGGAAATCTTCCTTCTACATCCTCTATGAATCCAGTGCAGATCAACCTACCTGGGAATGTACCTCTGGCTCCGCCCGAACGATTTTCTGGTGACCCAAAGAGGTTTGCAGTATTTATCAATCAGTGGCGGTTGCATTTCTTATGCCGGCCAGCAGCCTTTCCAACTGATCAAGCTAAAGTAGCTTTCGTGCTTTCGTACCTTAGTGGCAATGCGGCAGACTGGTCGATCCCTCTAGTAAATCAAGATGATCCGGTCCTCCATGATTTTCAAGCTTTTCAGCTCAGTATGGAAAAACTGTTCGCAAGACATTCACAGGGGCAGGCCTTGGACAATGAGCTTCTTTCGTTGCGACAAGGTAATCAAGACCTTTTGGCTTATATTGCGTCTTTCAACAGACTGATAGTGGAAACTCAATGGCCTGAGGACAAAAGGATTACGCTGTTTTATAGAGGTCTACGTGGAGAGCTCAAAGATGTGTTAGCCCAAGTAGTGAATCCCCCACAAGATTGTTCGGACTATATAGACTTAGTCGTTCAAATAGATCACAGACTGCAGAACAGGAAGGCCGATCATTCCAAGTTTGATGCTCGAGTATTTTCCAAACCGCCAACTCCTTCCAAAGGAGTAGACTCCGGGGAACCCATTCAAATAGGGGGCCTGAAAGGTCCTCTAACACAAAAGGAGCGGGAAAGGAGAAAACAGTTGCAATTATGCCTCTATTGCGGAAACTCAGGGCAATTTCTTCGAGACTGTCCGGTGAAACCTGCCAAAAAGGCAGTAGGAGCTGCAGTTACCAAAGTTACCAACTCTGAGCAGGGAAACGTCCTCGCCCGACAAGAATAGAGGTCCTCTTGCCGAGCGTGAAAACCAGTTCCGTGACCTCGCATTTCGTGATACCTATGGTCCTCATTAGCCCTGATAATCCAGATCGATTACATGCAATTGAAGCTTACGTCGACAGCGGTGCCATCGGCAATTATGTGGATCATGAAATGGTTTTGAGGATGAATCTAACTCTTTGTCCCAAGGCTGTAAAGGACGTCATTACTACGGTGGATGGGACGGAGATAGCCTCCGGACCAGTAACGCATACCACTCAAGAAGTGATGCTAGTAAGTCAAGATGGACACCATGAGAAGATCGTGTTCGATGTGATCAAGGCCCCTGAGTTTCAGATTATTCTAGGAATACCTTGGTTAGAGAAACACAATCCTCTGATCGATTGGCGAGCAAGAACGGTCCAGTTTCCAGAATGTGTCTCTACTTGTCACCCTCCACCTGGTGTTGCACTGGCAGCAATTTCTTCAGAGACTCCCCAGTTACCTCCCGAATACCTAGAATACCAAGATGTTTTCCGGAAGGATCAGGCTAACTCTCTACCTCCTCATAGGTCTTATGACTGCCAGATAGACCTGATACCTGGATCTACTCCTCCTTGTAGTAGAATTTATGCCCTCACCGAGCCTGAGAACCTTCACCTTCGACAATACCTGGATCAATACCTGGCAAATGGGTTTATTCGTCCTTCCAAGTCCCCTGCTTCTTCAGCTTTGTTCTTCGTTCCAAAAAAGGAAGGAGGCCTTAGAACTTGTATAGATTATCGCTCCCTGAACCAGATCACCGTCAAGAATAGATATCCGTTACCTTTGATCCCTGAACTCCTGGACCAAGTCAGAAAAGCATGCATATATACAAAGCTGGATCTTAGAGGAGCCTACCACTTGGTACGAATAAAAGAGGGCGATGAATGGAAGACGGCCTTCCGCACCAAATATGGGCTATTTGAATATTAGGTCATGCCCTTCGGACTTTGCAATGCCCCAGCCGCCTTTCAATATTTTATGAACGATGTCCTCAGAGAGCTCATAGATGTGTGTGTTGTTGTTTACATTGATGACATCCTCGTTTATTCTTCATCGGAATCTGAACATCGGAAACACGTGAAAATGGTCCTCGAAAGATTGCGTCAACACAAACTTTTCGCTAAGTTGGAAAAATGTGTTTTCAAAGTGACTGAAGTTGAATTCTTGGGATTCATATTATCACCTAGCGGAGTGCGTATGGATTCAAAGAAGGTCGATGCAGTTCTCAAATGGCCATCACCATCCTCCGTAAAAGGTGTGCAAAGCATGTTAGGCTTCGCTAACTTTTACCGCAGGTTTATCCCCGAATTTTCTCGAATAGTCCAGCCCATCACTGCCTTGTTAAAGAAAAACAAACGTTTTGAATGGTCTACCGAGGCGGAACAAGCGTTCCAGGATTTGAAGACTAAATTTATCTCTGCACCAATCTTAAAACACCCTCGCCCCGAACTCCCCTACATCGTGGAAACTGATGCTTCAAGCCTTGCCATGGGGGCAGTTCTATCACAAAAGGACCCGGTAACCAATCAGTTGCATCCCGTGGCATTTTGGTCCCGCAAATTCTCGCCTCCTGAAATCAATTACACGATTACTGACAAGGAACTTCTGGCTATCAAGTCTGCTTTTAAGGCTTGGCGGCATTATCTGCTGGGGGCCCGACACACCGTTACTGTGATTACGGATCACCGAAACCTGCAATATTTGAAAACCGCAAAAGCCCAATCCTCTAGACAACTCCGTTGGGCATTATTCTTTGCCGAGTTTGACTTCATAATTACCTATCGACCTGGTACAAAAAACGGTAAAGCTGATGCCCTTTCTCGGATGGGAGTGGAAGAACACTTGATCAACCCTACCCCTGTACCAATCATTCCCGAACAAAGAATTCTGGGTGTAATTGCCACACAATCCATAGAGGAAGTTAAGGATAAAGCCAGGCAACTTGTAACTCCAGCAGACATACAGAATTGGCATTTGCAGGGAAAGGACTTTGCAGTAAAGGACAACTTATTGTATTTCCAAGAACGATTATACCTGCCCAGCACAGATTTACAGAAAAAAGTAATCTCTTGTTATCACGATTCTTTAATGGAAGGACATCCCGGTATGGCCAAGACCTCAGAAAAGATCAAGCGCTACTTCTGGTGGCCGTCTTGGATAAAAGATATCAGAGACTTTATAATGTCCTGTGGAGTATGCGCCCAAAACAAGAGTCAAAAGGAAAGACCAGCAGGCCTCTTACGCCCTATTGACATCCCACCTCGCCCTTGGCATACGCTTTCTATGGACTTCATCACCGATCTACCTCCATGCTCCGGATACAATACGATTCTAGTAATTGTGGACTTATTCTCCAAGATGGCGCATTTCATTCTGCTCAAAGGCTTGCCAACAGCAGCAACTCTGGCCCGAGAATTTCTTGAAAACATCGTCCGACTGCACGGTTTTCCTTCGGTTTTAATATCGGATCGAGGTAGTCAATTATTTCTCATTTTTGGCGAAGTTGCTGTCGGTCGGCTCAAATTGATGTGAGACTATCGACCAGTCACCACCCTCAGACCGACGGACAAACCGAGAGGACCAATCAAACTCTGGAACAGTATTTACGCTGCATGCTGCAACAAAATGAAAAAACTTGGACAGACATCCTTTGGATAGCCGAATATGCCTACAATAACTCTGTCCATTCGGGAACTGGGAAAACCCCGTTTTTTCTTTTATACGGCACTCACCCTCGAACCTCGGAGTTGGATCCCCTCCAAGATCTTGAAACACCAGCAGTAGACTACCTGCATTCTACAATCACCCAAGCCTTTAAGGAAGCTGTTTCTCACCTTCAAAGGGCTAAAGAACAATACAAGAAAGGAGCAGATCAACATCGGAAGGAAGCCCCTCAATATCAAGTAGGGGATCAAGTCTGGTTATCCACCAAATATCTACCTCTAAAAGGGCCACGCACATTCAACCCAAGATACCTTGGTCCCTATTCCATCACTACCATAGTAAACCCAGTAGCGGTCAAGTTGGACTTGCCCCCGCACATGAAGATGCATCCGGTCTTCCACGTCTCTCTATTAAAACCCGTGCAACCTCAAACCCGACTAACTAAATCTCCAAAACCTATCCTAGTTGATGGAGAACTCGAGTTTGAAGTCAAAAGCATTCTGGACTCCAAGATCTCCAAATCTAAACTATTTTACCTAATTGACTGGAAAGGCTACGGCCCCCAAGAGAGATCCTGGGAACCTGCTGAATATGTCCACGCTCCTCGCCTAATCAAAAGATTTCACCGAACATTTCCTGACAAGCCAAAACCCCCGGAGAAGCCCGGTTTGGGAGGGGCCTTGAGGGGGGGTACTGTCATGATCTCTGCTTCCAAAAGGTCAGGGTTTTCCCAACTCCCTTGGAAGCAGATTCATAACCCAGGTTCCGAGTGCCAACCAGTCCCAATTGGGACCTTTTGGACCCAGTCCTGGCGCCAGTGGCACCAGGCTCATAAATATGCCCAGTCCCAGCGCTTGAAGCGCCGGGCTCATAATGCTTGGGTGGACTTACCTGCAGCAGACCATGCTGCTTACTTGCCTGCCAGTTGAGCCTCTGATCCTCTTCTGTTTGGAACTACTTTTCCTGTTGGGTGGGGCAGGAGCCACTCCCTAGGTTCAGAACACTGGAACTCTTCTGGAAAGCAGGAACTCTTTTCTTACCTAGGCGTGGCTGTGGAAGGAGACCCCTAAGCACTACAGGAGGCTATTTAAACCACACCCGATGGATGAATCTTGCTTTGCGTTATTCTGCATCCTCTGCAGCAGAACGCTCATCGTGTCTTCTGCATCTGATCCTGGGCCTAAGGAAAAAGGCTTACCATCCTGAATCCAGTCTTCAGCAACACCTATAAAGACAAGAAAGAACAGGTTAGCATTACGGTCTTCAGTGACAGCGCTTCACTTACCTGGCCCATCAGCTGTCACCAACGCCTCGCGCTGCATTCCAGCATCTGAAAGACAAAGGCTTACCTACTCTTCGTGCGCTCTGGAGGTCTTCACACTGCATTCCGGCATCTGAAAGGCAAAAGCTTACCAACTCTTCGCACGCTCCGGAGGCCTTCGGCGCTGCATCCCACATCTGAAAGACAAAACAAGGTGCGTTTAAAGACATTGGGGAACTTTAATACTCACGTGCCATTACTCCTTTCCACATCTAACCCAGTGGGTATTCCGGCACCCTGCAGCCGCTCCGAACTTGTACCTGCAAAATAAAAAGACAGTTAGAGCGCATCGTGAAGCAGGCAACAAGCGCTTACCTACGTGCTTCCAGGCGCTTCTATTCATCACACGGGCTCCATCTTCAACTCACTTCAGCCCGTCATCCGCCATCGCCGGAACCCTGCAAAACAAGAGACATCATTACTAAAGACTTTTAAAGACATTAGAATTACTCGAAACTTACCGTTCGTGTAGTAAACGACGGACAGCAGTCCTCTGAAGTCAAGAGGCCTGCTCCCCTTATCCAGTGAAGAAACTGGTTACAGCACCCTGCCCCGAAGCAGATGGAGAGCACGGCGTTCACTTACCTAAGGTGAGCGCGTTAACCTTTGGGGTTCTACAGGAGAAGAGAAAGGGAAGAAGAGAGAGACATTCAATAACCCAGTTCATTAATCCCATATTTTCTATCTGCAGACACCTTACCCTTCGAGTCAGACATACAGTGCACAGAGGTCCAGCCCAAAGAGGCAGCCGTGTGTTACACATCACCTTTGAAGATACGGTATACGCCCAGTCAAGACCGGCGCCTCTACGGGAATCAGGTGAGCGTTACAAGAAGTAGGTTTGTTTTGCACTTTAAAAGGTTTATTGAGAAAGTAAACAATATATATATATATATATATATATATATATATATATATATATATATATATATATATATATATATATATATATCACACTTTTATGAATACATTAATATTTGATTGCACACTTAGGCATATGACAGTGATCAACAAGGGATAATATTACAATAGTACACTTATTTAATTACTTAGGAGTTATTATAGAAAGGATAAGGTAGCGGAGAATACTTTTATTATTTCAAGGAAATGCAATGATGAATAAAAATGCAGTACAGAAATAAACTGATAGGGTTTCACAAGAGATAATATTATCACTTTTCCCCTTGTGGCAATTCACTCCCCCCCTATGGAATATAAGGAGGTGGAAGTAAAGCACACAGTTTTCAGGAATACAATCACAATACAATACGAATTTCAGTTCCCCCCTAGCAAGCTTAGAGAAACAGGGATGGTTTTAAACATAGGCAAAAGTACTTTTAAATGTGGTATGCAAAGAAGGGAAAAATATGCTAAAAATGATTTTAATTCCCGATAGGAGATTCAGGGTAGGTGATAGCTACTTTGAATTAGTTCAGGTCAACCTAACAATGATCAATGAGGGATTATCAGGTTGAAAACGAATTTCAGCAATGCAAGCAAAAGCAGCTATTTTGACAGAAAACGAAATTGAGCGAAATGACAATTTGCAGCAATTTCGTCGCGTGCGTCGAGCGCGATTACGGAAAAACTATCTTGTCCCTAGCACATACGGATCAAAAGATACGGACGATTTTGTGTAGGTAGTTTCTCGAAATTAAAGTAAACTTCAGAATGATAAAATGACACTTTTACAGCTTTGAAATGACAGAATGAACACACGATTCCTATGATGCACTTCTGGACAGGTTAAAATGGTTTGAATCAGATTATTTTTGACTGAGAGATTGGTTCTGGCACAGTTCTAGCTGAGTACTCACACTATAAATTTGAAATAGGCCGTCAAGGTCTGGTCAGGTTTGGACTGGACTCCTGGCGGGTGGTTCAGAAGTCACAGCTCTCTGGGTCAGCTCTGCTCTGCTGGTCTGGTCTGGCACTCGGCACTGCACGGCGGTCTGGATCTCTGGTTCTGCTGGTCTGGATCAAATAGATTCTGGATACAGCACTGCTTTCTGGGTACTGGCACAGGGTTCTAGCCAGAATCAAACAGCTCAGCCCGGCTGTTTGAATAATTTGCAAAAGATTTTGAGGCCTGCTGAAAAAGGATTCAACTGGTGGTTCAGGCCTCTCTGCTACAAGTTCTGAAGTCTGGATTCTAAGTTCTGGAGATGGTCCATCTGGATATTGTCTGGTCCGGCAAAGCGCTTCGCAAGAAAGGGGAAAGTCAAGTCTCTACCTGGGTTTCAGTGTTCCTTTTATGTCTTTTGAAAATGGGTGTGTGCGTGGGCATAACTAAGCCTGCCCCTCACAACTTATCATTGGCCAAGCTCTCCTCTCTCCCTTGATTGGGGGAAGGAATGGAGTGTCAACAGGCATCAATTTTATGGCATACAGAAAGAACACTCCCCTTGTCAATTTGCACACAAATCTATTTTTGATCCAAATGCATATTTATCTATGTACCATTTTTCTAATATTATATGTCCAGTTAACATATTTTCTGTAGCACCAAACCATCCTATCCCTGTCTTTGTAAGATGTCGTGTCCACTTATGACAGAATTCTGCCCTTTTCATCAAGAACACAACCTGTAAACTTTTCCAGAATTTACACAAACATGCACAAGGAATATGGGCATCAGACGATAAAGTGTCAGATTTTTAACATACAAAAATTCGGAGTAATACCTTATTTTCCGCTACTACCCCCCAGAACATACCACAGAGTCCTAACACCTCTTACAATGTGCACAGAAAAATCACAAGAATAATGATATTAATTATATAATTTTGACAAGTCCGTACTATGAATTATCCATCTTTTTAAAATTATGCTCTGGCCCAAAGGGGTGTGGTTTCCCAAAGCACATGGTGGAATTTCTGGTTTGTCCACTTCCTCCAACTCAGGTTGCTCACAGAGGCACTGCTCCTCCCAGTTTCTTCCAAGAGGAAGCCATTTACGACCGCCCTAATTTAACATTTGCCTGAGCCAAGGAAAGCTCATTGTTCTGTTTCCCTGCTCCCAGGTGCTCCTCCCCTGATTCAATCAGAGAGGTGTAATCTCCTTTTGGTGGGAACAGCAGAAGGCAGCCAGGCCTGAAAATGCAGTTGCTGGGCAAGTTTCAACTCCTGTCGGGGTTAGTTGCCGGGCAGAATTCAATCTCTTCAAGCCAGGCTTCAGCTAAATGTCACTTTTGTTCCAGTTTTCTTCATTCAAATCAAACTTACAATTTTTACACATGCAGCTAGAACGCTGATTCTAAGTTCAAAACTATGACCTTTAAACAGTTGCAACCTGTGTGACACTCAAAAGTAGGTCACTCATTTATTTTAAACATTTTGATTTTAGTGGTTTTAAATCCAATTTCAGTTAAGCTGCTGACATCCACAGCTCAGCCAGTTTAGTTATAAACATTGTTTTGGGCTCTTCATCTTTCCAGATTTTGTATGCGCACAAGACTACATTCTGCCAAATGTCTGCTGGTGTTCAGTGAGATTTTTGAATATCTTGCAATGTTTAAAATAGGCATTTTTAGCTTGCATTTCAGAGAAACAAAGGTGATTTCAAAGTGCTTTGTGAGCTAACAGGCACTGCTGTTTTTCCTTTGGCACCACGTTTCACTCATGGCGCTTTTGGCCCATCACGCTCGCACTGGTGGGTGGCAGGTTAGGCGACCATTTTGGTGTGCGCAAAAACTGCACGGTTTTCCTGGATTCTGGCGCAATGTGGGCTTTTCGGCCATCTTGGATTTTCTAAGCCCACAGCACCAAATGTTGTAGCCTAATAATTCAAACGTGGGTCAAGACACCCAATACCATGTTTGCTTTATCATAGATGCCCAGTAAAAAATGACATGCCACAATAGATACTATGGCTAGACTGACTCAACCAAACTGCCATTCTAGCCATGCAATAACACTTATCATCTTTGCTTTATCAAAGATGCCCAGCAACAAAGTACGTGCCTCAATAAGATATTGAAGGAATACTGGCTATGCTAAAATGCCATTCACATATAATGCTTGCTTTATCATTGATGCCCAATAAAACATGCTATGCCTCAGTGAGATATTATAGCTAGACTTGCTGCACCAAAAGACCAGTCTTGCCACATAATAACACTGATTATGCTTGCTTTAGCATATATGTCCAGTGCAAAAATGCCATTCCATTAATATCAATGCTTTACACCTCCTCTGACTTCCTACCCTGCCAAAATCAGCAGCACAAACACAAGTGTGCCCACATTTACTCGCTCATTGACACACACATTCATACAGCAGTCACTTGCTCATTTACACACAGATTTGCACAGCATTGACTTGCTAATTTATAGATGGACCATACGCCATATACTGGCTTATTCACATGAGCACACATCCACCCAATATATCATACGCTGGCTCAGGGAATGGAGGATAGTACAGAGGTGAGGCAACATGCTGGTCTTGGAAGCAAGACCACACGGAGCAACAGAGGTTCATATTCTGAATTTGCGCTTATGAACCAAACTCAGGTATCGTATTAGGCACGTTATAAAAAAACTATTAAAATAATAAAAAATCACACACGCATACAACAATCATAACAACAACAAACATTAACAATTCTTAATCTGCTTTTGCCTTCAGTCCCATTGCAGATTCTTCTCCTTGTCACCTCCCATGATAAAGGCCATCCGGCTCCTTTGCACAAGAAGAGAAGAACAGGTACCAGGAGGCACAGAGAGATACTTGGTTCCAGCACATGCTCAGAAGTGCCAGAGAGCTCCATCCACGATGCTGCAGTCAGTCTGAAATTGCAAGGTGGCAAGGGAGTGCACCCTGTACACTTTCATACATGCAATTCCCAGCCTGCATTCCCAATGATATGCATACTGGGAAAAGCTAGCCCAGGAGCTCTCCGCCAGATGCAGATAGCAGCTTAGGGAGGGTTCAGTATTTCACTGGGCTGGCTCAGGCGGCTCCTCCAGAATGGGCGGGGACACAGTGTAACACATTTAAGACATGGCACACTCCAGGCAAGGACTCTTTCCACTGAGAAGGAATGTGGCACACAATAAAAACGCTTTATCTCTTTATTGATTTCAGATTCTAATTTGAGAAGGCACCCAATCCGTCTCACACTCACCTTAATAAACACCCTGTGTCGCGATTGACCATGAACCAGGCCTGTGTGTAAAATGAAATATTTATTTATTTTTAAAATGCAAATGCAAAATCAAACAAATCAAATTTAGGGCAGCAATAACCAGTGTGGGGATAATATACAGCAAAATGTTATAATACACTTAATTTAACTTTCTGACATCAGTGTACAACTTTTAAATGGAGATGGAAGCAAGGTCACTTGTTGATACACTCATAGATGGTACTGATGTTAGACACTTCCCCCAAACACTTCCCCCAAACACCTCCTGACTAAATTCTGTGTGGATTGAAGGAGGACTCAGAAATACGAAGGACAAATCTTTTTTTTAAATTTGATCTACCACCCCAGAATGGGAGGCCAAAACTGAAATGAAAACCTTCAAAAGGAGCAAAATGGCATACAGAGTTCACTGTAGGCTTAGAGGCCAGTTTGCGGTAGAATAGATAGGACAGACATTTTTGTGGCTGTACTAAAGAGGCAAGGAAGATTACAAGCTACAGGGCAGGGAACTTAAAGCAACGTGAATACAGTTAGAAAATCTACTCTGGGAAGGAAAACAATGCAGCAAAATCACATGTGGCAGAATTGCAATTTCTTACTCTACACATACTTTAAACAAGCAAACAGCTAAGAAAATAGGCTAACAGATAAAAGCAGAAATCAGTTCTTATGATGGAGAACAAAGGCACATGGCAGATAGGATACTGCATTGAAAGGATTACTCTTTATGTGGTGGTAGTATGGGTTTCTATAAATCGGATTTTTCAGGGCAAGCAATAACACGGGCAACATCGGTTATGATAGTACAATGACAGGTTCCACCGTGACTATATTTTAATGGCTAGATTATTAAAGAAAGACAATGCATGCAAGGGGGTTAATTTGCAATGTTAACCAGCTTGCGCCTCATACCTCCTTCTGGGGGAATTAATCAATTTATCTCAAAAAGGTTACTAAGAACTTACACATATAACAGAAATAACTGAGGAAAGAACTATGCTAACAGATATAGAGTAACACAGATTCTTCCAAGGACAGGATAAACAGAGGATACTAACACTTTAGGATATAATTTAGTGTTTTTTTATCGGGTATTAATAGGATTTGGACCAAATGCAAGGGAAAAGAGAAGGGTATGCAGTTTTTGGGTACTGGGGAAGGTGATTCTTAAAAAATGCACTTGAGTTGGGTAATTTGGACAGCTAGCTGGGTCTCTGGACAGCGGGCCAAGGATCTGGTCACTGGGCAGCGGCTGGGCTGTCCTTGATGTGAACAGCTTGGCAAAAGGGTCTGGCCCCTGGATTCTCCTAAATGGGATCAGTGGCCTCTCCTCATCTCTCCCTGGGGTATGCCTGGATCTATATGCGTGGTTCTGGATAGGTGGTTCTGCCTGGATCTGGGTTTTCCTGCATGGATCTGGATCAGGGGTTTGTATCTGGATCTAGATTTGGATCTGAGTCATCAGGTCAGGAGATCGGGCAGTCAGTCAGGAATTGAGTCGGTTCAGTCAGTTTTTCCAGTGCAGTCCCTTATGTTTCCCTGCCTCCTACTTGTATAGGCAGAATGACATCAGAGATTTTTACAAGATGGGCAGAAGTAATCTGGACATACCCCTTGAATCGGTTAGGCCAGGCTATGAAGGTCGCCTCCTCCCTCCAAGCTAACTGGTTTAAAGGAAGAGACCTCCACTTAGGTGTATGCGTTTTATGACTTCTTTTGTCCCACAAGCCTAATTCTTTCACAAAAAGGAGTTTTGGAATACAACTTTATATTTACAATAGTAACCAACATACAAATTATATAGGCATATTCCATATTTCATTAGGGAATATGCCGGTTCAAACACCAATTCTGTGCGATGCTGCTTCGCCCTTGGGCAAAATTTCACTGTTTTAAGGAGAAACAAAACACCTACAATTGTGCAAATGGCTACATATGTTCATACTAGTATTTGTCATATTTTCATCAAGTTTCATGTTTGCGCCATTTATGATTCACACTGAAATACATTTTTTCTGTCATTCCAGTTCACCATGGGATAAGACGATGTCCCTAGTCTCATTCTGTGTGTCTGAAAATCCCATGAAAGCTGTCACATTGTTACATTGTTACATTACTGCTTACTCAAGGTATTGAAGTAAATGTCTTAAGGTAAAAAGTAACTGGGGAAGTACTGCTGGGAAGTACACGGAACGCCCACACGCACGCGAACCACACGTATTCATGGAATCGCATAGGGCAAACCCACGCACGGGCAAAGACACGCACAGGCCTAAACACGTCCGCCACACGAATCGTCCCTGCGTCCCTGCGTATCACAAAAGTGTGTGCAAACAAAAAGCACGTATATACAGCTATGATGAATGTCCCATATTGTGGCCCCCTAGGATAAATGACGTGCACGCAAAACACAGGCACCCCATAAAAAGAAGAAAAAGAGACAAGCGCCCCCCAGTAGCCCATGTGCGTGCAAAAATGACACACGTAGTACGGTGTGGCAGCCAGGAGCCCAAGAAAAACGTACGCGATCAACAGGCAGGCCAGTATGGCCCTAAAAAAAAGGGGTACACGACAAACACGGACACCCACTGTGTGAAAAATAGGGTTTGCGTGTATTTTGGGTGTGCGCGGAAGTTTCACATGCGATAGGCCCTGTGTGAGTGGGGTACGTGTCTTACTGGGGTTCGCGGGAAGTTTTACATGCGAAAGGGCCCTGTGCGAGTGGGGTACATGTATTACTGGGGTGCGCGGGAAGTTTTACACGCGATTGGCCCTGTGTAAGTGGGGTACGTGTATTACTGGGGTGCGCGGGAAGTTTTACACGCGAAAGGGCCCTGTGCAAATGAGTTATGTGTATTACTGGGGTGCGCGGGAAGTTTTACACGCGGTTGGCCCTGTGCGAGTGGGGTACGTGTATTCCTGGGGTTCGCGGGAAGTTTCACACACGATTGGCCCTGTGCGAGTGGGGTACATGTATTACTGGGGTGCGCGGGAAGTTTTACACGCGATTGGCCCTGTGTAAGTGGGGTACGTGTATTACTGGGGTGCGCGGGAAGTTTTACACGCGAAAGGGCCCTGTGCAAATGAGTTATGTGTATTACTGGGGTGCGCGGGAAGTTTTACACGCGATAGGCCCTGTGTGAGTGGGGTACGTGTCTTACTGGGGTTCGCGGGAAGTTTTACATGCGAAAGGGCCCTGTGCGAGTGGGGTACATGTATTACTGGGGTGCGCGAGAAGTTTTACACGCGATTGGCCCTGTGTAAGTGGGGTACGTGTATTACTGGGGTGCGCGGGAAGTTTTACACGCGAAAGGGCCCTGTGCAAATGAGTTATGTGTATTACTGGGGTGCGCGGGAAGTTTTACACGCGGTTGGCCCTGTGCGAGTGGGGTACGTGTATTCCTGGGGTTCGCGGGAAGTTTCACACACGATTGGCCCTGTGCGAGTGGGTTACCTGTATTACTGGGGTTCGTGGGAAGTTTTACACATGAAAGGGTCCTGTGCGAGTGGGGTACGTGTATTACTGGGGTTCGCGGGAAGTTTTACACGTGAAAGGGCCCTGTGCGAGTGGGGTACGTGTATTACTGGGGTTCCCGGGTAGTTTCACACACGATTGGCCCTGGGCGAGCGGGATACCACTCACCGTCTGCCTTGTGTGTAGAAGAACGCGTAGCCAACACCCATCCGCTGTGAAGTAATAGCGTGTGAACCCCAACGGCTGGAAAACACACACATGTACCCCACGAAAAGCACATACAGAGCAATGGAAAGCCACGTGGGATCTTCAACCCGTGCCAGGGCAACGCCGGTGCGCGATACGTCACAGACGCGCTTACGTGCTAAGGGGCTTTGGTCCAATGAAATCACGTACGTGTGCTGATGCGCTTACGCGCTAAGGGTCTTTCCTTGGATTTCACGCTGACATGCACTTTTTTCACATGCCAATTCACTCCGTATCAAGCTGGCCACGCATATACACACAGAAGACCACGCTCCTGCCCTGAAGGCCATTTTCCTGCCCCGCAGAGCCCCGAGCAAGCTCCCACCTGCCATCTGCTGCTGCCTGAATGCCTGCTGCCCACGTGCCCTGCTATTTGGTGCCTGCACATCAGCCAGGGTTCCAGTTGCTGTGTCCACCCTTGCTGGAACAAAAGACTCCCGACTGGGATACCATCGCTCCACAGCCCAAGACCCAGGACCCAGTTGCCCACCCACGCCTGCCTCGGGGTCGCCATGTCGGGGCAAACACCATCTGAGACCACTGGCGACCTCCAGCCAGAGAGGCAGAGGGCCACCAGCTTCAGTGTGAAGGAAGTTGGTGTCCTGGTGGAGCATGTCCTGGGGCATTATGATGCCCTCTTCGGAACATCATGCGCCAACAAGGAAGGACGGGAGAGGATCTGGGACGACGTAGTGGTTGCCATCAACGCGGAGGGGGTGGCAACCCGTGACATCAAGCACGTCAAGTAGCGCTAGGAGGACTTCAGGTCCTGGACCCTCCACAAGGCTCGGCGCCTCGTGGAGGGGGGCCGGGTCAGCATGAGTGACATCCAGATGAGGATCCTGGAACACGTATGCCCAGCGCTCCACGCCCAGATCCTTCAGAGGAAGACCCGTCTGGAGTTGAGTGGTAAGTGGCCAAGCATTGGTGTGCGAGACAGGGCATGTTGCAGTGTGCTGGTAGTCTGATACTTGCCTGTATGTGTGACATGGGCCATGAATGGATGTGTGTGTGCAGGGACATCATGGTCATGCATGTGAGACCAGTAATGTGCGAACCACATGGTTGGTGCATGAGTTCCAATGCTACATGGGGAGCTGTATGGCAAATGCACACATGAAAGCATGCCAGTGTCTGTTCTTGCACATGGTGGGGGTGTGAGGGATGGGTGCTGCTGTCATGTACATGTATGGTGCACATGTGTGTGTGTCTGAGAAGTGTGTGTGTGACTTCGATACGCCATGGATTCATGACACATGTCCGTGATGATGTGTAGATTCACTCATGCATTGAGGTCACTGTTGTATGCACTGTGTCTATCCACTGTGTCTGTGGTGTACAAGGCATGATGCATGACCCCCCGTTGATGTGTTTGCATGGGATCAGTGTGAGCCAGGATGCATGTGAGTTTGAAGGCAACATTTTGATTAATAGAGGCCCTTGTACTGATGTTGATTGCAGGCGCCATGCCTGTTTATGCATGTGTGTTGCGTGCATTGCGTGTTGTGGAGGGACAGGATGGAAGTGACGTTAGACACTGCCACTCATGTGTTATTGCTTCCTGTCTAGGGGAATATTGTACTGTACCCTGATGCTTGTGTTCTATGTCTCCCTCTACGCAGCGTCAAGTGAAGAAGAGGGTGGAGACGGCGCTGTGGAGCCAAGCAGCGGGGATGCCTCCACTAAGTGGCGACGCAAGGCCCAGCCACTCTCCCAGGACTTGCCATCATCCGGGAGCGAGGGGGCTGGTGCCGCGTCTGCCACTACGGCTATGGCAGAAGGGCCGGGTGAGCCCCCACAGGGGCTTGCAATGGCGGAAGACGGTACGGAGACATCCAGGTTGGTGGTCTCCACAGAGGAGGAGGAGCCCGCTACTGAGCCGCACATGGGGCCTGGTGGGGGTAGTACCACTTGTGCAAGTGGTGCCGTCCAGGGCCAGGGTCAGGAGGCAGCACAGGTCACCGCGGAGGGGCCTGTGCATGTCCCTGTCCTTGACCCTGTGACTGCACCACCATGCACCAGCAGGGAGGCCCAGTCCCAGGCCCGTCCGCAGGTAGGGGAGAGTGCCATGTCATCTGCCTCTCCACTACCTGCGGACGAGGGGTCCCATGAACGTATGGGCTCCATCCTGTTTGGTGTCATGTTGCGCACACGTGACATTCGTGATGACGTGCGTTCTTCCTGGGCAGAGAACGCATGCCATCACGAAGAGCAGCGTCGCAATGTGGCACTGTTGGGAGGGGCCCTGGTTGGTGGGTTCCTACATGTGAAGTGCACTCTGGCGGACCTCTCCTCCTCTGTGGAGACTATGCGCCAGTCGTTCTCCCTGCCGTCTTCCGGCCCAGATTCCACCAGGGCCCCCTGTGCACCTGGCCTGACCAACACAGCCAGCTTGGTGGAGATCCCATCCCTGCCACAGTCAGGAGTCGGTGGTCCAGCAGGGGTGGAGACCACAACTGGAGACCAGCTGATGGAGGATGTGCAGGCATCATCGGACAGGGCACATGGACAGCAGCAGCAGCAGCAGCAGCAGCAGGAGCAGGCTCTAGGTGGGAGCAATGATGGCTCGGGGCCATGGACATTAGGGGGGCAGGATTCGGCCAGAGGGCAGGAGGACCCTGGAATGGATGTGTCTTCCGTGAGGCTGCGTTTGGGCCAGCGTATAGGTGCGGAGCGGCGGCGGGTGGAAGAGGCGTGTCTCACCATGGTCAGGGCGGAGTTCTCCATGCGTCGGGCGTTGAGGCGGGCAGAGTGCCTCGAGGCAATTCGCAGGGAGTTGGAATAGGCCATGAGTGCCTCCCTGCGAGACCTCGGGGCCAGGGCAGAGGCCCGCCTCCGGGACATCGACATGGAGTTCGATGATGCCCTGGCCCGGGACACCACAGAGTGAGCCGCAGGACTTGCCCGCCGCCATTGTATATAGTTAGATAGTGTTAGCTTTCCTTTCCTTTTTTTTTTTATTTTGTTGTGCTTGAACAATGCACCACGTTTTTGTATATAGTTTTTTATTAGGTAGTATTTTCGGTAGGTTTCATTTCATCAGTTGGGCTCATGGACCCTGGATTGTTCATTTGTACCTAGTTCACCATTGGATTATTCTCATTTTTATAATTTTCACCATGGAGCAATGGATTTCACTTTCTTTTTTCCCTTGGATTTGCTTTGTTGGACTGTGACTTTGGATACCATTTCTTTGGATTTCTTTGGATTATGATTTCTTGTTTTTTATTCTTTTATGGACATGCAGCATTTCTTTAATTATTCCCATTGTTGTGTGTTTTCTTTTAATTACATTATGTTGTGTTTAATACATTTTTTTCTTCATACTTCAATGTGTGGTATTATCTCATTGGTTTCATGCATGTCACACAGATGGGTTTTCACATTCTCTTGCCCCCATTGTGTGTGTGTGACGGACATGTGTTCATTTACATACTTGCCTTTGGGGTTGTATCATGTAATTGGCTTTTCTATGTGGGTGGAGGAAATACTTGGTTGGGTCTTTGGGCTGGGGAGGCTGGCCATAAGGGCCAAGATTGAGGATCGTCATGACGTGGGGGCAGGGGGACATGAGTGGGACATGAGTGGGGGCCTGCTGGCAGGTGACCTGCACTGCTGGGGGTGGGGGTGCAGGGGGACATGAGTGGGGGCCTGCTGGCAGGTGCCCTGCACTGCTGGGAGGTGGGGGTGCAGGGGGACATGAGTGGGACATGAGTGGGGGCCTGCTGGCAGGTGCCCTGCACTGCTGGGGGGTGGGGATGCAGGCGGACATGAGTGGGGGCCTGCTGGCAGGTACCCTGCACTGCTGGGGGGGTGGGGGTGCAGGGGGACATGAGTTGGTGATCTGTAGTGCAAGCTGACATGCGGCTTGGCTGGGGGGCATGCCCATGGTGGATGGGCTGCCTGCGGGACATGACCAGGGGTGCAGGGTAGTCCCCTGTGGTGTGGGCTGCCTGCAGGGGCCGTGGAGGATGTAGAGGGAACACCTGGGAGGACCCACACTGCCAATTCATGTGTAGGACTCCCCGCGCACCCCCGAAATACACATACCCTGCTCAAATCGCGTGAGACTTCACGCAAACCCCAGTTATACACGTACCCCGCTCACACAGGGCCAATCGCGTGTAAAACTTCCTGCGCACCCCAGTAATACACGTACCCCACTCGCACAGGGCCAATCGCGTGTGAAACTTCCCACGCACCCCCCGAAATACACGTACCCTGCTCAAATCGCGTGAGACTTCATGGAAACCCCAGTTATACACATACCCCGCTCGCACAGGGCCAATCGCGTGTGAAACTTCCCGCGCACCCCAGTAATACACGTACCCCACTCACACAGGGCCAATTGCGTGTGAAACTTCCCGCGCACCCCCTGAAATACACGTACCCTGCTCAAATCGCGTGTGAGACTTCACTCCAACCCCAGTCATACACGTACCCTACTCGCACAGGGCCTATCGTGTGTGAATCTTCCCGCAAACCCCAGTAATACACGTACCCCACTCGCACAGGGCCAATCGCGTGTGAAACTTCCCGCGCACCCCCCGAAATACACGTACCCTGCTCAAATCGCGTGTGAGACTTCACGCGAACGCCAGTTATACACGTAACTCGCTCGCACAGGGCCAATAGCGTGTGAAACTTCCCACGCACCCCAGTAATACACGTACCCCACTCGCACAGGGCCAATCGCGTGTGTAACCTCCCGCGAACCCCAGTAATACACGTACCCCACTCGCACAGGGCCAATCACGTATGAAACTTCCTGCGAACCCCAGTAATACACGTACCCCACTCGCACAGGGCCAATCGCGTGTGAAACTTCCCGCAAACCCCAGTAATACAAGTACCCCACTACCACAGGGCCAATCGCGTGTGAAACTTCCAGCGAACCCCAGTAATACACGTACCCCACTTGCACAGGGCCAATCGCGTGTGAAACTTCCCGCGAACCCCAGTAATACACGTTCCCCACTTGCCGTGTGCTGTGTGGCGGCCATGTATACTAGTACAGGGTTAGCACAGCCCTTTGCGCTGGATTGGGGATTTTAATAGCTTTTCCCTGCGCGAGGGCCGTTCTTGGGGGCATAACTGGTGCTGCTGCAGGGTCGCTGTGCCACTGTGCGCTACGGCTGGTTTTGGTAGCTAAAATCCATGAATACGCTGTGCGCGGAAATGGATTTTAGCGCACGCGGCTGGCGCAGACAATCGCACGCGCACACTGTGCACCAGCCGTGTGCGCCACTTGTGCGCTAAATTCTATGAATTACCCCCATTGTTTTAAAACTGTCATTTTTTGCAAAAGCGGGTTTACAAGTGTTCTTTTTATCACCTGTTCATTTCACAAAATGCGGTTTCTGTGGCATTAATTTTCTAAAAGGCTTTCAAAGATCAGGTCAATTTGGGCACAGAAATATGTTTGCAAATGGTTTCTTTGTAACTGACACACGACCAGAGAGAAAGCCACGCTGTGGCTTTCCTTTAAAGCACTTTGCATGTGTTGGTTTATTTCAATAGTGAATCCTCACCGTAATGATCTGAACAAGATTCTCCGCTCTTCATGGACTTTATGGGATGAAAACAATGCCATTCTACAGGGCTTGACTAACTTAATAGCATTCTAATTTAATACACTGGCAGGGCTGTGTTGAATAGAGCAAATTGTGTGCTGTTTAAAACGAAAAGAGACACCAGTGCGATTCGGTCTGGAATGGAGGTCATTTTCTGGTGCAGCCTTGAGTGTTTACTGACAGAATAGAATTGCAGAGCCATTTTGCATTTAAGCTATTTTCTCCAGGTTCATGTGAAGAAAACAAAATGCAGCCATTCTTGGGGTGGCTGTGTTTAAATCTCGCCCCCATGTGCTTAGCAACAAAAGCGCAGCCATTTATTGGTAACTGCCAAAATGCAGTTTTGTTATACAGGAAATTCCTGTTGGGGCTGTTCAATGTAATTTGTCAGATTAAAAACCACATTAGTAACAAAACAGTGCTAATAAATCACAGTTTTTTTTCAAAGGAAATTATACAATCCATGTAAATGCCATACTGCACAAGAGCCCCTTATTAATTGGCTTATGCGGTCAGGTGTCTTTGCTTTTTTCCTGGCCACCATCTCTCCCTGCTACCCTCTGCCTTGCCTGACTGAAATCTGTAGCCATCCTGCATAAGAACCACTTGCTAAGGAGTCTTAGGGACTTGCTGGTGCTTTGTGGAGGGATGTATGAGTGTTTTAATTTGACTTCCAATCAATTTTTTGTTTAGTTTGGTGCCTTTGGATGGACTTGTGTGTGTTTCACAATCTGTTATTTGGCCTGTTTGGTGTTTTTTTTAGGGGTCTATCTGTGTTTATCCTTTCATTTGCAATCTGTGTTTTGAGCTGGTCTGCATCTAGTGTGCCCTGCCTTTGTGTTTTAGTCCTTTTTTAGTTTCTGGCTTTTTTCCTTTACCCACCCAACCCCTTCAGCAATCTGCTTAGGCAGTCATGTGTCGATTTTCCTTTGTCCTGGCGGCTCTCTCCCTGCTTCCCTCTGCCTTCTCCCATCCACCTTCATCCACTCCTTGACACTTGCTTCCCACTCCCCCCCTGCCTGACCATTCGGTTATCATTTTGGCGTGTTACGCACATGACCGGAACAGCTGCATTTCAGGGGCCCTCTCAGGGCAGCTATTTCTGTGCAGCCAGCCAAGGGCCAGAGGCGAATGTGATGAATCCTGCTGATCCCTCACTAAACCACTGCCTGAAGTCCCCTAGCAGGGGGCCAAGGAAAGGCAGATACTTCCTGATCCTGACCTTGGGGGTGGAGTTCTGCAGGAGGATCACCTGAGAGGCCCATGGTGGTGAGGAGATCCCGTGGGATGAGACACGGTATTGGTCTTTAAAAGGGAAGAACCTTTTACTGGAACCAAGGCATGTAATGGCATATTGTGGTTATGATGTATCTAAAATATCTATTGAACCTCTTGATGTCGGTAAAAGTACGATGAAAACCCTAACCAGCCTATGAAAGGAAATGTCATTTGAGATGTATAAAGCTAAACACCCTCCTAACTCCCAAAGGTACAGTGAAAGGAATCTTTAAACAATGCTTAAACAAATTGCTTTCTTGTGATGTTTCCTTAAAAAACATTTAGGAACAATAAACTGGCATTTAAAAGTATAAACCTGACTTAAAAGCTTAATTCTGGTGTTGGGGGCTACAAGTCCCATACTCCCCTAAATACTGGGACGAGGATGAGGGCTCAAAAGCAATGTTGCAGGAGTGGTCAGCATGTTAAGCTTAATGACCCACACCTGAGGGAGGCAGAGAGGCTTAAAAGGCTGCCTCAGAAACAGGTAATTGGATGGAGGTGGAGCCGGAGCAGTCGCAGCGGCAGCAGCAGTTGAAGGAAAGCCTGTTGCTGGACATCCAAGCAGAATTTGAGAATTTGGTGGAAAGTGTGAAGGAAGACTGCTTTTCCCCATGTGAACCTGATTGCTGAGATTGCACACAGGAAGCGTGCCAAAGACTGTGGCTGGAAGGTGATGTGCAGCCAAGGATCCCAGGAGCCAGTCGAGCTCTGTGACTGCATGGTGGGAATAAAGGCACCTTCACTGAGGAAAAGTGTATGTTCAAAGAATCCAGCAGCAGTTAAAGTCCTGCAGAATGCGAAGGGAACGAAGACAGAAGCCAGTGAGTGTTACCGAGCGTTCAAATCCCTTGCTCCTGAGTGATTGAAAGCCTTGTAAACCCGACCATTAATTGTCAGACAATGCAATGCATGAAGCGTAGTACTCGCGTATGAGTAAAAGTGAGGCCAACGCGATTGTTGATTGTTGAACAAAGAAGAGGACTGAAGTAGCGCTCGCATAAAAGTGAAATTGCAGAATGGTTTGAATTGAATATTAAACTATTAAAAGTGGCTGAAATACTAATTGTGTGGGCTTAAAAAGGATACTGAAAGTGAAGGCTAATAAAAAGGATCATTTATAAAGCAGAAGACTATTGTATCACTTTACTAAAGTTACTGAACTTTAAATTGTGAGTTAAAGGGAACAATCATTATCCCAAAGCCAAAGCAAGAGTAGGGCAAGCATTGTCCCTAAGAGTGGTGCAAGCATAACCAAAGCCTAATGATTTGTACAAGCATTGTCCAAAACCCAAAAGACACCAGCAACATTTCATACAATTAAGCTGCTCTGGTTAGCAGGAAGATAAGGGGCGAATGCACGATTGTAAAAGGGTGAAGTTTGTTGATTATGATTGTTCCCTAAAAGCTAGTATCCAAACTCACATTGTCAAAGGTGTTAAAAGGAAGAGAGCTTAGAAGAAGCTCTGTTAGTTTATTTCTTGACAAGAAGCTGTGTTTCTTTAACCCTTGCCAGAAGCTGTGTTCCTGTGAATATGACAATGATTTATATTTTATTTGACATTCATAAAGTGTGGCAAAGCACTTTGACCAAGAATATCAATGGTGCTATTTAATGAAGTGGAAATTATTATGCAAGGAAGAAGAAAAAATATTATTTTGGTTGAACATTGATTTAACAGAACTTTCTTTTGATAAAGTGAAGGAGCTAAGAACTGTGTTGGAGCTTTTTTCCAAACCTGGATTTTCTTACTTTTTGTTGTTGAATATTGTAACTGAATCTAACCTAAAACCTGGGGAAGGTGAGTTCAGGCAGGTTTTCAGGGAAAGACTGTAAGTACATTATAGGGTATGGATAGTGAGGTGTTTATTGAAATGTATTCTTTAATAAAATGGAATACTTTGAACAATTATCCAAAAGTTGTCTGCCTCTCATGTTCGACCCATAACACAAAGGGGAGCTCCTCTTCTGGGCAGCTCCAGTTCCCTGTTTGCCCGTGGACACCCGACAGGACTTCATAAAATGACAAGGTAAGGTGGTTTGGCAATGACCACAGCCATTACTGTGCTCAAGTAAAACCCCACCACTACTACATTGCTACTACCTGCTACCAATACAATGTTGTTTATCTGCTCATTAGTCTTCCATGGCACTGTATCACATAACGATTATACTACTAATATGCCCATTGCACAGGTTGGCTTATAGGTACTCCTTGTACTTAACCCCAGGTGCATTGTTGGTCACCTTATTTAAATATGGATGAATTGTAGACACTCTTGGTATTTCACATCTATGTGAACTACAGGCCCTGCTTGTATACTGCATATATGTGAATTGCAGGCCTGCTTGTATATTCCATATATTGTCCATTGCGAAAGTGGCTAGGGCATTGGTCTGGAGGAATCGTTGAGGTGGTCCCAGTCTCGCTTGATCTTTGAGCGCAGGCAATATTTGTTTGTTTGTTTGTTTTATTTGCTTGTATAGCACACCAAACCAAGGGGTATCTGGGCACTTTTCTTAGGTACATGGTTACAGAAATGGTATGCAATACAGTACAAGAAACAATAAAATATACAATGGTGGAAAAGAATAATAACATTTACAAATATGTACATGAAGATGAGATTTACAAAATGTACAGGACAGGTTCCTAGTGTAGCTTAGGGTGAGAGTTAATCTAGCCCAAGTGGCTAGTGAATTTATCATACCTTGGCTATGTCAGGGTCAAGAGGGTTGCTGAATCTAGACGTCAGGATTGAGCATTGTAGTTGTTAATTGGATTGTGAGGGTAGCCAGCATTTTATTTTATACTGAAATGATAGGACACAGGGTCATTATTGCATCCAGGTGACTATCGGAGGTAGACAGTGTATGGCACTTGGATGGAGTTTTTGGTAAGGCAATGTATTGCACTTAGATTGATTTGAGAGATGGACAATGTATTGCACTCAGAAGGATTTGGGGTAGGCAGTGCATTACACTTAGATGGATTTTGGTGGTAGGCAATGTATTGCACTTAGATAGTTTTTGGGGCATGGACAGTGTATGGCACTTGGATGACTTTGAGGGTTGGGCAATGTATTGCATTTTAATATATTGCATGTAAACAGATATGGGGTAGGCAAAGTATTGCACTTGGATGGACTTTGAGGGTGGGCAGTGTATGGCACTCGGATGGATTTGAGGGGTGGCCGATATATTGCACTTAGATTTGGGGTTAGGCAGTGCATTGCATTAATATGGATTTTGTGGGTAGGCAATGTAATGTACTTGGATTGCTTTTTGGGGTTGACAAAACAGATGGATTTTGGGGTTGAGCAGTGTATGGCACTTGGATGGATTTAAGGGTTGGGCGATGTATTGCAATTGGATTGATTTTGGGGGGGAAAATGTATTGCACTTAGATGGATTTTGGGGTGGGAAATGTATTGCACATATAAGGATTGTAGGGGGTTGAAAATGTATCTTACAAACAATATTTGTGAGGGTGACCAACGTGTTGGACCACATCATTAGAAAGGTGGCCATCCATTGCTTCAGCTCCTAGATTATTTATTAGTGTAGCCACCGTTTTTGTTCTGTGAATATCCATTAGGGTAGACAACATGTTACACTTAGAAGACTTGTGCAGTTGACCAGGGTGCTGCACTTGAAATCATTCAGATGGGTGACCTGGGTGTTGCTCTCAAAGGATTGTGTGAGGGCACCCATTGTAATGCACAGATTGTAGCCTTTGCACCAGAGGATCTTGTGTGATAGCCTTTGTATAGCACTTGGAAGGGTTGCACAGTTGACCAGAGCTCTGCACTTAGTTGAGTCCATGAGGGCGACCAAGTTATGGATTCTCGGCGATTGTAGAAAGTGTTGCACTACATGGAATGCAGGTGTTGGCAGAATGCTGCCTCTTTGGTTAAGTGGGGTCTTCTGTGTAGCCACTTAATGATAGCTGTATGCATGCAGAATGGGTCCACCATAATGTATCAACCCCGATGTTTTAGAATTGTGTACAATATACCAACTCTATGCTTTCATTTTATTATGACCAATGCATGTTTTCCTCTTGCACTCTGCACTTTTTTGAATCAGCCAATGGCACGGCCACACACCTGCACGCCTCTGCTTTCACATGTAACTCGAATAACACTTTGCACAACACTTCTGCCATAAGAATGTAGCTGCCTTTCATGACAAAACATCGAACTGTATCTTTGCACATGACTGATTATGCTCTTATACATCCCTCCAGCGTATGTCCCTAGTCTACCTCGCTCCACCCATATATATGACAATTAGTTATGTGTGGCTAGCAGGGACTCAGTCAATCCCTCATAACCTTGAATGGACATTATGCACACACACATACTAGCACCTCCTAACTTTCCCATACTTTTGTACTTTGGCTCCTCCGAGGGCTTTCAATCTACAAAGCGTTGGTGAAAGGCTCTATACAAATGAGGCAATTAAATGAAAAGATTTTAAATCGTCATGATAAAAACAACTGTACAATCAAGATAAAATGCTAATACTTCAGGGCCAAAGAAAACATTTTGTTTAAACAACTCATATTAAAGTGAATCGGTCATCCTAATAAATCAATGGTAGTTTTTTGGTCAAGTTTTATCATATCCATAGTTGAAAATAACAGTTACTTAACTGCAGGTTTACCAACATTCATATGGAACCTGTGAACACGTTTCTCCTACATATCCAGGCATGGGAGATGCATTTTGCAACTGCATAAACAAGAGTTTTGTTGCTGCTATTTTTGCAGGCATTTGATGCAGCAACAGGGTGGACATTGAAATTGTTTAATCTAGGTTTCAATAAATGTCTTTGTAAATTAATATAGAGTGGGCAGATGAATATAAAATGTATATCTGTTTCACTCTTGTCTAAGCACTATGGTTAGTAATCAGTGCAGGTCATCCCCCACATTAAAGTGCTTGTGCATACGGGTAAAATGCCACATCTAAACTTAAGTAATTAAACTTTATTGATCGGATTTCTCCATTAACATACATCATTTAACACATCATTGTAAAAGAAAATATATTCACATTTAAAATCAGTTAAAACGATGCCATGGCAGTCGGACGTGCTCTGTGAGAGCTCCCGGCTGGTGTCACGTCGCCACGGAAAATGCCCGGTGAACACTAGATCTTCTCGATCCACTCTTCAGCGATCGACAGCTGAGATGCTGCGGAACACTTGGGCGGCATAACGGAGCCCTACCGACGCGGATTGCAGAGATCCGCCGCCTGCGACACACCAATAGGGTGCGAGGGACGTAGCAAGATGGCGGCCGCCTCCCCAGCCCGGCACTAAGCCCGGAGCCTGGGGGTTGGGATCGGAGCACCCCGGGTGCGGGATTGGGCCGGCGGAATCCAGCGACTCGGCCACCACATCGCCCCGGAGGCTCGCCGGCTCTCTTCTGGGGCCCGGCTGCGCCCAAGGGTGAATCCGGCTCCGGGGGCCCCTCCCCCGCCTCTCCTGCTCCGGGGATCGGAGATCGGCGGTCTGCCGTTCCACGCCAGCCCCGCACACCAGCCGATCGATCTGGGCCGCGGTGCCTGAACGGGGGCTGGGTGTCCGGGGGGCCTCCTGGTTTCCTCCCTCCTCCCTCCCGGATAATTACTTTGGCGGCCCCCGTCTGCCTCCTGTCTCCTGTGGGGGCAGACCAGCAAATTGAGCCGATCCGGAGGACATCCAGCCGCGGCGGGCCATCTGGGGACCCGGCCTCCAGACCAGCATCCCTGCGGAGCGATCCGGGGGGGCCTCTGGCCTGGACAGAGGCCGCAATTGAACAGACGCCCAGGGGCTGCTACGAGCTCGCTGCTCACCATGCCCCCCCCTGCCTCACTGCCATCGGAAGGAGCCTGTTCCTCAACAGCTCCCACCCTTTCCTCCTCAACTTCGGCCACAACGCCTCAACTTCAGCTACATAGCCGCCTGGATCTGCCCGCTTCAGTGTGGACGGGGCCCATTCACCTCGGGGCCACGGAGGTCCCATCACCCAGCATACCTCCCAGGGGGGGCTCATCTCCGGAAGTAAGGTGAACCTGGCAACTAACGACCCCGGGGTCTCCCCACGCTTCCTACCCTGCAGGTTGAGCCCGCGCCGGGGCTCCCATCAGCCTCTTCTTCACTCTCCTGAGCCCCTGGACTTCCTTTCGCCTCACGCTTCGGGCACACCTCCAGAGAGGGGAGGTAGCCTCCCTAAAGCACTGCCACAAGGTAAGGCGGCACCTGCCGCATCTCGCCCTAACTGGACGCTCTGCTGCCCCCCGGGCCTGGCTGGTGGCCCCTCCGCCCCCGTCGTAGCTGCAGGGGCGTCCCCGGGTTGCCATGTCCAAATCGGGCAAAGCCGCCAAACAGACTGATATTTCTACTCTATTAACAATGCCTCCTGCGGGGGAAAAAAGCAAGAGGGGTGAGCGCATGGACGCGGGGATGGGGAACGGCCTCCCCAATGACCAAGTATCACAGGCGGTCACGAAAGCAGACCTCCATGAGCTTCTATCGGCCCTCACCAGGGAATTCCAGAAGGGCACTGAAGAGGTTAAGACCCAAATTACCCAGTTAGACAAGAGAGTGGGGGAGGTGGAGGCCAGAACCGAGGAGATTGAGTCTACATTATGTGAGCAGAACTTTGAGATCGGAGAGGGGGCGGACAGGATCAGGGCCCTGGAGTGCAGGTGCGAGGCGCTTGAGGCCAGACAAGAGGACGTTGAAAACCGCTCGAGGCGGAATAACATTAGAATCCGGGGAATCCCAGCTGCAGTCTCAGAGAAGGAGCTCCCATCCTACGTCTCCGACCTTCTCCGCCACATTATCACCCTCCCAGACAACTCTCCCCTGGAGCTGGACAGAGTACACAGGGCTAGACCCAGGCAGAGGTCCAATGGGGCGGCCGATGTCCTGGTCAGGATTCATTTCTATAAACTCAAAGAGGAGATCATGCAGGAAGCCAGGGCCATGGGCCGGATCCACTTCCGGGACTCGGAGATCGCCCTGTTCCAAGACTTAGCAGCTTCCACCCTAGCCAAACGAAGAGCTCTCAAACCTATGGCCGACTGGCTACGAGAGCGCAAGATCCCCTACCGCTGGAGCTTCCCTTCAGGCCTCTCCTTCACTTGGGAGGGAAAGACTCAGCAAATTCCATCCCCACGGGAAGCTGCAGTGTTTATGAATCTGGACCTGGAGGGGGAGGTCCCAGGGGGCCCGGCCCGCTCCCCCGAGGGGGCCGAGGGGGGGGCCTCTTGCTCCTGGTCCCGGGTGGTTGGCCGACGCAGAATGCGCGGCCCTCCTATTAGGGGGAATAAAACCAACACCAACTGAGAGGCCGATCTCCCCAGTTCCATGCTGGTCCTCTCCAGAGCCTGTCAACACACACTGGCCCGCCTTCTTGGGGGCCAAAGGGCTATCCTAAATACTCACATTTATCTGGCCTACTCGGGTCGCCGCCGACCTACCCTTTGTCCTCACAGCCGGGTGGGCCAGAGCTGCCGGCGGAGTGTTCTCTTGATTTGCAAGATCTTCACCACTACAGCAAGAGACCCCGTGGTCTCCGACACAAATGGCGTCCGTGACCCAGCCGACAGCCCTGTTGGTAGAAGGCTGGTCTGGATACCTTTACATGTTATCTGTTTTAAGTTATGTTTTAGTTCATGTTGTTGGTTCTCCTTGGTCGGGGGGAAAATGAGATTCGGAGCTTGGGCTCGGGCGGGAGGTGACGTGGAAACGAAGGTCAAAATACAAGTAATCGGAGCGCCTTCTTCCCTGCACGGCGGCTCCAAGGCAGTGGCGGAGGGTCCACTCAGCGCTGAGGAGGCCCCAGCTCCACAATCCAAAAGATGCCACATAAATCCGCTATCAATCCTACCTAATAATGTCTCAGCCGGATAAGGAACTCTCAATGCTGACCTGGAATGTCCAGGGTCTGAACTCCCCCCGGAAAAGAAAGTCTGTGGAGCACATGCTTGCTCAACTGGCACCTGATATTATTTGCCTACAGGAGACTCATCTCCTCAGGAGCGACGAACGTCGCATTGCCTTCCACCGATACAACAAAAGCTTCTTCGCTTCAGCGGATCTCAAAAAGAGGGGGGTGGCCATCCTGCTAAATCGGGACTTACCTTTGACCAATATCACCACCAAACGGGACCCCGAGGGCCGTTATCTCCTGCTAAAAGGCCTCTTGGTAGAACTACCCATCACCATCGTCGCCATATATTGCCCAAACACCGGGCAAAGCAAATTCCTGCGGAATCCCCTACCAACTCTGTCTGCCTTCAGAGAGGGTCAATTATTCATAGGGGGTGACTTCAATTTGACTCCCGACCCAAATCTTGACAAATCGCTCCCCCCATCGAATGATGATTTCAGCAAAGCCCTGGCCATGGCAGAATTCTTAAGGGAAACCGACACCATAGATGTATGGAGATTGGCCAGCATGGGAAAGAGGGACTACACTTTCTTCTCCCACGTGCACCTGGGATACTCACGGATCGATCTCCTTCTAATCTCAAGTAACCTCATTCCCTGCGTCGAAGCCATCCAAATCGGGCTCAGAGCCCTCTCAGATCATTCTCCAGTCACATTGAACCTAAGGGTATCCTGCCTCCCGGAGCCACCCCAGAGGCAATGGAAACTCCAAGAGCACATCCTCTCAGACATCGCAACCAGAACTGAAATTGCGGAAGCCCTTAAGAATTATTTCAGGGAAAATACCACCAAAGACTCATCGCTGGCTATGATCTGGGACGCCATGAAACCTGTCATCAGGGGCACGGTGAACGACTGCACAGCCCGACTCAGACGTCTGGACAAAGTACAACAAGACGCACTCGAAGCAGAGGTGGCAGAAGCGGAAAACACCCTTAAACGAGGCCCGAACAGGAAAGCTAGCCGCATCCGCCAAAGGGCGAAACGTTCCCTAGAAATGCACCTGGCCGACAAAGCTGTCAGAACGCTAACTTACACAAAACAGTTTTATTATGTGCACAGCAACAAAGCAAACCGGCTCCTGGTTCACAAATTAAAAAAGCTACAAACAAGAAACCTCATCCACAGCCTCGCTGATGAGCAAGGGACTCTTCGCTACTCCATCAAAGAGAAAATGGGAATCATGGCTTCTCATCATAGATCGATTATGTCAGGTGCTCCCACCTCCGAAGCAGCACAAGCCAAATACCTAGCTGAAGTACAACCTCCCCTCCCAGGTCCGCAACTTGAGGCCCTGGAATCCCCCTTTTCAGCAGAAGAAGTCAGTGAAACCATAACCAAACTGAAAAACTCAACCCCCGGCCCAGACGGGCTCACTGCCCAATTCTATAAAAAATTTGCATACATCCTAGCCCCCCACCTGGCTACCCTATTTAACTCATTTCTATCCTCAGGCACGACCACTCCTTCCATGGAAGAATCAATCACTGTGCTACTGCCGAAGCCTGGAAAGGACCGGAGCCAGTGCACCTCATATAGACCAATCACCCTCCTGAATTATGACGCAAAAATCTTCACTAAAACCTTAGCGAACAGACTGGCCCCACTGCTCCCGTCTATCATCCACCCGGACCAGACGGGATTTATACCCGGCCGTTGCACCCACGATAATATAAGAAGAACCATCAATGTCATTGAATCAGCCAATAGGAGGGGGCAGGCAGCGATGGTATTATCCTTGGACGCACATAAAGCTTTCGATATGGTTGACTGGGGCTACATCCGAAATTCACTCGTTCATTTCGGCTTCGGCCCAAACTTTATAAAATGGACACTAGCTAATTACCAACACCCCTCCACCAGCCTCAGAATGAACGGAGTCAGATCCGACACGATCAAAATCTCAAGGGGCACTAGACAGGGCTGCCCCCTCTCCCCCCTGGTATTCACCCTCTCCATGGAGCCATTTGCGACCACAGTTCGCCGCAATGTAAAGATCCAAGGGCTGTCAATCAAGGCCCAAACATATAAAATCGCCCTTTACGCCGACGACGTCCTTCTCACCTTAGTCAAACCAGAGGAATCCATGAAGGCCTTATGGAAAGAACTGCTAGAATTCGGGGACGCCTCATGCTTTAAGGTCAACCTTACCAAATCTACAGCATTGAGCATCAATCTACCTAGCCAGCTAGTAGCAGACCTGGAGGAAAAATACCAGATCCCCTGGGCCAAGAAGAACCTCCCATACCTGGGGGTCCAACTCCCCGGCGCTCCCAGCAGACTATACAAAGCCAACTTCCCGGCATTCCTGAGAGAACTCAGAGCTGATATCAGACGATGGCAAAAGCAGGAGATCTCATGGTTCGGAAGAATCACGGCCCTGAAAATGAACCTCATCCCTAGACTCCTTTATCAGTGCGCTGCCATACCCACCATGATCCCGAAACAGGAGATCCAGAAGCTACAAAAACATGTCATGAGCTATATCTGGGAGGGGAAACAGCCACGCATTCCGCGAAGGATCATGCTCCGGGGCCGTGAGACGGGAGGCCTGGGAGCTCCCGATGTGGCAAGATATGTGCTGGCTGCTCAGCTCTCGTCAGCGTTCGCCTGGCTCCCTGCCACCTCCAAGCCCCGCTGGCTGGAGCTGGAGGAGGCCTGGAGCTCAAGCCCAATAACCTCGCTGCCACACCTAAAGGAACCCAGTGCAATCGGGGACATGGGTCCTCTAACGGCGACTGTAAATACTGTAAGAAGCTGGAAGGCAGCAGCGCGACTCTGGAATCTCCGCAGCACGACGGGCCCCCTCACCCCAGTCTGGGGAAACCCAGATTTCACCCCGGGCTGTAACCCCAAGAACTTTGGGAGATGGAAGAATGGAGGGCTGGAGAGACTGCAAGATTTTTATGAGGAGGGAAACCCCCTAGACTTTGAGGCCTGCAAGGAAAAATTTGATGTGCCAGAGAGCGAGAGATTTAGATACACTCAGCTCCGCCACTGGCTCTCGAACAGGGAGGTGAAACGCCATGGAAGCAGAGCCCTTACCGCCCTGGAACTCACCCTCACCGGTCCCCCGCCAAAGGGCGGAATCTCCACCCTCTATAAGCTCTTGGACAGAACCGACCCATCACGCAAAGAGCCATATATGCTAAAGTGGGAAAACGACATAGGGAGACCTATCAAGGTGGAGGAGTGGAACCACATCTGGGCTAGAGCGAACAGGAGTTCGAAATGCGTTACCAACAAGGAAGGTGCATTTAAGGTATGCTTCAGATGGTATCGGACCCCAGAGATACTCAATAAATGCAATCCCGCAATTCCCCCGGCCTGCTGGAGAGGGTGCCCAGACAAAGGCACACTCTTTCATCTACTCTGGACATGTCCCAAGGCCACGGAGTTCTGGAAAACAGTGCTGGACCACATCAACAAAATCACAGGCCTCACCATCCCTTGGGACCCAGGCATCGTCCTACTTGGATCAAGCGGGGCAGACCAATTCCCCCTCTCCGGGCATAGAGCAGAGCTATGCTCCCACCTGCTCACGGCGGCAAAAATCTCCATAGCCAGGCTGTGGAAAAACCCAGAGGGCCCGGCAGTACAAATGTGGTGGACAAAATGTTGGGACATAATTGCAGTGGAAAAAATTACTGCCCTACGACTCGGAAACAGAGATAAATTCTCCCAAACGTGGGCTCCCTTTCTAGACTTTACCCAACAATTTCCAGGTCTAGCACGACAACCCCCTTCCCTACGATGGATGGACAAAACCGACTAAACACAAAGGGGCCCTGGTCGTTCAGAGTTACAAAGTGGCCTAGGGTCTGGCCTGTCAGCGAACCCAGGAATGAGGCTCTAAGGCCTAAACAATCTAACGCACTGCGAGCTGAAAACGATCAAGGGCCTAAAAGCTCACACAAAGTCCTCTTTTCATCCACATTTACCCCATCTCGGCCCACCAGGGCTAAACTAATCGCTTGCTTCACCCCAGAATCTCTCCCCTGACCTGTTGTTGTTATGACTGTTGTTCTGTTATGAAGGACATTGTCCTTGTTGATTTAACACCTGCACAACTGAACTCCACCGCGCGGCGCGCAGCGCTCAGCGCTCTTTATGTACCTGCAAACATCCAATGCAATGTATGTATAAAACCAATAAAAATATATTTGGAAAAAAAAAATCAGTTAAAACACAATGTTAAAAAGGGAATTCTCCCACTTCAGTTTCAATGTAATACTTTCTTCAAACATCTTATTAGGGTCTTGCTCACGTAGGAACCCAAGTTAAAAACTAAAATCAAGGTCCGTCCAGTTCCAAATAAAATAGAGTGCCGCTTTACAATTGCTAACAAATTAAATCACAGATATAAGTACCACCTACATATTAGCAGCAACTTTAACTTAAAATATAGAGTGTGGACAAAGTTTGGTTTAATCATGTCAAGATAGTGTTAAAAAACAATCAAAATGTTGCTTCCCCGATAGTTTCTCATTAGGGATGAATAGGTGTCTGTATTCACATTTTTTAAAGCACGCTGATGCAAAATCCCCTTTGGAATATTTATCTAGTACTTCATCCAATCACATTAGGAGCAGTCCAGAGGTCACCAACAACTAATCTAATGCTCACATCTTTGACATGCTTGATCCATAATAGGTTATTGGCACCATATTCCTGTAATACATCATCCAATTCTTCTCTACAAAATAACAGAGGCTTAAGCTCGGCTTAATGACCCTTGTAGCTTAGACCCAGTTCCTCATGAAGAGGAATTGTGTGCTTAGATTTAGGAAGGTTAAGCATGTTTTGAATAAAACATTTTCGGAAATCTTCAGCTAGTATTACTATGGCCGCATAGTTCAACGCCATAAAGTGCAGTCTGACAAGCTTGGATTTTATATATATTAATATTAGGCCTCAGAGTACTATTGCCATACTCTCTAGCATATCTGGCTATGGTCCCACTTTACGTACACTAGGTAAGATTCGATTTGTAGGGCCCAGTGTCCTGTTTCTGTCACTCTCAGACCCAAACAATCAAGGGATTTGACGTTCTCTATTAAAGAACCATCCACTTCCAATGCAATTTTTAGGGGCGAGGGGCTTGAAAACGATGCGGTTAATTTTCATGTAATTAATTAGGAGACCATTGTTGTTACAAAATATTTTAAGCAATTTCAACTGCTCTCACAAACTGCTTTCTGTCATGCATACCAAAACAGCACCTTCTGCGAACATTAGGATAGGATATTTGATAATTGCTAATTTTGGAGCGTTGTTAGGTTTGGAGAGTACAGTCTCAATTGTTCCATTGATAAACAGTTTGAAAAGTGTTGACACCAGGACATAGCTCTGGCACCCCACCTTTTCCACCATAAAATCAGGGGTTGTTTTACCCTGACCCCTCACTTTACAATAGCTATCTTGTCCAAATAGAGCAACATCAATAGTTTGAGAAGTAAATGAGGAAACCTAAGATCAAACAACCTTGCCCCAAGTCTGCACCTTGGAATTTCATCACAGGATCTATAAAAAGAGCATAAATATATCTCTTCATCAGTAGAACATATTTTTGTATGAACATGCACAACCTGAAGATCTGATTGACAGTGCTTATGTTTCCATAAAGCCTGGCTTGTAGATGGCTGATCTGGTCATTGCCATCTATCAATGCTTGGAGATGTTCCAATGATACCGTGGCATAGACCTTACCAGTTGACTCTAATAATGAGATTGGTCTATAATTTGATGGCTCGTTATGATCTCCTTCTTTTGAGCTAGAAATGATCTATGCTTTTTTTCACGAGTCAGAGACAATAGATTTTTTACTAACCATGTTGAATAAGAGAACCAAAACTGGTCCCCAGATCATTGGTTCATTTCTTAGTAGATTCATTGGTATTGTAACCAGTCTAGGAACTTTCTTCCTCTTTTTTAATTTGCGGCATTGGCACCCATATATATTCTAGACCTGTACGAGTGCTTTCACAGTGAGTCCTCATGCCCTCGCCTAATGCAGTCTCCATCTACTTACGTCTGCCAAAGCAAAGCAGCATTCCTTTTGTCAGGGTGCTGGATGCTGACCACTACATACATGATGCTCTCATGCCTCTGTGGCTTTATGTCCCCCTCAGCTAAATCTCCTCACCCTGCAGGAGAACTACAAGGCTCCAAACATCTCGCCCCGAAGACCGAATAACCACAAGGCGGGATCAGCAAACATTGTCCCCACAAAAGCAGAGGAAAACATTTCTATTGAAGCAGGTACGCCTATACCTTTTTAACTCTATCAGAGTGCTGTATGTATAAGTGTGAGTGAAGGTGTATTCATCACACAAGCAAACATTCACCCATACAGCCTTGAATGCATTCAAACATTCGCTCTGATTAAAATACTTTTAAACAATAAAGCACGTGCATACATTCCCCATTCATACAGTCACGCAATCAGAAGCATGTGTTCACTCATTCACTGGGCCAGTCAGCAATCACCTACATGTATTCACCTAAGCATTTAAAAATATTACCCGTCACTCACACATATTAACAGTCACTCCCATACATGCACACACACATATATACACACTTTTTGTTTACAAAACAAAATGCATACCTGTTTGTCAGCTAAGCTTCAGGCTTCCACTCACTCTGCAGCTTCTCCAGAAGGTCCTCCCGGCAAACCTTACAGGCAGGAAGCAGGGAGCGGTGCCAATCAAACACCTCATTCCACTTTCTGCTGCCTGCAGGGACAGAGTAGAGCGGCAGGGATTGGCTGTCCCAGGCGCTCCTAACCTGCAGGGAGGCAGAAAAGCACCTGCTAAGCATTTTTAGGGTGTAGTACTCAGCCAGCATGGTCCATTGGCCATACAAGGCTGGGGAAGCCAAACGCCCCAGACTTACATGGCTCATTGACCCAGCATAGCTGGGTTATTTCTCCCAAGAATAAACCTTGTTTCCCCAGGACTGCCAACCCAGGAGAGAGCTCTCAGCTGCACGCTCTAGCTAAGGGAGCGCTCAGGTTTTCATAGGGCTCTGGCTCCTCTATAATGGTGACATGTTTTTCCTATGCCTGCCCATATTTGCCATGCTTAGAATGGTATGAGGGCTGAGCCACAGACCAAGCCTTCTTGTGAAATGCACAGTGCAATGAAAATATGTTCATATTTAGTGAAATGCAAGATGCAAGATTTGCTTTTGCATGTTGTAATTCCATACAGCAGAGTTTTTTCCAATGGATAAAACTCTACCAGGGTGCACACCAATTGCCTTGAGCTGGTTACATCGCACTCTTATTGTGTAAACAATGCTGTTCACTACAAAGTAGGCATTTTTCGGGATGAAAGCCAATGCTCTCGCAAAATACAAAACATAGATAACGGCATACATTGTGAACTACACAAATCCGTCCTTTCTGTAGTTTCATTTTGTAGTTAAACACATGATTATATAGTTCACTGACACATTTGTTGGAACAATTCCTAGTTCTGAATGATGACATGTCCTTGGTCAATATTTACACAAGAAAGGTGCAGTCATCTAAAACAAATGTGTTGGCACAATTTCTATTAGCGGATGACGCTTGTGTGCTCCATATTTTGTTTAGAAAAATGTTTAGTGCCTGAAGAGGTTTGGGGATTGTAGGCATGGGATGGGGATGGCCGGAAGAATATATAACAAAGTAAGCTAAGTCCCTCCAAGCAGGTGTTTGGGGCAGCAGAGTTGTCAGGAAGAAGAGGGCAGATGCATATGGCAGTGAAAGGAAGCGCCCCCAATCTCAGCACGATCCTCCCCGCAATGAGAGACAATAAAGGACTCTCCCACAATGGGAATAAGGCCAAGACAGAGTGCGGGTGAGCTTAAGTGGGAGTTTATCCAAAGAATATGGCATGCAAAGAACTCTGCAACCTCCGAGAGCGCTCTGTCTGACAATCGCAAAGACAGGCGTATTTCTAATACAAAAAACGTCATCAGAACCTACACACTATAGGGGGCACAAGTCAATTGGGATTGGGTGGCGTCGACTAACTATAGGTGTTGCTGCAGTGTGGTTGGTCTTGGCGAGAGGACGTCACTGGTCAGCCTCGTGGGTTGGGTTGGGCCTGGCAGGCCGGCTTGAGGTCATCTGGGCGGTGTTGGTGAGCTGGGGCAGCCTGTGACAAAGATGAATACCTTCTCTGACTCCTTTGCCCTAGGTCATTCATATTGCAGTTACTTCAGAAGCGACAGTTTAACTTCAACAGTAAATCCTTTCTTTGGTTATTTTACAAATAGATACAACACGTGAGGAATGCACCCTGTGAGGGGTCTGGTGGGCGTCTGTCGGGGTGAGATTTACCTGTGTCCTGGTGACCGGTATTTCAGGTCGGGGGCTGGGCTCCGGGGCCTGGGACGGGTGGTACATGCCTGTCTGCTGTATTAGAAGTAATTATAAATGGTCCACTTTGTCTTGTCCCAGTGTCGGGGGTCGCCCATGCACGGGGCCATACTTAGGGTGATCTGGGGGGACTGGGGGATTTACGAGAGGGTGCTGGTAGATCTGAGGATTCAATGGTGGTTTTTATTGCCATGCTGTAAATAACGCAGGTGGCGGGCTGTGGCCTTGGATGCTGTAACGGGGCCTACAAATCTCTGAAGCGGCTCCAGCTTGGTTGGGGGAGGTGAGGGAGCACGATACAGGCCTTAGCTTTCGTGTCTGGCAGGCTTCACGGGGTGGGAGGGAGAATGGCCTTGCACATATTCACAAAGGTATTTTCCTCATGTGTTGTCGACTTTTGGGTGCAGGCTTTTATAATGCCAGCCTCATTCTAGTTTACTTGAACACACATATATATTTCAATTTCATTATACATCTCTTTGTTAACTGATTCAAGGTACCTTTTCATGGTATTGTATTCTATCCACTACAATATTTGTCTATCTATACATATATATTTCTGGCATTAAACGAGGTAGCACTAGGTTGTGGACCGCAGAGAATGGTGCTTGCCGCTGCGGGTGGCTAAGAGGACATATATGGGTTAAGGTTTTTGTACATAAAACTTAAAGAACATTCTTACATATAAGGGTTACACGTGTCATTGTATACTTATGTACATCTGTGCTCTAGCAGCATTAGTCTAGTCATGGTGCAAAGTCGTTTAAACGTTGCATTTTTATGGTTAATTCGCATTAGCAGGTTCTGTTTAAGAAAATTAGTTCTTTGACACTGATGCTTGTGCAGGTTTTCCCCCGGTGCCCCGTCCTTGCTGATCAGGTCGCGCGAGGCGCAGTATTACATTGTGGACTAGAAATTGCTACAGTGTTAATGTTGTATGCTCGCGCTTATCCGACTTTCTCGTGGGAACGCGCTTGCAGCGGATCTGCCATGGTGCTTCGGCAGCAGGGATGCTTGAAAGCCCTCCAAGGGTGGGGGCCGCGCTACAGTGTGCTAAACTCACGCCATCTTTGTCAACCAAGATGGCTTCTAGGCCTGACTAAACTTTGGTATATGCGAACATTGGATGTGTAAGGGCGATGTCATCGGTGGGTGCACCCTCCTCCACCTGGGCCCGGGTGGCGTGAGGGGGCGCCCAACGAGCCATGGTCCTCACCTGGGGAGAATGATGTAGGTGAGGAGGGCCTCCAAGGCCTGTCCTTCCCTACATTTCCCCCCTTTCGTTACTTAAAGTAACGAATTCTTTAGCTCTTCTAACCTTCTACATTCCTGTTCTTCTATCACTGCGTCATCCCATGCAGGTGTCCCTTTAATGGGCATCCAGGCTCGACACACCCCCCTTAAGCTCCCACCTCTTCTAGCATATTGGTCCGGTGTGCAGGTTAAGTATATACAATCACCAGTCTCTTCCAGATCTACCCAGACCTCTTCATACCATTCCAATTCCACATCTCGGGGCTCCTTGATAGTGGTGTGCCATAGTTTGTCCACTATATACTTATCACGGTACATTGGCACTAGCTGGTACCTGGGAGTGTTATCTGTCCCTGTCTGTATATGTACTTCTTGTGTTGCTTTAATTGTACCACCAGAGTTGCCCATTGTCACCATCATCATTGCACCGTTAGGGACTGCACTAGCACAACATCGGAGGCCCACCTGGCACAGACAGAAGATCACAAGGAGGAACACCACGACTGGCACCAGAAATTTCATTGCCATTCCGAGCCACGAAGGAACCCAGGAGAAGATATTGTCGAACCACATGCTGTTTTCCGCTCCGCCTTCCATCTTCATTTTCTCTCCCAAGTTATGCACTGCTTCGATCACGTGGGACAGGGAGCCATTTTCTGCGTCTTCGGAAGGTACGAAAGTGCAGCAGGCACTTCCTATTTTTCGGCAAACACCTCCGTCCATCGCTGTTAACAGGTCCAAGACATACCTGTTCTGCATGGTCATTAGTCGTAGAGCTCGCAGTTCCACCTTTATTATGTTAAAACCCTCTTCAGTGTCATTGGCCAGCTGAATTAGTTCCCAACGCGTTATCTGGAGCCATTTTGCGTTTACCCTTGCTTGGATACTTGGTATTAGTGAGGCGAAGAATGTCTCTACAGAGCTGAACAGCCGGTACCTGTCTGGGATCTGTACCAACAAATCAGATGATGCCTTCGATATATAGTTTGATGCTCGTCTGCTTCGGGATAGCTCTTCTCCCTTCTCTCCAGAGGACAGGACATAGATTTGTGATTTTGCAGTGGGAGAAGCTGCACTCCGAGGCACGTTTCCTGGCATCCTTTTGTTTTTGTCGACGTGGCTTTCTGGGATCACCATTAGGGCTGAATGTAGAGTGGCCATTGAGCAGCTGCCACTCCATGCCTGGGGAAGGTGTAGGTAGGCCTGATTCCCACACACCCAGTATGTGTCCATTAATGCGGCTGTTCCTTTTTTCATATCTGGGATGGTGAGAGTTTTGTTACAGTTCTTGTTTATTCCCATTGTCACCTTCCCTTCTCCCTTGAAACATAGTTCGCTGTTTATTTCGCTCTGTAGTTTGAAGGGTTTCTCCATCGCTGTTACCCATGTTAGTTTGGAAATGTGTTCCTTCCATACTGATGTGCACGTTTCTTCTATCCATTTCAGTTTGTCCGGTTGGACACCTCTCAACGCTTCCGCTTTGCACAGCACCTCTTCATCTTTCCATTTGTTTTCAGAATACAGTGTTCCTTGTATTGCAAAAAATGGTTCTTTGAGGCAGACCACTCCTGATGCTTTTGGGTAACATGTTTTTTCCGTCTGCATAATCTTGAAAATGACGTCGTGTGCCTGGAAGGTGTTCTTTATTCGACACAGCGTGAGATGAAGAAGACACTGGGCATCTATAATGGGCAATTCTCTAGGCAACAACACTTTAGGTGTACCTGATGCGTGGGGGATGAGTGAGCAGACATAGCAGCTCTCGTTTGTTGTTTGTTTAGCTGTTGCACTCATGTCAGCATACCATTTATTTGTTTGGTGGGGGTGTCGTGGGTCTTCCATCTTGTCTAAGCCCAACCCATAGTACTCATCATACCCCCTCCTACTTGCCTCTCTTTTCCGCCTACTATTCTTGCTTCTCCTATCTCTGCTGTTTTTGATAGATGAAGAAATGGGCCCCCCTTCTTCCTTCCCACCCCCCTTTTCCAGTTCCCCATATGACTCCTCATGTTCCGTCATAGTTATCACCTTCCCATCTTCCTCAAAAAATAGTAAATCATTGTCTTCCATGGGGGCTAGTTGGGTAGTGGGGCTGTTATGTATGTCAGGTAGGGGCATCGTGTCATCCTCTTTTTCTTTTTGCAACTGTTTTGATTTTGACAGGGCATCAGTGGGTGGTGTGGTATAGTAACCCCATACGAGGTTTGATCCGTCCCACACCAGAAAATCACCTTCTCTAGTATATACACTTGTAGTTGCATTGGTCTCATAGGTTAGGGCGCTATTATTCCCCCCTCCCCCCTCGTTCATCTCGATAGAGATGAACGCTATGAACCAATATGTGACCAAACAGAAAATCGATATAAAAAACACTATGACACACATCGATAGTCCACATTCGTATGAGTATGTACATTTCTTAATTAGCATTTGTCTAATTCTAATAACTCTATCCGTTGCAGGCTGCCCATTATTTTCCATTGTAGCTCCTGTTTAAGATATAAAAGTGCATTAAGTACAACGTGTAAACATTTCTGATATTGTAAAACCTTACTTCGACAGGGTATGGGAGCGGGTGGGGGAGGGGGTGGTGTTCACTGACAAGGGTATATATAATCAATAACATCAATACATCATTTTATATATGCACAGACCTTCTTCAAAAAGTATATATAAAAAAACATGAATCATAGAAAAACAAAAAATAAAAACGAGAAAAAATATATATTTTTTTTTTTCTTTTTTCATACACAACTCTTTTGCCAGCCGTTTCACCATTGATCACCGTACAGACACATATTCTTGTTCACTCATTCTGCTCGACCTCACTGTCCGCTGTTGCCTGTGCCTCGTCCTGAACTTCGCCTTCCACGGCGCTATATGCTCTTCGTACATCTGTCAAATGCACCCAGTACCGAAGGCCCTTTACCTTTACCGCCGTGGGCGTACAAAACAATACTTCATAAGGGCCATGGAAACGGGGTGCATTCCATCTTCGCACAAAGCTCCTGACATATATGAAGTCACCTGGCATTAATTGTAACCGTTTGTCAGGCTGTGTCACTTGTTCTGTTGTATTTCCCTCCTCTCTTGTGAATGGTGGCGCCAGTTGCTTTGCTATTATGCGCGCTGCCTGTGTCAATTTTTTCAAATATTCTGTGAATTCTTCTCCCAATACCGCAGCGCTTCTGTGTGCATCAGACCGTTCACGGAGAGGCGAATGTGTTGTATTCATTCTCCTCCCCGTGACAATCTCATGTGGGGACAAATGGTGGTCCTTGCTAGGCTGGTTGCGTAATTCGAACAGGGCCAAGGGTAGGCAGTACATCCAATTCTTTTTCAGTGAAAAACATAGTTTTGACAATCTACCTTTTAACAGGCCGTTCATCTTTTCCACTACGCCGTTACTTTGAGGATGATAAATCGAACATAACTTGTGTCTTATCCCCAACAATGTGGTCACTTCTTTGAACAGTTCATTAACAAAGTGTGTGCCGTTGTCTGAGCGAATCACGTCGCAAATTCCCCAGCGCGGAAATACTTCCCTCACCAAAAATTTCGCGGCGCTTTTCGCGTCCGGGCGCGCGCAGGGACCTGCCTCCACCCACCTCGAGAAGGGACATACGACCACAATCATGTAACGAGCCCCATTGCACCTTTCTCCCATGTCGACATAATCAATGTGGAGCTCTCTGAATGGGCCAGTGGGTTTTGGTATTGTGCCTCTCAATGTGCGTAGTGTCATTCCTGAGTTGTAAATTTGACATGTTGTGCATTCTAGTGCCAGCCTGGTGATGTGTTCCTGTAGGCAAGGTGCAAACCAATCTTCTTGTATCTCTGCCACTATGTGTTGTTTTGCATTGTGTGCAGGGAAGTGTAGTTGTTGGAATGCTATTTCCAACAATGTAACGGGCATCACTACTTTCCCTGAATTTTCTTGTCGCCACAATAAATCTGTCGGTGACTTGCTGCACCCCCTCTTAGTCCATAGCAATTTTTCTTCTACAGTAGCTCCCTCCTGTAGCTCAATTAATTCTTGCGTAGGCATCATGTTATATCCTGTAGGGACCTCTTGGCTTGTCGTGTTGTGCAACATGTACTCGCCTACCGCATTCTTTTGGAAGTATGAAGCTTCCTTGGCGGCGGCGTCTGCTGCCGCGTTTCCCAAAGACACCACATCTGTGTTAGAAGTATGTGCTTGGCATTTCACAATTGCCACTGCCGTGGGGTCTTGCAAAGCCTCAATTAATTCTTTCAACAAATCTGCATGCTGGACAGGTGTTCCATCTGCTCGTCGAAACCCTCTCCGCCCCCATCGTGCCAGTCCTCCGTGTACTGTTGTTGTCATGTATGCTGAATCTGTGTATATCGTTACTGCGCACCCCTTGGCTGCACGTAGTGCTTCTATTAGTGCTATCAGTTCTGCTGCTTGGGCCGAATAGTGTGATGGGAGGCGGTACTGCACTAGTGTCTCATATTCGCCTTCCTCTAATCGTACCACTGCCATGCCCACATGTTTCTCTCCTGTTTCCATGTCAATTGATGCTGACCCATCCACGAAATACACCTCTCCCTCATTCAGCGCATTCTCCGAAACCACCTGATCCTCACCTTCGTCCCCTGTGTATGTTGCACAGTTGTGGTTCTGCATGTCTTCTATTGTGCACGTCTCTGTGATGAATGTGGCTGGGTTCACTGTTTTGCATCTTACTATGTGGATGTTCGCACTGGACAATATTATTTCGTATGCTGTGGCGCGTTGTGTTGTCAGCGTGCTCTTTGACCGCTCCAATATCGCAAAGAGTGAGTGTTCCACGAACAGTGTAACTTGACAGCCCATTACTATCGTGGCACTTTTTTCAATGGCGAACGCGGCTGCGGCGAGTGATTGCTCGCACGCGAAATGCCCTTGCATAACGGCGTCCAGAGTGCCGCTATAGTAAGCTAGTGGCTTATGGCCCAATGATGTCTTTTGTGTCAGCACTGCTGTCATTAGTGTTCCTTTGCAGTGTGAAAATAAGAAAAATTCGCGTCCATAATCTGGATTTGCCAAAACTGGAGCGCTAGATATTAGCTCTTTCAGTGAGTTAAATGACATATTCATCTCTTCAGACCATTCTATGTGACTGTTTTCCTGTTGTGCTTCTTTTAGTGCCTGCAATAAGGGCCTCGTGTATGCGGCATAGTCTAATATCCATGCTCGGCAGTAGTTGCACATGCCCAGAAATTTCTGCATGTCTTTTACTGTTTTGGGCTCTCCAACTGCTTTGATTGCCTCTGCTCTGTCTGGTATTATTCTTTTCCCATCCTTTGATATCAGCTGTCCCAAGTATAGGACCTCTGTCAGGCAGTATTGTAACTTACCCTTATCCACCTTGTACCCTTTATTGGCCAGTAATGTTAAAAGTGTTATTGAATCTTTTCTACACTCTTCCTCGTTCTGTGCACAAACCAATAAATCGTCAACGTACTGAATCACCGTACTCTCTACAGATAAGTTCCCCAGGTCTTCATGTAGTATCCTGTTGAATATGCTTGGGCTTTCGCAATATCCTTGTGGTAGCCTGCAGTGTTCGAACCTCCTCCCCCCTAGTGTAAATGCTGTTAAGTACCTACTCTCTTCTGCTAGGGGAATTGAGAAGAAGGCATTTTTTAGGTCAATTACTGTGAAATGAGAGCCTTCTTTTGGGATGTTGCATAGTATTGTCGCCGGGTTCGGCACTAGAGGGAACTCTTTCTGAATCACATCATTGAGTGGGCGTAAATCTTGTATCATCCTCCATGAACCTCCCTTCGCCTTTTTGATTGGGTAAATGCATGTGTTACATGGGGAGTTTGAAGGCACTATTATTCCTTGCGCTAGCAGTGCATCTATTGTCTCCTTGATCCCTTCTTCTGCTTCTCGTGACAACGGGTATTGTTTGACCCGGGGTAGAATTGCTCCCTCTTTCAGTTTTATTATTACAGGCTGAACCCCATGTAGTAGCCCCACATCATGGGGGCCATTTGTCCATATGTTAGTGGGTACTGTCCTCATGTCATCATCAAAAAATGTATGTGGTGCTCCCACTACTGCCATTAATTCAACCGGAGTTTCCCTTGCCGTAACTACAATGTCGCACGGCATTGCTAGCTCCAGCACTATTTCGCCATCTCTCTCGGCGTCAGAAAAGAGATCTTCATCTGACAGCTCCCGCAGTGGGATGTTTGCATTTGTACACAGTACCGTCCGCCATTCACAGCCTTCCATGTCAATGCCAATCACACATATTCTATTTGCTGACACGTGTACTGCGTGTAAATCCAATGATAGCACTGACCCGGGAGCTGTGTCGGGGCACACTATGGGGCGGAAGAGGAACTCGGCTGGAATCCTCCATTCCATTCTTTTCAATTCTGGTACTATGAGAGCCAGTGTTCGCATGCCCTCAATAAACATCTCTTCGTTTTTTGGTAACCCTCTAATTTTTTGCATGATCGCGTGGCCCTGTACTACTGCCATTATGCGTAGTGGACATATGCCAGGTGTTGAACATACTATACCACTACCTGTGAATGATATTGTCATGTTTAGTTTGCTTAAGAGATCCCTCCCCAGCAAATTAATTGGAGATCGTTCGTAGTACAGCAAAGGTGCCTTCACTGTTTTACCTCCCACTGTTACATCCAACTCTTCCGTGTAAGGAACTTCAATTACAGCCCCAGAGAACCCCTGCGTCTCTAACGTCCTGTTAGATAACGGGAACCGGCCCTCTTTAATACATGATTTCTCCGCTCCCGAATCCACCATGAATATGAATTGCTTGTCTCCTATCTGCGCCCCTATCAATGGTTCCTCTGCTGCACTGAGGGTCGTAGATAGAACTGGACACGCAAGTGTTCTCTGTGGGCTGTCCTATGCAGTGTGTCTCTGTGCTCCCCCTTGATCGAAAATGTTTCTCGACACCACTGAAACGCCGCTGTAGGGCGCGGGGGCGGGGGCTCCGTTTGATACTGTGGCGAACGTGTTACCTGGTGTGTACTGTGTAATGTCATTATTCTGTGGGTGGTTTTGTGTTCTGTATTGGTGTCCTTGTACTTGTGCATTACCCCCTTGCCCTGCGTTTCCTTGTTGTTGGTGCTGTCCCATGGGGAGGCCGTATGGGCTTCCTGGGTGGGGGTGACCGTACTGTCCTGTCTCCTGAAATCCGTTGTTTTGTCTGTTTCTACACTCCCTTGAGTAATGTCCCCACCTCCCGCAATTCCAACAGCTCCCCTGTGGACCTCTGGGACCCTGCCACCCATTTCCTCCCATTCCTCCATACCCTTGTCCGCCTCTTCTGCCTCTGTACCCACCTCTTCCCCCTCGTGGGGCCCACTCTTGCCACATTGGACCTCCGCTCTGTTCTTGATCCGTCCACTGCCGCTGTCCTTGTCCTGCCCAATTAGCTGCTATTCTCCCTTGTATTGCTATCTGCCCCTCCTCTCCTTCATCTCCCTCCCTCATGAGTGGGAGCCCGGCTACCACTGCTGCAACCTTCACAAGTTTTGATTGTACCAACTTCGCCTCGTCTGCCAACCTTTTCTGCGTCACCTCCCTCTCTCTTTCTTTTATCCTTTTGCAATGGTGCACTATAATGCTTTGTATTTCTGGCCACCCCTTTGCCTCGATGCCCGCTATTTTATCAAGCGCCTTTTGCACCTCTTTTGGAAGCCCTCTCTTTATGATAAAATAAAACAGTGACGTTGACTGGTGCCAGGGCGTGCCCGTTTCCGCTCTCCACATCTCCTGCACCCGGAGAATGTAATCCATAGCATCCTCCCCATCATTCATTGTACATTGCATTACTGACTGTAAATCCGGAGTATCTGGGAACGTCTCCCGCAGCGCGTCCCATACCCTTGCCCGCACTGTATTAAATGAAGCCCCATCATGACGGTCACAATCTAATGTTACACCCGGGAAACCAGCCTTAGCCCATACCCTGTCTGCTTGATCTCCTACTGCTGATACTATTAGGCTTTTCACATCGCCCACTGCCAACGGTATGCCGGCAGTATGTTTCTCAAAGGCGTATATCCACTTGCTCGCCCCTCCTGACAACGGGGGCAATAACTTCATTAAATTAGCTTTATCCATCTGGGCCCAGGGTATGTAGTTTGGTCTCCCTCCTCCTCTGTGTATCAATGGGAGTTGCAACTTCCCCTTGGCAGTTGCACCTTCACTTCCTTTTGGCGTCGTTGTCCCCAACGATGCCATCCTCCCCACTCTGTTCCTTAGTCGTCCCATCCATTCGTCATCTATTCCTAGCGAGCATGCACCGTCCATCTCGTCGCTTTCCCCTCCTACTGCCATGCTCAACCTATCACTTTCATCCAAGTCGCCTCTAACATCACATAGCAGATCCTCCCTTATCCCTGTCTGTCGTGATACATCACCGATGCTCCCCTCTGATGCTCCCACCTCTATTATTCGTGTCGGTTCTTCTTCAATCCTGAACAGTATTTCCCCCTTTTTCCATCCTTCCTCAATGTGTCTACTTTCACTTGATGCCCTAGACGTGCGTCCCGATCGTGTTGGGGAGCACGCTGTGCGCTCACATATGTCCTTTATTCTTGAAAGTTCATCTCTTGCTATTGAGAGCCTTGATTCTAAATCATTCGTTAGTTTTTCTACATCTACTCTTTGTGTACCTGTCTGGGCTCGCTCCCTCGTGCTTTCGTATGGCGGGGGGGCTGTTGGTCTTTGAGGCGTAGTTGTTATAGGGGGAGGCACATAAGTAGGGTCACTATACCCTGCTGCGGGGGCTGGCTTGTTTAGTATCGGGTACAAGCTAATCACTTCTGTTGGTTGCTCTTCGTTTGGCTGCCCTCTTTCCTCTCTTGGGATCATGAGCGGGTTGTCTGTAGTGGACGGTAGGTTGTCGTCAGGTACCGGAACCTTGGGTGGGGGTACTTCCTCAAACAATCTCCAGAGATCTAATATTTCCTTCCTGTTGTGCCATTGTTTTCCCTTATATTTGATGCTAATGCATGTCCGTACCATATCTAAAACGCTTTTGTCAAAAGACCCCCCTTCGGGCCAGATCTGGGGCAATCCCTCCCCCTTCAATTCTGTTATCCATTGATCGTGATACTTCTTTATTCGTTCTGCATACCCTGGTAAGCTCTTACAAATATGTGACAAGGGAGTTTCTGCCCCCATCTTCTAAATCAATAGCAATGATCGTGTACAGTTCCTTTACCTCAGTTTAGCAATAGATAAGTGTATGTATACCTCTGGGACACAGACAAGAGCGGACTCTCAACAAAGTCACCCAAATTAATTCACTATGCAAATTCTGTCTTATTCACCGTACCTCATTTCCTTCTCATTCCATACGCTCACACGTAATTTCACTCGCAATCAATCTGCTGCCAGTTATGGCCAACGCTCTCTTGTACCCCCTAACGGTCACTTCTCCACCTCCACCACTCGCATGGTGTGCGCGCACCTCACACTGTCTTACCACTTTACCACTCACACCTCGCTTTTTTTTTTTCCTCCCTTTCCTCCCTGGCCGGCTGTCCCTGTTTGTTCTTTTTAGGTAACTAGATGCCCTTCTACATGTACCAGTATTTTGATCCCCTACTCGTACTCTTCGTTTTTTTTTTTTTTTTTTATGTTAATCAGTTCACCCCAGGCTTACTTTTAGTCCCGACCCTTACCCCCAGAGCAAAAGAAATAGAAAGAAATAGCAAATACTAAAATGTACTCCGTGTCTCCTTTTGCCAGACACTAATAACTTATTTTTTCACTTCTTCATATATTCCCAGTACTAGTTTAGATAGCACTATGCGGCGCCGCCTTCCACCCCCTCTCGGAGCTAGGTTCCCGTCACTTCTACTTTTTCATTCACTTTGTACTCCTAATGGCCATATGCATAGAAAAAGATAAGGAAAGTTTCCAAGACCCGTCTTTAGTAGACCCCCGTAATTCCCTCCTCTACCTGTCCACGTTCTCTTATTCCCAAGTTCCCCTCCCACTCCCTTTATGATCGCTCGCACTCGGTACTCACGTGCCCGTCTTGAACCGATAGTCTCCGAAACTGGGTCCGTCCAGGCGGTGTGGCCTTCCTGCTCAACGGGCAGCCCCGGCTCCGGCGAGCGGTACTCAAAGGGGATTTTTCAACCGGGATCCCGTACCCCCTTTAGTTTGAGTGCGCACTTCTAAGCGTACCGGTCGCCGGTGGCGGGTAGCTTTCCGGAGCCGGCTCACCGTGCGTTTCCCTTTTTGACTGGAGATTCTCGTGCCAAAAGGGGGTCGTTGAAAATGAGTTGGGAAAACTATTTGGAGATATCACGCTATCGGGGTCACCACTGAAAGGAAGCGCCCCCAATCTCAGCACGATCCTCCCCGCAATGAGAGACAATAAAGGACTCTCCCACAATGGGAATAAGGCCAAGACAGAGTGCGGGTGAGCTTAAGTGGGAGTTTATCCAAAGAATATGGCATGCAAAGAACTCTGCAACCTCCGAGAGCGCTCTGTCTGACAATCGCAAAGACAGGCGTATTTCTAATACAAAAAACGTCATCAGAACCTACACACTATAGGGGGCACAAGTCAATTGGGATTGGGTGGCGTCGACTAACTATAGGTGTTGCTGCAGTGTGGTTGGTCTTGGCGAGAGGACGTCACTGGTCAGCCTCGTGGGTTGGGTTGGGCCTGGCAGGCCGGCTTGAGGTCATCTGGGCGGTGTTGGTGAGCTGGGGCAGCCTGTGACAAAGATGAATACCTTCTCTGACTCCTTTGCCCTAGGTCATTCATATTGCAGTTACTTCAGAAGCGACAGTTTAACTTCAACAGTAAATCCTTTCTTTGGTTATTTTACAAATAGATACAACACGTGAGGAATGCACCCTGTGAGGGGTCTGGTGGGCGTCTGTCGGGGTGAGATTTACCTGTGTCCTGGTGACCGGTATTTCAGGTCGGGGGCTGGGCTCCGGGGCCTGGGACGGGTGGTACATGCCTGTCTGCTGTATTAGAAGTAATTATAAATGGTCCACTTTGTCTTGTCCCAGTGTCGGGGGTCGCCCATGCACGGGGCCATACTTAGGGTGATCTGGGGGGACTGGGGGATTTACGAGAGGGTGCTGGTAGATCTGAGGATTCAATGGTGGTTTTTATTGCCATGCTGTAAATAACGCAGGTGGCGGGCTGTGGCCTTGGATGCTGTAACGGGGCCTACAAATCTCTGAAGCGGCTCCAGCTTGGTTGGGGGAGGTGAGGGAGCACGATACAGGCCTTAGCTTTCGTGTCTGGCAGGCTTCACGGGGTGGGAGGGAGAATGGCCTTGCACATATTCACAAAGGTATTTTCCTCATGTGTTGTCGACTTTTGGGTGCAGGCTTTTATAATGCCAGCCTCATTCTAGTTTACTTGAACACACATATATATTTCAATTTCATTATACATCTCTTTGTTAACTGATTCAAGGTACCTTTTCATGGTATTGTATTCTATCCACTACAATATTTGTCTATCTATACATATATATTTCTGGCATTAAACGAGGTAGCACTAGGTTGTGGACCGCAGAGAATGGTGCTTGCCGCTGCGGGTGGCTAAGAGGACATATATGGGTTAAGGTTTTTGTACATAAAACTTAAAGAACATTCTTACATATAAGGGTTACACGTGTCATTGTATACTTATGTACATCTGTGCTCTAGCAGCATTAGTCTAGTCATGGTGCAAAGTCGTTTAAACGTTGCATTTTTATGGTTAATTCGCATTAGCAGGTTCTGTTTAAGAAAATTAGTTCTTTGACACTGATGCTTGTGCAGGTTTTCCCCCGGCGCCCCGTCCTTGCTGATCAGGTCGCGCGAGGCGCAGTATTACATTGTGGACTAGAAATTGCTACAGTGTTAATGTTGTATGCTCGCGCTTATCCGACTTTCTCGTGGGAACGCGCTTGCAGCGGATCTGCCATGGTGCTTCGGCAGCAGGGATGCTTGAAAGCCCTCCAAGGGTGGGGGCCGCGCTACAGTGTGCTAAACTCACGCCATCTTTGTCAACCAAGATGGCTTCTAGGCCTGACTAAACTTTGGTATATGCGAACATTGGATGTGTAAGGGCGATGTCATCGGTGGGTGCACCCTCCTCCACCTGGGCCCGGGTGGCGTGAGGGGGCGCCCAACGAGCCATGGTCCTCACCTGGGGAGAATGATGTAGGTGAGGAGGGCCTCCAAGGCCTGTCCTTCCCTACAGCAGGTTGGTGAGGGAGCATTGAGGTTTCCAGTTGCGAGGGGCCAACTCCCTATTTTTTTATTTACTGGATCTGGATCTCTTCCAGCTGGCCTCTAGCTGTTTTGAAGCATGTTGATTCCCTAAAGGACTCTGTCTGTGAATCCTGATCAGAATACAGATTCTGTTTGAGCTGCTTGGGGATCAATTCCATTTTTACCCGCAAGGCAAATCAACTTGCCACCTAAAGAGCAAACACCTTATTTTAGAGTGGCTATATGCTGGCACCATTAAATCCAATGGACATGTAATTCTTTTGTCAAGCTTTTTATCCTATATTTGATACTTATTTGATGAAAAGTCCATGGTGCATTAATAGGTGGCTTTTTTATATTTTGGGCATTTTTCCATTTGTTTGGCTTCTTGAATTGTGGATAATCCAAGGCATGCAGTCTTCCCCAGCCCTCTTAAACTCCCTACCTTCTATAGTTAGTGAGTAGGATGAGGCTTTTTACCCTTCATTTGATATCACAATGAGAAAAGGCCAAACATTATTTGTGAGATTACCTATCACGACCTGGTGAGTCAGATAGTTGGTTTTTGAAATGACGCTGATATCTTGGAGAAGGTTGATCAGTCTTAGTCTTCATTTGAGGGAGAGGTAATGACAACTATTCAGCTTTTCCATTCATTATTTTTTGCATTTTTAAGTGTATTCTGTATAGTGAAGATAATAATTGCAATGTTTCTTTATTACACATTTCTTATAATTAAAAGGTTTGTTTTGTAAATGAGATTGTAAGAAGCATTCATTGAGTGTTCATTACGGAGTGATAAGTATTTGAACATGAACTTAAGGATTGGAGCATCTATCTAAATGCATTGTGTATTGATGTGTTATAAATGGTGCATATCTTTTAATACACATATGAAGGATACTGGATGGTGTGAGCAGTGAACTATTAATACAGACATTTGTGACATTGATAAATCTCTCATGTGTTGACAATTTAGAGCAGCCAACAACTACAGGGGTTGTTGCCTGATCTCTTTACTGGTGTACAGTGACAAGTACATGCTTTTCCTAACACCTACTATTACCACAGCCCCTGCTGGGGCTGGGGGGGTCATGGACACTCTCCAGGTGGTGGAGGGTAAGCTCTGGAGGTAGAGGTGATGACAATCACATCAATGGGGATGGGTCTGCACCCCCTTGCACATTATGGAGGATATGCTCCTGCTTTAACTTGTAAAGCGTGATTTGCAGGTCTTTCCTTATGCTTATGGATGTAAGAAGACGTTCCACCACACTTTAATTGCATACATGTCATTAATGGTTCAATGCAGGAAAGCATACAAATGAATGTCACTAAGGGAAATATCTTTTCTGGACCAACTGTCCCTTTATTCGCCTGCTTACCATGTCCTCTATGTTCGGGCACACTTGGCCCTTGCCAACAAGGTAAAAATTGAAGGTGTCTCCATTGACAAAACGCATTATTTGGCCAGCAATTGCTGCCACCAACCGAGGCACCTTGAAACCTTAATGTCACTCCTCACCCCAGTTAAATGTCATGAGCCTTACAGAAAGACCTGATGGCAACTTGTGTATTGACTACCTTAATGCCACATATACCGGATTTCCTTATACCCTTAATTAAAATTACAGAGAGCCTAAAACACCATTGTCAGGCCGGTCTGTGGCCTTAGAAAAAAGGACATTTGTCAGATGATACTGTCTGATAGATGGAAGAAGAATTATCTTCAAATTGGCATAGCGGTAAAATGCCATTACTAAATGGCCTTTATCTACCTGTCTAAAATATCACGATAAATGTATACCTGCCATCTAAAGAAGAACAACAATCATCTTCCTTAGAATCCCCTGTTCAAACTGGTCTCTAAAAGAGGGATATTGTATATGTCCTATCGCCTTAAGTCTGGAATGCATTACACATGTTCGTGTGAACTTGCCATTACCTTCCCTTCAGCATCTCTTGGAGGATTTGTTCTTCTAGTTCTTTGGTAAGTCACCAGCACCTTGGGACCTACAGGCTCTAGTGTTGTTTCTATAAGTTTAAAAAGGCATAAATATATACAACATGAATGATTGTTCTGCTGAACCCAGACATTGGTTACACTATGCACAAACACTAAAACACCTAACTCTGCTGTTAGCCCAGTAGCCTGTTCCGCTGGTCCCTTACAAAATATGTAATAACCGTGGCACTCTCCCCAGAGCCTTTCTGCATCCCCTTCATAACCTGCTTACATACACTGTGCCTTCAGTGTGCTGGTGACATTCCTGCAGGACACATGGGATGAAGATGTGTATCTCCAAAAAATAGGTTTGTCCCCACCTCGGGATGCCTGTGTCACTAATGCTCTCAGTCTACTTTCAAAAATAGATAACACAGCACTGCCCTCCCCTTTTAAACCTTAAGAACCAGCAGGGTGGAAGCTGTCACTTACACCTCTCCTATGGAAGATAAGGGACTGACAATGCTCTCCCAGACCGTTGTCCCTCCTAAGGTCATGAACTGGCATTTTGGAATGCGTAGGTGGAGCATCAGGACAGGTACGAAGAAGGTGTTTAGCAGACCAGCATGCATAAACCCTTAGTCTTATGTCGATTTCTTTTTTTTTTTTTATTCTTTATTTTAATTTTAGTAATAAGAACAGGACTGAACAATAAATCACAAAGTATCATAACACAGCATAAAGGATATAAACATGTAGGAATAGAAAAAGAAAGAAAAAAAAAAAAAACTTAAATATACAAAAAAACGATGAACTAGTACCTACTCAAAAAAATCTCCCCAGACCTTAGTATATAAACTCAATTTTCCCACTTTTCTGTATATAAATTTCTCAATATTCGCTAAGCAGTTCATTTCTGTAATCCAATCCTCCAATATTGGTGAGACACACGATTTCCAGGTCCTCAAAATCATTTGTCTTATGTCGATTTCTCTGGTGTGAGGAGAGGGGTCCTCTAGCAATTCCAATTTGCATAGGATCAGCTGGTTCTTCTTCCTTAACTGTTGTTTGAGGAACGGTTTTATAAGCGCTCCTGGTTCTTCTTTTTTCTGATCTAATTTCTTGGAGACAGAAATTGATCTGCAAAACCAGCTTCATCCAATTCTTCAAAATTCTGAGTATGATGTATACGAGCCAACTCGCCTTTCAAATCGTCGCACAGGCCTCTACAAAACAGAGTGAAAGCGGCCTCCATAGGCCCAGCGGGGCTGTGACCGAGCTGCCAGCATCTGGTCATGTACGTCAGGGTACCCATGATCCCTTGAGTGAAATCCAATAAGGTGTCTTGAGCTGTATAAGAGAGATCGGGATGAGCATAGATTCCTTTGAATGTGGTCAAAAACCCTGCGTAATTGTCCAGAAGTTGGAAATCTACTGATACCAAGGTGATAACCGAAGACAGGGTATTACCAGCCAAATGAGAAATGACAAACCTCACCTTAGAGTGATCAGTTGAAAAGGCGTTCTGTCTAAAAGGAAACACCACCATACATGCATCCAAAACCTCCTTATGTTATTTGGGGTCTTCTTGATATTTGTCAATAGCCAGCTGATTAGGCATTACAGTCAGAGGATCACGATTTGTGAGAGCCTGTCTTAAATAAGCATTCTCAGCCTTCAGCTGCTGCTTTTGGGCTGGCAGGCTGTGTACTGTGGCCATCAGTTGCTGAAACTGGTCCATTTTTTATTTTTTTTATTTTCAAGATGTTGCAATGTGTGCAAATCCCTCCTTATCTTGGTGTCAGAGGATGATTTTTTGGGATGATGGTAGCATCCAGCTCCCCGGGCTACCACTGTGAACCAGACTATGGAACTAGTTCTTGGGTCTGCCTAGAAAAACAATGCCAGAATTGTAGGGAAAATTCCTTTTTAGGGAAAACCACCTGCTGTTCTTCTGAAGCTCGCCCCAGAACTTCCACGTAGACACAATGTAGCGAAGGAAAAAGGATCCAGGTAATCCAACTGGAGCAAGGCAATCAAGAGCACAGTCAGAGCCACAAGGCAGCAGAAAGAAGAGTAGCAAGAATCCAGAACAGGAGAAGAGAGATGTCAAGGAACTGAGGGGAACAGGCAGAGCATTAAGGAAGAGAAGAAACTAGCAAAATTCAACCAAGCAGTTGCAAGGCGCCGAGCCGCAGTCTAGCAAACTCTAAGTAGGGGAGAGCTATGTCCAAACTGGAATCTGGGTGCATGACATCATCACGTTCCGTGTGTTAGCTGCACACACCTCCATGTTAGAATGGGTGAGGACCGAAATAACAACCCCGGACCTCAGCAGTGAATCCTAACAGGTATTTACACTTACTGTTTTGAAATGTCTGTACTACTAACAAAAGTACATTGAAGTCAATTATGTCTTTAATTGTTTTGAAATATTTTCTAAATATGTATTTACAGATGAAGAAGTGATTCAAGTGAGAAGAAGGATTCAGCAGCAGCCAACTGAAGATTTCCCTACACATGCAATCTATATATATTAAAAGAAATTCAACACATTTTGATTAATCTTCAAAGTGATATGCAATCAGTGAAAAAGTACATAAGAGACCTAAAAGTAAAAACATAGTTAGAACTAATGCAGACGAATGGGCCAATGAAAAAAACATATCATGTGAGAACAGTACAAGAAAAAGAACACCCACAACTACTTTCTCCCAAATAAATATTTTTATTAAAAAACTTTATTGGCATATTTATTTAACTTTAAAACATTGTTTAGAGTTATTTGTGTTGTGAATGTAGACACAGGCATTCAACTATTACTATAACTTTGCACACATACTACACTCAATATATCTCAAAATAGAATGTTCATGGATTACCTTTCACACACACACACACACGCACAAAAATAATTGCATAACCATGGCTACGAGACACTATGGAATAGGCTCACAGGGCACATAGACCTTCATTATATTTTTCACATAAACTCTAATAAATGGATAACATAACAGTTATTCATCCATTTAAACAGTTTGTGTTCTCTAATGTCTATTTTCTGTTTTTAACTTAGAGGGTGGCCATTAAAAGATCCGTTTTGGGGTGTGGAAAGAGGAAGGAGGAACTGGGAAGGAAAGAATATTAAAGATGGAACATATAGCAAAGAGATTAAAACAAGGTGACATATACATTTTGGGGGAATTTTTTGTTTTTATTTCTTTTTCTGATTTTCTTTTGTTTAAAAAAGGGGAGGAGGAAATTGTCACTTTAAAAAATAAATGGAGCAATGTCAATTTACCTGATGCTGAGCAATAAACAAATTCCATGCAGCTAGCATGGCACCTCTTGGAGCAACCCAATTGTGCCATATAGTGCAAGATTTTAAAATCATTCGAATTAGCTGCCAGTAAAATGACAGCAGGTGGATTCACAGATGGAACAACCGGAGCCCAGTTTGGTGAAGCTGTGCTAGGCAATGGACTTGAGACTGAATGCCAAGCAAACGGAGGAGCTGCAGATGTCGCAACAGAAGTTGATGGATGATGGTGTATGGAGTGAGGCCCATACGCCTTCACCTTATGGTGTTCATGAGCCTTCGGATATGAATAATCCACCTCATCCCAGTGGAGGCGACCAAGGTGCAGGATTAGCACAGATGTACCCAGGCTTTGTGAATGCACATTCGAAGGCCCACGTTGAAGTACCTTCTTGCACAAGATGCACTGTACGTCCTTTGTCTGCATCAACAAATGGTGCTCCTTCACAGAGAATTAACGCCAACTGTCCACCTTCTTCTTCAAGGCACATAGCATCTTACTGGGACGGTCATCATTGCTGTCACTGTGGCAAGACATGATGGAAAGTGTCTGCCGGGGGAGGCAAATTTGAAAACAGTAAAAATATAAAACCGAAAAGGACAATGCCACAAAAAATACAAAATATCAAAAAAAAGAAAAATAACAAATTAAAACAAAAAATAGACAAACACAACAAAAGACAGGACAAGGGTCAGGGGTTTAGGAATAAAAGTAGGGAATAAAAGGATGGGTGAAGTAAGTAATGTGCTGCTAAAAAAGTACTTGGAGATTCAAAGATGTACTGTTCACTGCCAAGGACAAAAAGCAATGATAAAAAGCGATGATAAAAATGAAGAAGTTTCCTGTGGGTGTGGGGAATACCGGCGGCTACATACATAAGCCAATCAGGAACCGAGATTTGTACACACGTTGATTATGAACATCTGCGTCATAGATTGAGAACCTATCAAAACATGATCTGCAGTTACACGACTACACGTGAATGGTAGCCACGTACAGAGGATTAGCCAATGAGGTGGGGTGGTGCATTAATGTGGCTACTCTCAGGCGTGACAACTGATATGCCTACCCTATTGACCAATCAGATTGCGTGCTGCGCTTCTGTGGTAACCCATGAAACATAGTCGCGTCTACAATGTCAGAAAATAAGGTGCGTTAACGCGGCTATGCCCAGGCTCAGTGACATATCCGCACCTACACTATCGACCAATCAAATCAAGCGTCTCGTGGACGCGGCTACAGGTGTCACACTTTTGTATTGATGTGAATACAAAGCACACTCTCTGATTGGTTGTTCCCGCAGCCGCGGTTATTCACCACACCAAAGGACAACTCCTTTACTTTTCCTCATTGCTTTTTATTAATGGTATTGAGCAGGTTCTCTGTGAAGTCCAAGAGCTTTTTGAACCAAACTTCTTATTATTCCCATCCTTTTTTGTCCTCCTTTGTTCCTATACCTCTTGACTTTGTCCTGTCATTTGATGTGTTTGTCTATTCATCATTCTAGTTAGGTATTTTCTTTAAAAAATATATATTTTTCATTTTAGTGTGTTTTCCCTTTAGTCTGGTGTTTTTTAATTTAATTATTAAAATATCCTCACTGGTCAGGAATTTTTCACCATGACTGGCCACAGCAGCCGTAGCAATGATGACGCTATCTGGGTCCCAACACCACCACCCCCGCACAAGAAGTTATGCAGGATGAAGAAAACCACTGAGAGCTGGAGGTATTTCCTTTTTAATGAACTTCAGTAGCTCAACGCATCAAATAGGTACAATGCAAGCTGTGCAAGAAGCAGCTTGGGCAGAGACCTTCAAATGTTCCATCTCACAGTCTTGGAACATCAGTCTTGATCTAAACCCTTAGTGGGGGTCCATTTGTGCCGAGGTGGATGAGGACTATTACAGACCCATGAACACTATAAAGTCAAAGCACATGAGTCTCACTCGATAAGCTGTCTGACATCTACAGCAGCATCGACTTCTGCATCGTCTTCTTCAACTAATGCAACCTCACACCATCCACTTCTACTACCACACCTTCCGCTACATCCAGCGGGACCCAACGTCAACCACTGCTGCCTACACCCAATCTGCAACCGTGCAAAATTCTGGGCTGAAAATGACGACACTGAGATAGGAGATGCTACACAAGATTGCTGGGCATGGGCCATTTCTGAACACCAGGCCAACTGCCGCCCCTATGTTTTTATGTTTTAAGTGGCCACATTTATTTACCCCTTTAAAAAAAACACAAACAAAGAAAAAATACAAAAAGCATATGTTTCTTTTTTTATCCCGTGTTATATGTATCAACCCTAATGTTTGTCCCTTCCCAGTTCCACCCTTCCTCCTTTCCTCTCCCCCAAAACAGCCCTATTCAGAGCCAGCTTCTCAGTTATAAAAATCGCCAAAACAACGTAGACTATATAAACAGATCAATAACCCTTATATGGTTCATTTTCTACAGTATGTGTAAAACAAAGTAAATTTTTTGTTTATTTATATTATACGCGTGGGTATGGTAAAAAAAAAGGGGGGCCTTTTTTATTTTCACATACATGCAAGATCCTATTTACACCCCTCCACTACCCACACACAAAAAAGTGGTCCCCTCGTCCCCATGATGTCCTCTACCCTCCCTGCTCAAACACAGTATATTTTCTGTGATGCACTTAGAATGTGCCTATTCCATGTTGTAACCGCTGATATCCACATGCCCATAAAGCTGCGATTATGGCCAAATGTAATCATTTTCAAATATCATTTACTGAATTTAACATTTGTGATGTCATCTTTGATGTCTTGGGTGTTAGTGTTAGCAGTGCACAGTGGTGCAGGCAGTTATGGTTGCTTAGCCTACCATAACTGGCAAACTTCAGGGGGTTTTTGGTTTTACTTCGAACCATAATGTCACGTTTGTAAAGTGTTTTTTAGTGAATTTCACAAGTTTTTAGTAGCGCAACTTAACCTTAACGTCCCCTTAACAAACAAAGTTTTTTTTTGTGAATTTTACAGGTTTTTAGTAGGGCAACATAACCATAACGTCTCTTTAACAAAGTTTTGTTTACTCAATTGGACTAGTTTTCAGTAGAAAAACTTAACCATACCGTCCCTTTTGCAAAGTTTTTTTGCTAAATATGATCGGTTTATAGTAGTGCCACGTAACCATAATGTAAAGCAACTTCTGACTTATTTAAACACCTTGCGGAGAATACCACTTGACAATATGCTCGTGTACAGCACGGTAACGTGTCCCAGAATCCATAAACACTTAACAGTAAGATGTTTGTCTCGTGGACAATGTGGAAACAGATTTTATATTGATGTAGGAACGTCCACCTGCAACATTTGCCTTGCACAGCGCCAACATGTATTGGTAGTCAGCCATTAACAATGTAGTACACATTACATACTTTTAGCAAAAGTTTTAGTTATCTAAAATGACATCAGCTAAGGCCATCCCTCCTCCCCAAGAAACAGCAGCAGTACTGTAATGAAGGAGCATGACAAACAATGTCCCAACCTTAGAAATAACAAACGCACAATATTTTTGCACCGGTCACCCACCCCCCATATAACTGTTTGATGTGTCTTTCCTCATTTACGTTCGCAAAAGGCCTAATTAGCTGTCCTACCAAAAACAAAACCATCCGTTAACAAAGTAAATGTTGCGTTAAGAACCACCTTTCACGGTGTAAATGTATTAAAAAAAAAAAATCGCATTCACTCCATGTATTTTATATTTCTCAGAGAAGGATATAAATGCTATAAGATTTATCAGTAATAGTATAGATGTGCAAAGAAGTAACGTGTGCTACGGAAAAATAGGATTTCTGGTTATAATCCGGCCCACCGTAGGCGGGCCGGATTACAAAACAAAATCCCTTTTCAAGATGGCCACCATATAAAGGGAAAGCGGTTGTTACATACATTGCCCCTCTTCGCTTTCCATGACAGCCTCCCAAAAGCAACAGTGCGTGCCGTGATGCAGAACCTGTAAATAAACATACAGCAACGTATAATGTGGTACCTTACATTTCAAAATGATAAACAGGATTTTAAAAGAAAACGTTAACATTTAAGAATTTCTAAAGTACTTTTATTTAACAAACAACTGTCAGAGACCAACGGACTAATCCCATTTCCAATTACATTGCAACAATGGTTCTAAGGGCAACATTGACAATGCTCATGGTGAGAGACACGCTGTTCTTTTCGCATACACAAAGTATGCGTTTCTGTTAAAGCACCCGCTTTGTTTGCACGGGTATTTGCAATACGGCGCCATGACCGTTGCCTTACACCAACATAAATGATGTTATGTCACTCCTAACAGCTAGTTCAGCGTAGGGACAGAGGGGGCCAGGCCTGTCATCACATAACATTATAATGGACAGGCAGCCGGTCACAAGCAGTTGCATCTGACGTTGAAAGAAGCCGTCACTTGGTATCTGGAAACCATGGCACGCACAGTAAGGCAATATGTAGCTAGGCGGAAAGCGTAAGAGAAAATCTGTGTCAATACCCAACATTTAGGAAAACATTTCAAAACAGACACAAAGATTGTGGAAAGTAGTACACAAATGGAAGTGGACAAACATGACATTTTAAGGAATTATTGGCGTTGAACATGGGTAGATATAGTGCAAGCTTACAAAGGCCGCAAAACAGTAGTCGCCGTAAGGGTTAAAAAAATGGCAACTACACAGTGAGAGGGTAATTCAGTTATGAAGCCAACATGAATGGACAAGCAAGAAAAAATGACATGTCTTGATGTTACACAAGACCAAAAGAACGTGCAAACTGATACACAAAGCTGTGTGGGCAAGCATAACATTTGAAAGAAGAAGAAATAACGGTCAACAAGTGAGACTCTACTCATAGCCTACAAACGCTAACAATGTGCACTCTCTGTTATTGAAGGAAAAATATAACTGCGCAAAAAGATAATACTTTAGTTACATTGTCACAATTAGTGTTTGGTAATATAAAATTAAAACGCGGGTCGGTGTAGAGTCGTCAAAAGTAAACTTACATGATCTTGACAGCCTCCATTGCTTTTTGCAAAGTCAGACAGCAATGTGGTTGCATCAAAGAATCTTTGTGAACTGATATTTCATGTTTCTTACAAACGATTTTTAAACATAACCTTATCAAATGGTATGTTTTTCCAAGCTCTCATTCCTTGCATAGCTCTTGAAGTTTCCCTTTCGCTCAGATCAAAAAACAATAGCCCCTTATTGATTGACTTGGATGCGTGGGCCTACTGAGCTTGCAACCAAAAAAGCAAATCAACTGACCTTCACTCAGAAGGCAAAGACATTCTCACTTTGCAACAACATATGACAATCCAATCATGACAACCGCTACTCTCATACGCCTCCAGAACCACTGTTTCCAACAAACACTCCATGTGGTGGGCTCAGATTTCAAAATGTAGGATGCCAGTCCGACTTCAATTTTAATCTGAAAACATTGTAACACAGACGCAGGCATTGGGCGCCGTACATTGAGCACCAACTTCCACTTTGCCGTATGAATTTGGTGGCAAGAAAACACCACTTTTTGAGTTTGCGCTGCCATATTCCATCCCAAGCTAATTAAAGCTCACCTTCGGAAACAGTATTTCAAGTCCATAGGTGTCTTGTTTTGTATGTGTTACCGGCGATGTCCGTGTACACCAAAACATGAACGAAAGATGGCGGAGGCAGCGAAGAAATGTGACGCACTTCACGCTGTTCAACAGCCAATCAGTGAAAGCGCCACATGTCCGCGGACATGCCGGTACGGATTAGCCAGTCGATTTCTTGTCCGCGGAGCGAACAGGGAAGTGTGACCGCGGAGCAGACATCGATATCACTTATTTTTTGAGACCTACTTTTTGATCAATTTAAAGAAAACTACTGGACAGATTTGCACCAAATTTACAAAAGCACGCTTTCAGGACCAAGCCACTGCCGCAAATTTGGTGAAAATCCGTCCAGCGGTTTAGCCTGTTTGCGTGCGTGTTTTCACCATTCAGTCTATGAGAAAAAAAGATGTTTTGAGACCCCCCTATAACTTTCCCCCCCTGGACCAAACATCACCAAACTTTGCAAAAAAGTGGCCCATATAGATTTTTTGCAAAATGTGGTGCTGATTCATCCAGGGGGAGCGGAGTTATAGGCCGCCAAAAAGTGCTCTCCTATGGAAACATCAAATTAACCATATCACTACAAAAAGAACCTTTGTTGAGGGGACGTTATGGTTAAGTTGCCCTACGAAAAACCTGGGCACTTCACAAAAAAATAATGTGCGCCCTCCCCATTGTGGTTCAAATTAAAAACGAAAAACCCCTGAAATTCGCCAGTTATGGCAGACTGAGTCCCCTTACTTGCCATTGCCACTGTGCACTGCTAACACTAACACCCAGAACATGAAAGCTGTCCTCTGAAATGTCACTGACGACATCACATGTTTAGCCTATTTGTTTTCGTTGACTGCCATCTATATATATGTACGTTCAGTAAAAAAACTTTGTTAAAGGGATGTTATACTTCACAGTGAAACCAAAAAAACACTGCACATTCCCCCGTTATGGTAAGCTAAGCAACCATAACTGCCCGCACCACTGTGCACTGCAAACACTAACACCCAGGACAAGAAAGATGACATCAGAAATGTCATTGATGACATCACTGATGTTCACTGTCCTATCTAGGGTAGGTAGGTGTATTTACTGACAGTCAGAAAGTTACCTTTGAAAAGGTATTACATTTATAGATATTGCTATTCTCACATGTTCTTTGGATAAACCACAGTTGTACTACATAACATTTTCAGTAAAAATTCAATAGGACGAAAGAGGAGGAAATGTAGTGGGACCCTAGTGATGGCGACAATGTGCAATGTCCATAATTGGAAAAATAAATCGAACGGTACAGAACGCTGGAACGTCATTATTAATAATACAATTTTTGTTTGGAAGTAGATGCGCGGTGGAAGGGGAAATAAAACGTGTATGACTGCACAACTTGTGCACAAAGAATAATTATAACGCATACCTTTTTTATTAAATATTATTTTAATTTGGGGAAATGTAGTGGCACCTTACAAACGACGACAATGTGCAATGTCCATAATAGGAAATACATTGCAACAGCACATAAAACATTAGGGAAAATATTTATTTTTTTACAAAATAAAGCATAACATCAATTCGGTATACAGGCGGCAAAAACACACTTACATGATGTGGAGCGCCTCCATTGCGTTCGCTGTAGTCAGACATTAGTGTATGTGGAAGACTGCCTGTTCAGGAACTAATATCTCATGGTCGGTGCAAACGTTTTTGAAGCATAACCTTATCAAACAATATGTTTTTCAAACTGTTACTCCCTACATTCTTTCTACTCTTTCCCTGTACTTCAAGGTTAAAAAATAAGGGACCCTTATGGGTGTCGACAAATATGCGCCTGTACTGAGCTTGTGTTGAAAAGAGAAAATGCAGTGGCCTTCACTCCGAATGCAAATACATTCTCATTTTGCAACAACACATCAGTGTCTATTTATGAGAACCGCTACTGGCGTACACGTGCAGAAGGGCTGTGTGTAAGAAATAGAGCAGGTGGCTGTCTCAGATTCCCGCCAGTCTGACCGCAGTATTGTTGTTTATGTATTGTAAAATGGATGCAGTAAGTTCATTTCGTACAATGAGTAGCAAGTCCCACTGTACCGTATGACAGTGCTAACAAGAATACTTCAATGTTTGTTTTTCTACTACCACGTCTCATTAACGCTCACCTTTCGAAACAGTGTTCCATAAGTGTTATAAGTGCACTGGTGTCTTCTTCGTTTAGGTATTTTAGTGCTGATGTTCGCGTTCAACAGAAAACAAAGTAAACATGGCGGACGTATTGAAAGATTACGACGCACTTCACGCTGTGCCACAACCAATCGGTGAAAGCGCAACAGGGTCACGGGAAGCACGCCATGGAATAGCCAATTGCAATCTTCTCCACGGAGCGAACAGGGAAGTGTGACCGCGGAGCGGACATAGATATCACAAATCATTAGAGACATAATTTTTGATCGTTTTTAAGGGAACTACTGGGTAGATTGTCACACAATTTGCAAAAGCGCGCCTTCACGTCCAGGCCCCTGCCACTGCCTCAAATTTGGTGCAAATTCATCCAGCGGTTTGGCCTGCAGCCGTGCGCAAAGTTTTCCACCATTCAGTCTATGGGAAAAAAAATTCGGACCCCCCCCCTATAACTTTGCCCCCCCTGGACCAAACATCACCAAACTGTGCAAAAAAATTCAGAGTGGGCGATATACTTCTTTTGCAAAGTTTGGTGAGGATTCGTCCAGGGGGAGCGAAGTTATAAGCCGACCAAAAAGTGTTCTTCCTATGGAAACAGCAATTTAACCATAACTACACATCCACTACCGTGGCTGTGTAATATATATATTATATTCACTGAAAACACTGTATTAAAGGGATTTTATGGTTAAGTTGGACTAATAAAAACCTATGAAATTCAAAGAAAAACTTTGTTAAACGGATGTTATGGTTCCAAGTAAAACCGAAAAACCCCTGAAATTCCCCAGTTATGGTAAGCTAAGCAACCATAACTCGCGCCACCACCGTGCACTGCTAAACTAATACCCAGGACATCAAAGATGACATCACAAATGTCATTGATGACATCACTGATTACATCACATATCTGGGAGACTTGTTTTTGTTCCTTGACATATATAGGCCAGGTGGTTTTGTTCACTGGCAGTCAGAATAATACAATTTAAAAAGGTGCTATATAGCTAGATGTTAACCATGTCATATTTTCTTTAAGTACTTTCCTTAGGGTTTGGTCTCAGCTCATGGTGCACATACATGGGTAAATGAGCAGGCCTCAAACACACAATTCATTTGTATACATGAAGATAAACTTTAATGTCATTAACCTTTTCTGATGTTGCAGTTTCTTTCTTCCTTACTTTAGCTTCCCTGTATGTGCCTCTGATTTGTATGCATTGTGGTGCTTCATATGTATTGTGTGTACCAGCACGAGTGCTGTAAGTCTTGAATTGTTAGCTTGTTATTACACGTTTAACTTTACTCAAAACTCTGATAAGGGAGCATTCATGATTGTACTATCCAAAATTACAATATTATACATTTTGTACTTCTATTGTGCATGCTGCAGTCATTGCCTATGTTTATATATGATTAGGTTTCTGTATTAACAACAACACTCCAATACAATGAATAGGGAAGTGTGTCCGTGGACAGGACATAGATATCACTAATTTTTTTGTGACCTACTTTTTGGTCATTTTTTAAAAAACTACTGGATGGATTTTCACCAAATTTACAAAAGCACACTAGATTTTGGGACCCCCCTATAACTTTGCCCCCCTAGACCAAACCTCACCAAATTTTGCAAAAATCCACAGTGGGACATATACTTTTTTTGCAAAGTTTGGTGAGGATTCGTCCAGGGAGAGCGAAGTTATAAGTCACCCAAAAACAGCTCTTCCTATGGGATTAGCAATTTAACCATAACTACACGGCCACTACCATGGCTGTGTAATGAAAAATAAGAGTACAATGCAAAGCAGTAAGAGATACAGCAGCACTCAGGCTGAACTATAGAAGGCAAAGATAGAAACTCAGTCCTTTTGTGAGGTGCCACAAAAATAGTCCTTTATTAATTAATTTCCATGGACATGAGGGCAGCAGAAAAGAAAACAAACAACGTGTTTCACCCTGAACGGGCTTCATCGGGTTTAAAAAGTCACAATGAATTCAAGTCTTTTATTACAGCTTTAATCCTACGTTGATTTTTCCAACACTGATTTGTGCCTGATTGGATGCTGAATGTGCACTTGCAGGCAGACATCTTTGAAGGTTGTTCATGGCGACAGAGTAACACGTTTCTAACTGTCCTAATGATACATTTGTAAGACAGATTGTAAAACCACTTTGTAAAAACAATATTTAAATAACACATCAATAATACAACTTGACATCGTGATTTTGCGCAGTTTTAAAAAATTAATATATTTGCGCCCTGTCTCCGTTGGTATCTAAGACATTAATGCAAGATGTAAAGTGGGACGTGCCTGATGGAAAATCTATACTATTGTCCCGAACATGACATTGCAAGTGACTACACTGTAAGTCCTGCAGATGTTAAAGGAATGGTTCGGTCAACATTTTTTATTGTCCCTGCGGGTCGGCCATGTATTTTTAATCCTAAGTCGCTCGATTTTAGAAAAATTTCCTATGGACCTTACCTGAGTTTTCGTCCATTAAATGCACGCGAAAACAGGCATCAGGGCGCTGCCATTTTGTGCTAATCCTATCACTTGCCCCATCGCCCTGGCTGACCTGCTTTTGTGGCACTAAATCATATCCCCCGGCCCTGAGCCTGACATTATCAAAACATTCATATTCCCTGCCTCTCTCCGTGACGTTACTGTGCTGCGTAGGCAAACGCGCCCAGACGTCTTCTACACGACTTCACACAGAACCGGGAAACCAACACAGATCATCTCACAACACAGCGCGCCACAATCCGGAATATGTAACTGTACTTTCAAATCAAACAGCAACACGGTACATTTGGTAAAGTACATTTATTCAACATTAAATGTTTATAGAATATTCAGCAATTGGCATATTAAATCGGAATGTGATTTTTTTTCTTTTCTCTCTATCCGCAAATCCTGTTCCATTTTATCATGAGTCACGCGCTGTTCCTTTATGGTACACAGGGTGTTGGTTTTCGTTAAAAGAAGCACTTTGGTTGCACAGTGAACCGCAAGGCTGTTCCATCAACTAGGCACTAGGCCAGCGTAAAGATTGATATGTTGCTTCTAGCCGCTAGTACCACGTAAGGGCATATGGGCCCTTGGCGATCGTCCCATAAGATCATCAAAGTGGTGCAGTTGCTTACGAGAAGCTGCAGCTGGCGATTGAAAAAACCATCTGCCGGGGTCTGAAACTGGTGGCTGTAGCAGTAGGGTAGGATATACCTGTTTTGAAAACATAAAAATTATAATTAGTCTTGCCAGCTGATCTTTATTAATATTATTTATTTTATTTATTGCGGCCAATCTGAAACTATTTGCTTGCAAGGATAGTGCAATGGAGTATGTTCGGCTCTAAAATCAATACAAAAACTAACAAAATAAATTGAGGTTAACACACAATGAGAAACGACTGTCTACATGCGTGTGGAATGTGGACCTGCATGCCCATGTGCCCGGTACAAAGATGATCCCACAAACGTTTACTTGCTCTTCATTCATTCATTCATTCATTCATTCATCTATTCATTAATTCTTCATTCCGGTATAAAAGCGTCTAAAGAGTTACTTACATTATATTTGCAATTTCCATTGTGTCTCTGCGTAATGCAGTCCGTAAATCCCACTGTGCTCTTGACAACGATTTTTCGGATACTGAACTAACATGAAACTCGGTCTAGTTTCAGAATTTTCTGCCTTATCGTCTCTTACGTTATTGCACCCCTACTTCAAATTAAGTCCTTTCGGCATGGTCCCTGTCTCTCAAGGTCAAAAAACAATAGAACCTTAAACTGCCAGTGCGAGTTGTGGGCCTCTTCAGGCTGCCAGCTGAAAATCAAAGCCGCTGACCTTCACTCTAAATGAGCATACATTCTTACTTTGAAACATCCCGTGTAAAGCCATCTTTGAGAACTTGAATTTTCGAATCCATCTATGTACTAGGCCTCAATGTGCAAATGCGAACTGGCTTCTCTCCCATCTACAACGGCTCGCTTGGCGCATTTTAAGGCCCCCAATTTTGTCCTCGTTCTCTGCGAGCTTTGCAGCCCTAGAGAACCATAACTATGGAGACATTGACTTTTTGGGGGAAGGTCAGGGAAAGTATAACGTACCCGAGGAGTTGAGTTGAAAGTGAGATTTATTGTTTGTTTGTTTTATTATTTGCAAGCCTCCCCTCGGTTAACAGTGCGCAGCATTTACATGAGATTGCAAAACTTAGTTACAGCAACAAAAATATATACATACACATATTGACAAGGTCAGCGATATGAGGTGAATAGAGAGAGAAGTCAAAGATGACACCCAGGTAGTTCGACACCCAGGATGGTGAAGGTAGGGGTTAGGGTTAGCGTACTTTGTATGTACACTGTACAATAACATTTATTTACAAAAAGACAATCATATTACGCTTATTTAAACCGGGATTTGTACTTCACAACCAGCTCTGCTTTGGGTGAACATGGCACAGTGGCAATGTTTGGTGGCAATGCATCAGTGCTCTGCACAGAAACGTTCAAAATTCCATATCTGTGCTTCTCGAGTACAGCAACAATAAGGCTTTTTACAAAGTCGAACTCCATTTCCTCATAGACTGGTTTGATCACCCATTGCTTACTTCTTTTTGAAAACACCTTAGTGTAGCGAGGCATCCTTCCATTACCCGTAGTCCTAGATTGTTCACGGCAGAGATTCTCATTATGGGCCAAGACCGCAAGTAGAGTCCTATGTCTCATGCCCTGTTTACTGAAATGCAAGCGCTTTGGCCTGTACTTCAGGCACATATTGTGGAACACCTCCAAACCTCCTGTGTGACAGAATTCTGTCAGCCCCCTCAAATCTCTTGATAGAGTTTTATCGAAAACAATCTTCTCAATGGCTTTGTGTGTCAGGGTAGATGGAATCAACCACTTCTTCTTCCGTGCCTCCACTGGGGACAAAGGGCCATGTTCACATTGGTGGAAATGTAGGTTTTCTGACCAGTGGTGAACGTTGGTACAGTGGTGCATCAGTGACCGCCATTTTTCAAGTAGTATTTCCACTGACCCTTCACAAGTTTTGGAGCTCCACCAAAGATGGTTGCTGATAGACTGGGACCACTCTGAAATACTTTCTAAACATTTTTTTTTCCCTGCAGCTGGGATTTTCTTATTGATTGATTTAGCAAGATGCCATATGTCAAATTGATGTTTAATATGTGGGAACTGCTCTCTCATTGTCTTGGCAATTGAAACATGTCTGTCCGTGGCTATGAGGTCGATGTGCATTCCCCTCGATTGTAGATATTCCACTGATTTTATAAATCCTAGTTTCTCCTTGGCCACTGAGGATGTACATTGTGTTACCTGCACGACCACCGAACTCACAATTTTCTTACTATCCATGTCCTGAAAGTGGTAGGTGCAGTACTTGGTAGAAAATCCAGGGCTGTCGCACTGTCCATCGCCGGCTAGCCTGAATTGTTTGCCTTCGAATGTACTTGCAAGAGACAATTGTTCAATTTTCCAAGCATCACTTATGGCCGGAAATAGATAATCATGTTGGAATTTGTAGTACTGCATTTTAGAAATGAAATGGAGTCCCACAAACTGAAAGAAAGACTCTAACTTTCTAAAACTGGAGCCACTATAAAGTGATGCAGCTGCACACAGTAGATTGCCTGCTGGCAGTTTGCCCAGCATCGGTTGTGCAGACCATGAGAACGTATGATTCAATCTACAGGTGGCATGTATTTTGACGTTACTGCCTTGTTTTTGACGAGTCACATGAATCAATGGCCTCCGACATACTTTCCCTCTGATGGAATGCCCACATTTCAGCATACTTATAATATCCATCAAACAACTGTCGAATACCATGGCCCTCATTACGACCCTGGCGTTGGACCATGGTGCCAATAGCACCATGGTCCATGCCGGTAACTTACCGACTCCGCCATGGCGGAATGGGGAATTACCGCCCCATTCCGAGGTTGGCGGGGCGGTAATTCCCCATGCCGCCATGGCCCTTCCCAATTCCCATTTTTGCCCCATAGAGCTCAATGGGAATGGGGAAGGTGCTAAGTATGGTGCCGCAAATTGCAGCACCGTACTTAGCACCAAGGTCCCTTTGCGGGTTGGTTTTTAACACCTGCAAAAAGCAGGCGTTAAAATCACCAACCCGCAAAGGGACCTCGTAATCAGGCGTTAAGGGGTTAACGGCGCCGCCACCTTTTACGGCGCCATTAACCCCTTAACGCCAGGGTTGTAATGAGGGCCTATGTGTTTGCCCTCTTTCATTAGACTGTCATCCGGCGTCACACTTGTTTCGGACTGCATCGTTGAGGACATTTCACCACAACTGAAAGTAATATCGTTGATGTCAGGTTCTGATGCGTCGGTGAATGCAGCTGCTGGTTCATCTCTGTCATTTCAACATCTGTTACTTCAACATTGATGGGAGAACACAACAATGTCGACAGCTTTTTTGGTGGCAATTTTTTGGCGGGTGTAGATTGTGTGAATTGATCTGCCACTACTTCCGAGCTATCCTCAATACATTCAGAATCATCTTCTTGTGGTGTTGCAGGGGCACTGTAGCAATGGTCCAATAAAACTTTACTGGATTCTCCGGACACATTAATTTCATGTTCTGGCCATTGGACATGAGCATCTCTAGTCTCAACACGCCACGTCTGAATTAATAGTTCCTCCATAGTGTAAATGGTCTGGCAAGCAACATCTCATTTGCTTCTCTGTCTGTGTATGTATAGTTTGTAGACCCACGTGTAACTACAGGACAGATTGGAAAAGGGATGTTCAGTTTAAACACAAGATAAAGTATAGTACAATTGACTGGAAAAAACATAAAATAGTCCCCAGCACAAAGAAATTCTAAAGTTATGAACTGTTTGTAACTAACCTTATTTTTGTTTCTTTTCTTTGCAACTTTCTTGACTTGACCTTCAACATATGCATGCTGTAGCTCCGATTCATTTCCGCATCTTTTCCCTTCCTCTTGCGCTGCAACGACTATATTTTCTGTATCCGCATAGACAGCATGGAATGAGGCTCCATCGACTCCCTGAAACATATTACTTTCATTACTGTGTATCACAATATTAATAACATAAAACACACGTGAGGACGAACACACAGGTACATCTCAATAGCTCAACACGAATTAAACGTTGTGTAGAACAATCAAACGACAAGTATTCGAGCTCTGATGACCTAGTTCCATGGAACTGTCAGTATCCATACCTCTGGCTCTGCATGGACTGCCATGAATGATTGTAGTGGAGAGGAGGCCTCAGCAACTCCCTGAAACACAGTACTTGCGTTAGTATGGTTTTCAATATTGTAAACATAACACACACTTGGGGTCGACAGCACAGGTACATATAATGAGATAACCACAAATGATGCATTGTCTAAAAGAATCAAGGAATAATTAAATATGATCAGATTTAATCGACTTATTTCTCGAATTTCTTTACATCTGCATCATCTAAATGGGATCTTGTGATTGTAGTGGAAGCTCCATGGTCTCCCTGAAACACAGTACTTGCGTTAATAGGGAAGAAAGTATAGCAAATGGAATCACGTTATATGATCACGCTCGATGGAGCTGTCAGTATCCATACCTCGTGCTGCTGAAGAATATCTATGGATGTTGTAAATGTGGTGCGCACTTCCGAAAGCTGTTGCGCCGATTCCTATACGCATGGTCCCGCTTCCACTTCCAATGGAACTACTTGTATGTCAGGCTCTGCATCAAGTGCGTGGGTTGACGCTTCAACAACTGCCTGAAACATAGTATTTGCATTAGTAAGGATTACAATATTGAAAGCCACAACACACACTTGGGGTTGACCGCACAGGTACATATCAATGGCTAACCACGAATGAAACATGGTGTAGAACAATCAAATGACAAGTGTTCCAGTCCTGATGATCACGGTCGATGGAGCTGTCAGTATCCATACCTCGTGCTGGTGAAGAACATCTGGGGATGTTGTCAATGTGGTGGACGCTTCAGCATCTCCCTGAAAGACAGTACTTGCATTAGTATGGGTAACACTAATTATAACTGAAAACAAACACCAGTGCATGATAACTAAGGTGTATATCAATTGGAAAGCACTAACCAAACATTCTGTAAAATAATCACACGATACATAAAAACTATTACTTGACATGCATAAAACAAGTCTGTAGCGGAATAGCCAAGTAAGATTACCTGATACGCGCTAGAAGTGGTTGATAACTGCGAACACGTTACGGAAGTAGAATGTTCTTGCTTCAGATTCAAGGGATAGTCAAGAAGTTGTAAAGGTAAATTATTGTTTGATAATGAAATGCCAATATTTAAAATTGCCATGTAAGGAGACAGAATACTTGAGAGTAATGCTATTGAAAGTGCGCAATATAGCACAGTTACCTGTGACCATATATAGATTTCGTTTGTGGGTTATGAAATCTAAAAAGAATATATTGATAAATGTCATTATTCAAAAAGCTATACACTCATATCAATGTCGAAAGTATTACAAATGGAAACAACATCTAAAATATCAATTAATACATTCTGCTACCCACACACTACCGCAAGGCCTAAAGCTAAAAACGGACACCTGATTCACCAGTGGCGGAATGTGGACGAATAGTGTTTGTGAGCAATTTTCGTGTTGTTCGCCGTTTATTCTTCTTTGTTACCCAAGATGTGCGTACATGTTCGAGGAAAAGTGCCAGCTGCAGATGTGGTATTGATCACCCCTCTTGTCCTCTAAGACTTCTTGGACTCTACTTTCAAGCTCATCCAGTGGATATCTGCAATGTCTGACCCATTCTCTTATTCGATCAACAGTTTTCAGGAATACATGCATTGTAGTGCCTTTAGATTTAGCATGGGTCTTTGAAGGGCAACCGCTAATCGAACAGGCAGGCATTGTTGAAAATTCTGATAAGTAAATATCGACATTATTAAACAATCTTGATGAATAAAAATGTGATACAAAAGTAAATGAACCATACAATGTTCAATGCAAAGTTTGTTTTACTCGCTGGAACTATACCAGTTCATCATGTGCGGCTTAGTATTTGCATAAGTTACAGAAATTTGTAAATGATGTGACTAAACTCTGAACATGTGACTCGTCCCTTGGATGTTCTGTCTTGCACGAGAAGGAAACATGCTTACATTATAGACTGGACCCCCGAAGGATGCAATTCGATATCTATTGATAGCATAACAATTGAAACTCAAGTCAATAGCAATGAGACCAATGACCATAGCACTATTGGGTACTCCAATCGCAAATAGATAGAAATTTAAAAATGACCGAAATATGACTACGATACATGGCCTTACCTTGACCAACAAACAGTTGAATTCAGCAGGCCGAGCAGTATGTTGCAGGAGAACAAACTGACGAGTTTGCTCGAAGCGGTCACAGATAGCACGATGACAAGCAGATTAGCATAGATCTCAGTGCTTCTCAGGTAGAGGGTTCAGGAGTTGACTTGCAAAGCACAAAGATGTTCTCAGGAGACATATCAAGTGGTTTATAAAGTATTAGAAAAAGGGGTGTGTTTGTGAATGAATGACGTGTGTATGTTGTGGTATTATGTGGTTTGCAGTGGGGCGGCCTGCCTCAGGGAAGGCCTGCCTGGAGACACTGGGTCTGAGGAGGCCATGTGAGCGATGGCCCCTGGGGGTGGGATACCTTTTGAAGTGTACATGCTGTTTGGCACCTTGGCCGTTTGCGCCCGTGACAGCCCCCCATGCCAGCGCTCATCCCCGGGTGCGAACCGCCTTTGATTGAGGGGGGTGGGATGGATGGGCCTGGGGCATGCAGCTAAGGCACAGGAAGACTGCTGAATGGAGACACACTTATGTGGATTGCAGGGGGGTGGCCTGCCTCAGGGGAGGCCTGCCTGGAGACACGGGGTCTGAGGAGGCCATGTGAGCGATGGCCCCTGGGCGTGGGATACCTTTTGAAGTGTACATGCTGTTTGGCACCTTGGCCGTTTGCGCCCGTGACAGCCCCCCATGCCAGCGCTCATCCCCAGGTGCGAACCGCCTTTGATAGAGGGGGGTGGGGTGGATGGGCCGGTGGGCGTGCAGATAAGGCACAGGAAGACTGCTGAATGGAGACACACTTATGTGGATTGCAGTGGGGTGGCCGGCCTCAGGGGAGGCCTGCCTGGAGACACAGAGTCTGAGGAGGCCATGTGAGCGATGGCCCCTGGGCGTGGGATACCTTTTGAAGTGTACATGCTGTTTGGCACCTTGGTTGTTTGCGCCCGTGACAGCCCCCCATGCCAGCGCTCATCCCCGGGTGCGAACCGCCTTTGAAAGAGGGGGGTGGGATGGATGGGCCGGTGGGCGTGCAGGCAAGTGTGTGGGAGCGAGGGGCCATCAGGCCCCTCTCATCCTTTACTTCTCAGTAGAAACTCGGACCAAGTGCCTCCAGTATTGGGTTTGCCCCTTGCCCTTATGTGATGTTAACTTTGGTTGACATTCGCGTAGATGGGCCCACTGAGCAGGACACGGGGCATCCATTTTTGTACCCCCTTTCCACTCCATCTTGGTGACCAGGCCTCACTGCGCAGAGCATATGGCCCCCACCCTCATTCCCACTCTGACTGGAAAACTCCAGAGGTATTTGCAACAGCTAATAAATGTAACACATCAATCTTCCCTTGAGATCACTGTCCTGCATGTGAACCAGCCTGAACTAAGCACATAGCTCGTTCATCTCCACAAACGTGTCCTTGCCCACGCACCCTCACCAGTGGAAACTTACTGCCATTCTGACCTTGTGTCCCTGCAAGGTATTCTCTTCATGTGCCAGACCACTGACCACGCTATGATGCCCACCTAGCAGATCCCCAACTAACAGTAGACCCCTACTGCAGTATATCGTTGCCTATCAATAACAAATGCCACATACCAGAGATTCTTGTGAGCACAGACCCGCACTTCAAACAGTGTATTATAGTGGTCAAAACCCTTAACCTAAGGCCTGTATAATCCAATGTTAATTGATAGTATAGATATATGTGTGACTTTTATAGAGACATAACCTACTGAAAGACTTTGAACAAGTGTTATTTAGTGCATGCATTATTGAGAATATATTATGTTAGCTTAGATAGTGACCACCCTGCTTCACAGCGACCTGACCTTCACCCATTCGGAGCACAGATGTCTGACGTCCATCCTTGAATGGAGACACACTTGATTCATTTAAAAAATTGAAACAACCGTTGTTAAAATATATGTGGTGTTTTATTTTGTATCTTATTTTGATGACACAAAAATACAAGACTTTACACATTGTACAGGTCAGGTTGCAGCACAGCGAGGGAAAATCCCCTGTACTGACCGCTGTCACTTGGGAAAGTTTCTCTTATGGCACGAACGGCACAGGCGGGTATTACTCTTTGAACGCGGTGTCCAAGCCTCCCATGAAGCCACCATGTTACAGGAACGATAGGCCACCAGCCTGTACCACCTGTGAAAAGGAATGAAACATACTGTTTTTAAATGACCAAGATAAGTTTAATAAACGTTTCTTGTCAATGACAATTCTTGTAACTACTGGCATTCTGCTCGGACAAATGCTATCTAGACACTGCACACTATTATGCGTTACAATGATATGTATAAGTAATTTTGGATATAGTAGAAGACCATGAAATAGGAGTGGCATGACAAGCAGAGTATACTTACTCATTACTCGGATTACGAGGACGAACAGTTGTGCAAAGTTTGTGCATAAGCACCATCATTAACCTCAACACGGACGGTGTGAGGCAGGCCTCCCTGAAGTCTGGCAGTTCGGTGATGCGTTGCGGCCGTGGATCGCCTTCCGAAATGTAGGCCACGCATCCCGAGTTTTAACAGCAGCAGCAGTTCTCGTCCTCGGTTGGCATTAGCTCGCACCGGTTGCATGTGCACCAGGTGGAAACACCGTCCATGTGACTAGGTCCAGGCTCTTCAGCTGTTGAATCGTCCTCCCAACTGCCTTCCGAAGACCCATCGTTTTCGCGTGTTTCCCTTTCCAGTAGTTCCTCCTCGGTATACTCGGGCTCGTACATGTAGGGCATTATTGTAGCCATTGTGTGTTAAACAAACTAAAATAATTTATGGCGGTGGTACTGGTATCTGCTACAAGCAACGAAGGTAGCTGACTAGAGCACAGAAACGAGTCACAGAATACTCAAAGTAACACAGAGAGAGGAATGGAATCGAAAATCTGCTGCTGTGTGTTGTGAAACGGTCTGTTTATACTTATTGAGGAAAGAGGCGTCCTGCCATTTCCATGGCGACACATCATTAGCTGAAGCGCAGCGAATGTTGACACGAGACGTGCTTTGGCGTTGTGAAATGGGCCGTACTTGTCTGCTGATGACAGGCTCAGGGGCGGGGGATATGATTTAGTGCCGCAAAAGCAGGTCAGCCAGGACGATGGGGCAAGTGATAGGATTATCACAAAATGGCAGCGTCCTGATGCCTGTTTTCGCGTGCGTTTAATGGATGAAAACTCGGGTATGGTCCATAGGAAATTTTTCTAAAATCGAGCGACTTAGGCTTAAAAACACATGGCCGTCCCGTAGGGACAATAAAAAAAAATTGACCAAACCATTCCTTTAATCCCTCCCGTAAGGTGGGTTTTGAGATGTACTGTACCAGGTGCACAAAATAACACCAGCCTAGTAAAAAGCACTTCATATGGGCATCCGGCAGATATAATATGCAAATAGCTGTTGTTACCCTGTCCACTGATATGGGTAACAGGAAGCCACAAACTGGCGTAATGCTGGCATAGTCAATGGCACACTGTGCAGAAATGTGCAAGAGATTTATAAAATGATTGATACCAACATGCTGGCTTGTTGAAACCGTTTCTGGACTGTGTTGCAGATCTAAAGTGCAATATGCTTCGTAAACAATCAGTACAAAAGTGCCAATCTGTTGAAAGGCACTCTGGGCTATATTGCTCAGGATGTTATGCAAACAGGCAGGCATCCCTGATGTGTTCCAGTCAATTGTGGAGTGCCACTTATCAAATGGTTCTATACACAGATTTGCGCCAAGATATTGTGCAAACAACAAAGCATCCTTAATAAGTATGATGCAGGTATAAAGTGCAATGTGCTAAGTGCATACAGACATAAGGTGATATGTGCCTCATATACATCTTGATACATATATGTAATCACTATGACTTGCAAACTAAAAGTCATATATAGGTCTAAGTGAAGCCCCAGTGGGCATATCAGACTATATATCATATAGACTGTTGTACCTATCGGATTGCATGTGATATTGTATGCTTGTAAATATATCAGCTATGGCAGATTTCACTGCAACGTCGATCATACGCTTTGTTTATTGTCTTCTTACAGTAACCTCTTGCCAGAAATCTTGTGGCTGCTTTCTTTGCATTACTCTTCCACGTCTCCTTTTCACTGCAGTTTTGCTTAATTAGAAGAAACTCACCATATGGTGAACTGTTTTTGAGAATGGTTGGATGTGCGCTCGTAGCATGAAGAACTGCGTTGGTATTGGTGGCTTTTCGATACAGGTATGTATGTTGTGATAGTTTAATTGACAATCTTTATTTTGATATCTAAATAGAGAACTCAACCCTATCATGATGCTCAGTAAACTTAAGATCGGGTTGTTCTATATTGTGCATTCGAAAACATTCCAGCCACTCTGCATCTGTACTGTCCCAAAGTATAGTCAGTGTAGATTTTCTTGTCATCATTGGCGAATAAGCTTTCTTCCCAGGCACCCATATATAAATTTGCAAATGTTGGGGTGCCCATTGTAGTGTCACATGTTTGATTATAAAATTCTCCATTGAACATGCATGTTTTGTGCGTTAGGCCGAAGGATAGCATTTCAAGCAGCATCTGCGAGTGATCCTGATAGGTAAGATATCTTATGGACAGGTAGTGTTTTACTGCTTTGAGGCCCTCAGCATCCAAGATGCTGCTCTAGAGCGAAACTACATCCAATATCATATGAAGATCATTTTTATTCCAAGGTATCTGGTCGATTTGATTAAGAAATTCTGTAGTATCCTTATTATAGGATGGTAAAGTCTTGACAAAGTGGAAAAGATATGCGTCGACAAATTTGGATGTATTCTCCAAGAGAGAGTCTATTTATACCACTATAGTATGACTAGGTGGCCTCGAAATTGACATATGAATCTTGGGAATAAAGTGAATTATAGGAGTAGTTGGATGCTCTTTCGTTAATGACTTTTTCTAATTTCTTACATTAATGAGACCTTTATCAAACCATGCTGACAGTTTTTCATCATATTCTTTCTTATACTGTGGATAAGGATCTTGTGAAATGTTGGCATAACTGTGAACAATTGTCTCAGTGCTCTAACTGGAAATCTTTAGTGTTTAAGACCACCACATTTCTCCCTTTGTCTGATGACTTGACCATGAAATTGCGGTCTGCTCCTAGGCTCTCCATTGCTGACAGCTGTGTATTAGTTAAATTGTTCTTCTGCATTTTAGGTTTGACAGCTAAATCTTTGAATTCATCTATGATCAGGTCCTTAAACAGATCAACTGTGGGGCAGTTACAGTTAATGTTGAGTGGATTTTTTCTTCATATTGCTTGGCACTGAGATATTGGATCATACATTTGCTGGCAACACTGATTCCCATACACCTGGCTGCTCCATGGTACCTTCTGATTGTGGCTGTTGATTGTATAAAGCATTTCAATCAATTAGTTTCAGTATATCTCGGATGCTTACCTCTGATGGAATTGCTTCACTGGGAGCATAGGGTCACTGGTCACATACAATTTGGCCAATCTCAATTTCCTATTAAAGCAATAAATATTGATCCTATATTGCGGGTAGTCATAACTTGTGGTTGGACAGAAAGATAACCCTTTAGCCAAAGCGTTGTTGTCCAATTCCATTAGAATTCTGTCAGATAAATGTACAATCTAAGAAAGTGTGTTTGGCAGCCTCCTGATTGGTCTCTACATTGTTTTGCTTTATCCCCTGCATCCCCTGGTGTTCTTCCTCTTGGCATTGTATTGGTTATTGTTGGCATGCTTTTGTTTTGGACCCTCCCTTGCATTGATTGTCCTACCTGGTGCAACAATCTAATTTCTTCTAAAAAATGTGTCTGATTGGCAAATGTGGCATTGTTGCTCATGATTGAGGTGTCTGTTGAGGTGCTGTCAGTATCATCAGTATCTGATCCAATTAGGGGAGTATTTGGTACTGTTGGTACTGTTGGTTTGATCACCATGTGCATTCCCTTCTTGATGCTATCATACTTCATCGCAAATGTATAAATCCGGCCAGTAGCGTAATCTTCTTTGTCTCTCAAGAATTTGTGTTGTTTCCTTTCTTTGATTTCATCCTCATATTTACTCAAATTCTTTTGCATAAGTGTTTTCATGTTATTGGCCACTTCTGCATCTGCCCCAGTGAACACTTCTTTTCCAGTTCCTCAATATCTTTAAGTGCCTTTTCTCTATCACTCTTGGCATATTTGACCAAAATGGTCAATATCCTAAAAGAACAATCGTTGGTGGATTCACCCCATTCACTTAACATTTCTGGATCAGGGTATTCGTATGTCGGTATCGTAACAATCCTAAGGCCCCTAGGGATCCTGCAATTATCTATGTAATTCTGCAAGGATTTCACTTCCCACCATTTGTTAGTTTCCTTCTTGTGAAGTTTTTCCAATTTAAAATGTTTGTTTGTATTGTTTTGGATTGTTGCACTTACAGATTTTCTGTAGGCTTTGAATTAAAGCTGAGAGTCTCACTAAATTAAGCTGAAGCTTCTGCATCTCTGCTGCCCTGCTTGTCCACCATGTTGGTAATTTAGACTTGTGCTATGTAGACCAGGGGTAGTTGTAAAGAAATATACAGTATTTTCAACTGTTAGGCGATTCGAAATAATGCTTTTAAGTATGTTGCTGTACTATTGCATTGCCTAGATTTCATCAGTTGGGAATTGTTTAAAGCTGTGTGTCGTGTTAACACCAGCATACAATTCATGCTTCAGCAATACATCATGGAAGCTGTTTAGAGAATAGAGCACCAACAGGGGGGTTTGCCGACCTAGCCTGTGCAGTCCGTGTCCTCTGACTCGAATGCCACGGTTTTCGGCTTTCCCGATGTTGCAGGTTGCTAATTGCTGTTCGTCGCACGTTGGTCCAGAGAGCTGTTGATTGAAGCAATCTGGGCTTGCAGATGCAGGGCTGCGGACGGTGAAAGTCCAACTTTCAAAAACAAGGAACCGGCTGGTTCGCGTTGCTCCTGTTTACACTAATAAAGGCTTGCAATAATATAAATATGTAGGTTTGCAATAATACATATATGTATCTTAAGATAAAATGATCCATGCAGGATTAAGGGGTCTAACATAAATTGCTGTTTTGAAGGGTCTATTCCTATACCGCCTAATGATTTATCAGTTTCACATGGTGTAATTGGGGGTAGGACATTATTGGGTTCAGGCTATTTCTGTCTGATCTGTGAGATGTCACAGCTATGCTGACTGATGTGGCTAGGTATCAACCATGTACTTCTTTATGTTAAAAACCATGCTCAGGTGGCCACGGAAAGGCCATCATGTTTGGATTCCAACCCTGGGGCTGGACAAGCGACGGAGGATCACCTGGGTAGGGGGTCCCCGGGGTGTGGGGGAGAAGCACCCGATGGTGAGACATGGTCCCCCCTTTTCCACAACCCATCTAACTCTATCCGTGCTTATTTTATGGGAAACTACAGCTCCCACAATTCCTCCCCACGTTACATTGCCAACACTACAGAGCCGAGGAATGAGGCCATAAGATTACCTCTACTAACTTGCAATGGCTCTATCTGTGTAATGAAGCCAGGCAGTCAGGCATGTAATCTTAACTATACACAGTTGCCACTTGTTAACACTCCCTTACTGGGTGGAAAAAAGGTGGCGAGCACATGCAACAAAGAACAAGGCTGGGTATAAGAAGGAACAGCTCTTTCAGGGCTGATGTTAACCAGGCAATGGAAGTTGGAAGGCCAAGGGGCTGATCCGCAGTTGCAACAATCGAGAGAAAGCAAGGCAAGAATTCCACATTTTCAGGAAGCTGTAAGCGTTCCAAAACTGAAACCGATTGAACGCAATAAAGTAACCTGCAAGGTACATGAATGCAGCACGCGACCCTCCCGGGTGAGCGATGGAGTTGGGGAGGAGCAGAGGATGCATTGGTAACGGCCCTGACTGCTGCTTGAAGAGACTGATGAGCACGGCCAGCGAGTTATCAAAGGCAACAAAAGCCTGGTTTGTGTTCATACCAAAAGTAACTGTCACTTCAAAGGTGAATATTCCATGTGTGCCAATAAAATGCGTAATGAAAAGGACAATTGCTGAATTGTAAAAGGAACGGATACAAAGTAAGAGAGTGGTCCGGCGAGGCAAAATCTAAAGTCTCTGTGAAATGTTCTGATTTGCATGGGAATCAAAGGCAAGAAAGTAACAGCGATCTGAAAAAGACTGGAATTAATGTTATGCAAAGTATGTGAATATGCCAAGAGGGCAGAGTAAATGAACTTTGAAAGAGGTGAAGAAGGCAAACTAAAAAGAATAAGTAAGAGTCATTGGTGCGCCAACATGAGGAAGATTGTGGAATGTGGAATTGTTGAAAGAGAGGTCAAAAGTGGTCATGCAGGGGTCTATGTAAAATCCTTGCAGTTTCGAAAGTCGTCAACAGCGAAAAACACCTAAGATAAAACCTGGGGAAAGGAACCCCCACAAAGTGAAAGACAGGCTTCAGCCCGGCAGAGGGAAGCCTGTGCAGAACTGTGTGATAAAATGAATAGACAGGCTCAAGTCGGCAGAGGGAAGCCTGTGCAGAGCTGTGAAAAATTGGGAAAGTGAATGTGAAAAGAGAGGCAGGCTCAAGCCCGGCAGAGGGATGCCTTTGTTGATTGTGGGAAAGTAAAGCTCAAAAGTGAAACTGTATATTTATGACAAGGCAGACAAAACCTAAGGAAGTGAATGAACTACCAGAAGCTTGAAGCCCAAACCTGAACTGTTGAATTGTACCAATAAGCCAAAGTGTGCAAAACGGATAGAACTGTGCATCCACCTTTACTTTTTAGGAAATTCTCTAGATCCTGTGACGCTGATCCTGGGGAAGGGAGTTTTTATTTGATGCACTATTTTCTGTTTGTACTCCCTTAACACATTTGTCATTGGAGAAGGAGGGCAATGTTAGGTATTTTTTTTTGTATAATTATTTTGACTAGACTGACTTGGACTTATTTGTTTATTTAATGGTTGAGGCTACTCCCATTCTAGAGTTAGGGCAAGTTGGGAATTCAACCAACCCAACCAAAATTCTAAACAAAGGTTTTCAAAAATGTGCATCGTGATTGTGCCTACTACTTGATACCATGCCTTCCTTACATTTATTTCAAGTTTAAAGTCATACATACACTGTCAGCCCAGGGCATTCTCATACAGTCTCATGGGGGTCCTACATGAGAACACAAAGAACTTAAGACTATACAAATGTTAAACCTATTGTCATCGGGGCATGGCCAGCAGGCGAGGTATGCACATGTAACTGCTGAAGCTCCAGCTGCTGCCTGCTTTCATCTTGTAATGTATCCTGTTTATAGAGTCCATACATTGGGCCTGACTAATCTGCATGCAGCAGATTGCCTGGGGAATCATCCAACATAATTCCTGGTGAGATAGTAGCCCGCCAGACCTGCTTTTCATCCGCCGATGCACTCAGAGTGATTGAGGTGGACAGGGCCTTCAAGGTGGCCGACAGCTGAGGAGTGTAGGTGGTGCTGCAACCCATTCCGCTGAACAGCAGAGACAGATCAATGAGTTTGCCTTGTCTGACAACCTGAGCTTTGCCCACGCAGCAGACAGCAGATCGGGAGCAGGGGGCGACCCATGACAGGCACTGGGTCGGTCGTGCATCCTGGAGGCTGCATCATTCGATCAGAGGGAGCCCTGCTCTGGTGTACGGAGACACCCCCAATCTGGAAGAAACAACATCAAACGAGCACCACAGCCGTGATCATGAGGAGCAAACCTCCTCCCCACACCAGAGACACAGGTGGGAGATACAGCGTGAGGCCAGGGTGCACTGCAACGAATGCTGCCGATGGGCCTCACAGCTTGACAGAGAGAGAGGGACGAAACAGAAATCACCCTGCATAAGACTGCACTGGGGGTCTGCATGCCCTGGCCTGGCAAGAGGAGTGTGTGCTCCCATTCCACATCAGCGGCGGCACTGGGGAGCATCAGCAGCCCCCACCCCTCACTGATCTCAGTCTGAGAGAGGCACTGGGGAAGCAAGAAGGACTGAGGACACTCCCCTGCCAACAACGGGACAGATACTTGCCCGGTTAACACAGGAGATTCGGCGGGGAGCAGCGTCCCTCATGGCGCAGTGTCCCCATTGAAGTTAAGTTGCATTTTTGTGCTGGGGCGCAGACATATGCAGACTTGCCTTGGGAGTAAGGGAAACGCCATGCTAATAGTCTACTGGCCCCTCTGAGACCAACCAGTGCTACACGCCCACAGAGTGGAGCCCTAGGAGTGAGGCAGCACTGATGAGTGGTGAGCTGGAAGGACTGGACAGCCCAGGGCAAGGAGGAGGATCAGGTATACTGCCCTGTGCTCCCACCAACAAGGATTCACAGATGTTTCTGCAGAAAGTGTTAATACTACCCGAAGAGGACCTGGTGGGGATGAGAGAGGGGGGTTCTACCACCACCATAGATAAAAGTGGTGTGTGTGGTGCTGTAGTATGGTGGCAGTGATAGTGGTGTGCCGGAGGACCCTAACCCAGACTGACAATATGGCTAAAGATATGCCCAGGAAGGGGGGGTCAGCAACACAAAATAGACCAGTACCTGATATGCGACCCTAGCCCGGTCTCAGCTCACACCCCGGTGGAAGGGGCTACTGGGATGGATGCTCAGGAACCACAGCTCTCCCTCAAATATGTCATGGCTGCCATAGGGTAGACAAGAACCTTGCTGGAAGTTAAAATAGATGTTCACGCATCGGAGGTGTCTTTTCTACGGCAGGACCTGCAGCAGCTCTCCATGAGGGTAGGGGAGGCAGAGCATGTATCTGTGTCTAGGAGGATGCCTTGAGGCACCTGGAAAACAAATGACCATAGTATCCCAGAAGCGTATACAGTTTATACAGCTGGAGAGATGAGCGGAAGACAGTGAGGGCCGATCCAGATGCAAAAACCTGCGGATCCTGGGCATCGCCGAAAAGGAGGAAGGCCCAATTATGGCACTATTTCTTGAAAAATGGCTGGTGGAACTATTTGCACCCAAGAAATTGTCAAAGTTCTTCTTCATCGAGAGGGCACAGCAGATCTTCATAGTTTACCCTTGTAGCAGGGGTCCCCCTGCTTGCCGTTATAGCATGACTTTTGAAAACCAGGGACCGGGACGCCGTGCTACAAATGACAAGAGCATCCGACACCGATAACGTACAATGGTAACAGAGTGGGATTCTTTCCAGACTACACTAGGGTGCTACAGAGGACCTGTCAGTCCTTCGATCCCATCAAAAGGAAGTTGGCGTCTGGCTGAGTCAAGTATGCCCTCTTCTTCCCGGCTTGATTGAATGTGTATCATGAGGGGATGGTTCACCTGCTTAATAGTCCCACAGAAGCCTGGAATTGGATGGAAACCTGGATCCTCTTGACTCCAGGTCCCAGTCCGGTGAGGGGGAGGCCCGGGGCAGAAGCAGGGTGGGAGCATACCCGCTGATGTTTGATATGCATCCACGGGTACAGCTGGATGCTACAGCAAGAGAGACAGACATTGGGGGCCCGGTTGAACTTAATGGCAGAATGAACCTGGCCCAATCTAGTGTTGCCTAATATATGGCTGCTTCTGAAGCGGGTGTCAGGAAGGGTGCATGTTGTGACTGGCTGAATGCATAACTTGCACACAGTTGAAATATGTTTGCTTGTGTCCGGTTGACACAGGACTGGGGCGACAGGTGCTTCTGGTTGGGGGAAGTACAGGGTGCAGGGAGTTGGACTGTTTGGGCGTTACGTTTGTGGAGATACGTGGGGCATGGAATGAAACAGGAAGCAGTGATAGAGCTTAGGCTGGAGGGTGGGGGGCAGGTGGTTTGGGCTGGGGTCAGTTCACAGAGGGTTAATAAGGTTTCTCTGGGATGATGGGTCATGAGGGGAAGGTGTCAGTTGCCTGTCAAGAGCAGGCTGGTGTCACAGTTTCTTAATAGCCAGTCCCCTGACATTGCATTCTTGACCGAGATGCACCGGGTGGAACGGAGTGTACATTTTTGGTTAGATCAAACTACAGGGTTGATTTCCATGCATGTTTTGTGAGGGGATCTCGTTGTACACTCCTCCTCATACATAAAAGGATCCCATTCCAGCAAGAGGAGGTAAAACCAGATCCCAGGGGCGGATTGTATTGGTCAGGGGAGTGATATGGGTATGGTGGCTGTGTACGGCCCCCCACCTCCCTACCGCTTGCACAAGACGTACTAGCAGAAACTGCAGGCACTCACTCTTCACAGCCATGCCGATGTCTGGGTGCTGGGGGGACTGCAATGAAGTAATGGAACAAAGCCTATCTAGAACAAATGTGGGCGCTAAGAACATGGTGGCTTGTATGAAACTGCTCTCTTTCGCTGGCGCTTTTGGCTGGGTGGACACATGGAGACAATGACATCTGGCAGCGAGGGGGTTTTCCTTCTTCTCTGCCGTACATGCCTCTATGTCAAGTATATACTGTTTCTTTGTCCCATCCGGTATGACTCATAGACTGCTATTCACCATATTCTTGGCCAGAGGAATATCAGAGCCGACTCTACTAGTCATTGAATGGAAAAATGAGTCACGCAGGACCACGGGACCCTGGTGCTTGAATACTACTATGTGAGAGCTGGCCACTAAGACCAAGGAGTATTTCACTATTAATACACGGACCGTAGACAGTCCTGTCACCCTGTGGGAATGCAAAAGGCAGCATTGCAGGTATGGCGCTCTTGCTGGTAGCAGCTAGGCGCAGGGAACACAAGATGGCCGTTGAGGTGGCGGAATGGGTGTTTGAGCCGGCGGAGGAAGAGTTTCTTTCCTTGGGGGCGTCTTTGTCAGGTCACAAGTAAACTTTTGCATCGTGGCTTTGGATATTGCTAGGGAGGCGCAATGGATGAGACAAAGCCAGATGCACGAAACAGGGGACAAGGCAGGGAAAATGCTGGCATGGTTAGAAAGGAGGGAGAGGGGGAGCAGACATGTGCAGGTTATAGAGGATACATGAGGGAGGGACCTGACAGAAGGTGCTGAGATCGCAGAAGCCTTCGCCCAATTTTTTTACGTACTTTATAACACATAAGGGAGTATGTTGAAGATGGGGGAATGGCAGCACTAGACCAAATGTCTCTTCCAAATCTCACCACCCAGCAGGCCCTGAGTTTGGAGGCAGACATTTCTGAGGAGGAGATCTCAGCAGCAATGATGCAGTTGCAGATGGGCCAGGCTCCGGGACCCAATGGTTTCCCAACTGGGGGAAAAGGTGGTGGGACCATTAAATCGCCTTTTTGCGGATTGCAAATGGGATGGGTGTCTCCCAGCGGACCTACACATGGTCAGCATTGTGGTTCTTCCGAAACCAGGTAATCCATCGGAACAGTGCGCCTCTTATACACCAATTTCTTTGATAAATGGGAAGGAAAAGATCCTCTGCTCGGTGCTAACAAATCGCTTACTGAAAGTAATTGGTACACTTGTGCACCCCGGCCAATGTGGATGTATGCTCTCCAGGTCCACACAGATTAATTTGCACAGGGCACAATTAGCCATAGGCCTGGCAGCGTAGGTGCTGCACCCGATGGCACATCTCGCGATTGACTTTGAGAAGGCTTTCTGCTCGGTGAGATGGGACACAGTTTGGGAAATCATGGGTCGCATGGGGTTCGGAGGGAATTTTCTGTCCTGGGTTTGCCTGCTTTACACTTCTCTGGTGGGGGAAATTAGTGTAAACGGCATCTGTTAGCAGGCCTTCTACCTTGAACTGGGTACAAGGTAGGGATTCCCCCTGTCCCCGCTACTATTCACACTGGTTATTGAGCCAATGGCAATACAACTTAGAGAAAGACCAGCATGGGAGGGGTTCAGCTGGCCCTGCGGTATCGGGGAGAGTGTATCATTGTACACCAAAGATCTCCTAAAATATATGAGCAACCCAGGGGTCTCATGCCCGGTGTTATACTGCATACTAACCGACTATCAAGGCTTTAACATGCTTAAAATTAACTGGCAAAAGTCGGTCCTGTTTCCATTACGAGGGGGGGGGACCCGATCCCACTAGACTGCCCATACACAATTGCTACCTCTGGTTTTAAATATTTAGGCATTTATCGTACTCCGAACTTATCAGACTTCTCCCGGCTCAACCTTTCCTCCATGATCAGCAGGTTTGCATCGGTCGTGCTTCACTTGAAAAACTCTACCACTTATCCTGCTGGGCAAAGCAGCACTTTTTAAAATGCTTACAACTACCCACATTCCTTTATGTCTTACAGAATGCTCCACTCCCAATCCCTAGGCAAATGTTTATAGAAATTGAGAGATCCCTACGCGGGCTTCTAGGTAGGGAAAGCAGCCACGATTGGCGTTAAAGACGCTTCAGAGCTTGGTATGGGAGGGGGTATTGGTCTTCCCAATCTGCGCAGGCACTACAGGACTGCACAGCTGGGGGGGGGGTGAATGACTGGCTTCACAGGGACCGACACTCCCTCAAATAGCCCTTGAGCAAAGCAGGATGAAGGGAAGGACACCTTGCCAGGTGTAGTTTGTGGGGGCAAGCAGCAGCTGACTTCTCCCTGGGCTGACTCTGCACACTTGTCAGAAATGGGCCGAAGCACACCAAGACATCAGGTGGGGGTAGAATAACCCTTAATCAGCCCCTCTGGCACAATACACACCTGGCTGAACTGCAAAAGCTGTGACATTTGAGCAGCTGGGAGGATAGCCACCCTGGCAGATGTGGTGCAGGATGGCCGACTCAATTAATTTGAGGCACTACAGGGGAAATGTATCTGCCATCAGGGGAGCAGTTCTGGTATGTACAAATGGCGCATGCTATGGGGGCACAATTCTCCTCTCGAGGTGCTCACCCTTGGAGGCAAACGTGTTCCCAGCAGGCATCCCCTCCAAGGTAACATCCACACTATACCAGGTGCTCACAGCCTTTGGGGCTAAGGATCGGACCCGCTTGAAGGAGAGATAGGAAAGGGATGTGGGGCGGTTGCAAGCGGAAGAGTGGGTGGAGGCCTTAATGTTTCCAAGGGAGGTGGGAATCGCGGCCAGGCTGCAGCTAATACAATTCAAGATACGTGACAGTGATTATTCCTGCAGGGCACTGGCCAAATGGGGGGTCCCAGGGAGTGATGTAAGGGAGTGATGTATTTCTCAGATGCTGGCAGGGGGTGGCCCCCTCTTACCATATACTGTGGGATTGCGCATAGATTCAGGTTTTCTGGGATGAATGTTTGTGCAAACTGGCAGAGACGGCGGGCTGTATGAACTGAAATGGATTCTGCTGGGGATCTGGGAGGATACCGGGTTTACGAAACATGAAACACTGTTTTTGGGTGTGGCAATGGGGCTTTCTAAAAGGCTAATTGCAGCATCCTGTGTTTCCGTGGAAAGCCTGAGATTAAGCCAATGGGTGTCAGAGGTGGATCAATGCACATCCCTAGAGAGAAGAGTGTTCAGAGCGAGGGGCTACCCCCAAACATGTGTGAAAATATGGGGTAAATGGGTAGGGGACGGTTGAGGAACTATTACTGCATGGCTGACCCAAACCTAGGCACTCAATAGGGTATATGAGCGTCTGCGGGCACCTAATGTTGATATGTTGGTATATTTGTGTCACCCTGTGGTATCTGTTGTATCATGCTTCTACATATCTATGTTTGCTTGTTCCTTTTTGCTATTAAAATTCAATAAAAAAGAGATTTAAAAAATAAAATAAAATCTATTGGCTTTGTAACTGCATGTTTTTGTGGTGTTTATGTATGCTATGTTGTGTGCCCTAGAAAGGAGCGAGCAGGGATGATAGGTCAGTTAGGCAATCACTTATGCTTTGTTGGCTAAATACTGCATTTCATTGTGTGAAAGGCAGGCACAACTTCAGAAAAAATAGCAATATTGGTATTTTCATGAAAAGTAAGGTGCAATTCTGCTATGAATTGTTCAGAAATAATGAATGTAGCTGACAATAACTGTGGGTTAGATGATGTTATGCGTCACAAATCTTGAGAAAAGTAATCTAATATGGCTATTGGCTATAGACACTTGAAGAATATGAGTGACCTGGTACAGCAATACCTCCTGCACACTATAAGACACATTCTCCAGGCTGGCAACCTCTGTTCCCAGAGATTAAGCAGAATTCTTTTCCATGCAGGACTATGGAAACACCATGCTCACTGGACTCCCCATCACAACCCTCTGCCCCTCCAAGCAATAAACAGCACAACACCATGACTCATCCTGCAGCCTCCCAAACACACATCACTCCAGCTCCCTCCCTCCGAGCTCCCATGCCCCAGAGAATTGTGTTTAAAGGACACTGCATCATATGTAAAACCATGTACCTCAATATCCCATCCTACCTTCATTATAATCGGAAACCTACAACTCACACAAACACCAGACAAGCCACACAAGCATCAGACAAGCCACACAAACACCAGACAAGCCAACCAAAATCTGATAACTATTCCACTCTGATTGACCTGCACATAAATTACACAGTGGGTACCCAGAAGCTTGAATGCCCTCCATCACCACTTCCCAAAGAAATTCCTCAAACATCACCTCTTTCCCCACACCTAATCCCGGAATACCACCTCCCCTTGCATCCTCTGCGCATCCTGATCCTCCTATCCTGTCCTGAAAAGAAAACATGGTTAGCACTTGTTCACCTCCTGCCTTTCAAGCTCAGTAAGTGCTCTGAGATCCTAAGGGTAGGCAGAGTGCTGGACAACATTTCAAATAAAACAATAAAATAAAAGGATAATCATGCATGCAAGTAGGGTGCACCCCACTTTAGAAAGAGTGCAGCCAGGCCCCCTTTCATTCATAGAACAGATCAGAAGCCTTTGCAGTGCTCCTTCGGAAAAGATAGCCCATGCCCCTGCCCTGAAACCGTAGATTTAGCAGATAAACTCTTAAGTATTTTGTGGTTGCGATTTGCAGGTGGTTACATGGAAACTTGTCTCTGTAAGGCATCTGGTCCTGCAGTGGTTCAAGCTCTGCTTTCCCCTCTCCTCTGTAGCAGCTTGTTGGGTGTCTTGACCCACGTTCAAGTTATTGTGGCATTTGCACCAGAATCCAGGAGAACCGCGCAGTTTTGCGCACACCAAAATGGTCCCCTGCTCTGCCACCCACAAGTGCAAAGAAAGATGGTTCTGTTGAAAATCCGTTTTTATTAATGTCAAAAATTGCTAAGATCATGGGCCCGAAACCACCAAACAAAAATCCAACTATGGTTGAGTGTTTTACTTTACCCTACTGCAGATCCACATCAATGCCCTGTCAAGCAAGGATCATATACTATCAAGTAAAATCCTTACTTTTTGAAATGTATTAATTCAAGACAGCTGTCAAAAATAGGTGCAGTACCGGCATTGGACACTGACCCGCGCTGGCGCTCTATAAATCTTGACAGGAGAGCTGTCTTGCAGAACTGTGCAGTGAACAGAATGGGGTCTTATGTAATTAAAAGTTCAAAAGACGTGCTTTTCCTGAGAACCATTAACACCTCAGAGACACACACAACAGCCCAGGATATCACATGGCCCTGTTGATTGAGAGGGAGGAGTTTCCCCTGCAGCCTGCAGGACACACCACACTAGACCCTTTCAAATGAATGGGGTATGCTGATTTTGGGTGTGGACTGTAAACAAGTCTTCTGGAAGAAGGAGAGGCCTGTGATCTCTAACTCACCAAGCTTCTGGGGGCGGACCAAACTGGATTGTGGATTCATATTGCAGCAAATATATGTTTAAGTTAAATTGCTTATAAAATATTGTATTAAGCTCACAGAAATGAACAATTTGGGGGTCCTTAATATGGAAAATGCCCTCACGATCTGAGACCAAACTCCACTTTGTGCGGTGTTCTGGGACCAAACCCCGCTATTTATTAATATTGCAGACACTGTGTTTAGGATAGAGACATAGTAATTTACAGTAATATGCTCAGGGAAGGGGTGCAGGTCTGTGTAAATTTTGAGGAAAAACCAATATGGCGAAAGTCACTAAAAAGCACAAAATGTTGCCATTTTTGAACCCAGGCTCTGAGGGGGATCAGAGTTGGGCGAGAGTGTATCTTAAATTAATCTGTCAAATGTGTATGTAATTTCAACGACGTGTGTATCTGGGAAACCTGTTAGTTATGAAAAATTCATTTTCTAAGTAAAAGCAAAGGGGCGTTTCTTCAATAGACTGTAAGACTCTGAATCACTCTGACACACTATCCCTTCTCAAATCGGGTCACAGAGAATCCTTGACCTATCAAATCATGAGAGGGTTGGGCATGCAGAATGAGCCGACCCACCCACTTTCAAAACACATAAAAAGAGACTGCTTTGGACAGGCAAGACACTCACTTTCCACTTTCTTGCGAAGCATTTTGCCGGACCAGACAATATCCAGAAGGACCATCTCCAGAACTTAGAACTCAGACTCCAGAACTTAAAGCAAAGGCCTAACCCACAAGCTGAGTTCTCTTCAGCAGGCATCAAAATCCTTTGCAAACTATTCAACCGCCGGGCTGCGCGGTTTGCTGCTTGCTAAGAATCCTGTGTATCCAGAACCGTCAGATCCAATTCAAGAGACCCATACCAGAACCCTGTGCCAGTACCCAGAAAGCAGTGCTGTATCCAGAATCCACTTGATCCCTACCAGCAGAACCAGAGAGCCAGACCAGATCGCTGTGAGCAGAACCGGTACTAAAGACCATCCGTGGCGAGAGAACCAGCCAACCTGACCAGACCTTGACGGCCTATTTCAAATTTATAGTGTGAGTACTCAGCTATAACTGTGCAGAACCCATCTCTAAGTTTAAGATAATCTGATTCAAAACATTTGAACCTGTCCAGAACTGCATCATAGGAATCGTGTGTTCATTCTGTCATTTCACAGCTGTAAAAGTGTCATTTTGTCATTCTGAAGTTTACTTTCATTTAAAAAAACTATCTCCACAAAATCATCCCTATCTCTGTGACCGCGTGTGCTAGGAACGAGATTTAACTTTCATTTTAAAGCTAAGATTCTAACCTTTCCAACAAGCCTAAAACTCTCTATTCATTATAGTTATTCCGTAATCGTGCTCGACGCATTCGGAAAAATTGCAGCAAATTGAAAAATTAGCTCCTGTCAAAATAGCCGCTCTTACTTGAACAGCTCAGATTCGTTTTCAACCTGCTAATCCCTCACTGAGCATTGCCAGTGTGACTTGAACTAATCTTAAGTAGATATCACCTACCCTGAATCTCCTATAGGTAATTAAAATCATTTTTAGCATATTTTTCCCTTCTTTGCATACCACATTTAAAGTATTATGCCTGTGTTTTAAAATCATCCCTGTTCTCTAAACTTGCTAGGGGGGAACTGAAATTCGTATTGTATGGTGATTGTATTCCTGAAAACCGTGTGCTTCACTTCCTTATATTGCATAGGGGGGGAGTGAATTGCCACCAGGGGAAAAGTGAACATTTTATCTCTTGTGAAACCCTATCAGTTATTTCTGTACTGCATTCTTTCCATCATTGTTTTTCCTTGAAACCATAAAAGCATTCTCAGTTACCTTTTCCTTCCCTATACTAACTCTTAAGTAATTAAATCAGTGTGCTAGTGTAACATCATCCATTGTTGATCACTGTCATATGCCTAAGTGTGCTATCAAATATTAATTTATTATAAAAGTGTGATATATATATATTGTTTAATTTTTCCAATAAATCTTTTAAATTGCAAAACAAACCTACTTCTTGGCTGAGTGAGGTCAGGGTGATTCAAAGAGAGGGGCGTTATATGAGGGTTTATTAGAGTATAACTTGTCATAAAAAATATATAAATAAGGGCTTCTCTTGGGTGTCCCAGACGAGGCACTGACTTAGTGGGATTGTTGAATTGAAGGCACTTAACAAGCTGTCTGTGCCTATATGTCGCAATATATTTGAATGGAAGCGCTTTTAATTCAATTGGTGATAGCAGCCTCTGTAACATTTCATATTTTAATTATGTATCACTCAACAGGTAATGATTCTTCTTTTTCTGATGTATGTTTAGATTTAGCTTCTGATTTTCAGTCTAAGTTCTCCAACTTTTTGGTGATTTTATTTTAAAAGTCACCAATGCGAATGATCTATCACCGACTGATTTCCTAGCGTCCAACGCTGATTTGGGTCTTCCATAACGAGTGTGTTAGCCGATTCACCAGTTAGGCATTACACTTGATTTGGTTTTGTCCCCTGATTCTGTTACAACAGTTTTTCCTGCTTTGTGGGTTGTTTGGACAGATCACTTTGTTATCCCATTTGCTTTTAAGATTATGGCCCTCATCACAAGTTCACTGCTGGTAATGGTGGCAGTATTACCGTCACTGGCACTTTTCCCGGACCAGTAAACTATAGGTTTGCCGGTGGGGGTTCCCTGATTTACCTCCAGCCAAAAGCTGGAGGTAAATCAGGCCCCCACCAGCAAAAAAGAGTGGAGTGGGTATTTACCACCTTACCCTCAACCGTAATGTCCTGGTAATTCCAGGATATTGTATTGTATTGTTTATTTATATAGCGCTTGTACACAGGAAAGTGTTTCAAAGCGCTCAAAGAGGGTGGGAACAAGGGGAAAGCAACAGATGCTCAGAGCCCTTGAAATTCGGAGACGATAATAGTCTGCAGAGGCAAAGTAAGCGGTAAAATACATTTTAGGGTTGGGACACAGCAAATAGGCCTGACAGCGATTCTGCAGTTTTACCAGTGCAATTAAGGGGAGAAGACAAGGGAGAACAGACAGACGATAATAATAATTTGGCATTTATATAGAGTTACAAACCCTCAGGTATCTGAGCGCTGCTTATTATTACCACGGATAAAGGCTGAGTTTGGCCCCGCCGGGATTCGAACCTGAGTTAGCAAGCTCTGCGCGGAAGTCAAAGCGAGCGCTCTACTCGCTGTGCCACTTGACCAGGCACATTGCCTTTGGATTGTGCAAGTGCATAGAAGGACACAGGGTGGGGGAGGTCCAAGTGCGCCCAGTCGGCGGAGACTGGGGTAAGTGCAGACAGAGCCACTCTCTTGGGTTATTCTAAGTGCAGTGAAGGAGGGTGGGAGTAGGGCCCTGAGGCAAGTGCGAGGGATGACTGGCGGGGTTGTCCGGAACCGGTGAGACTCTGAGGTACACCAGGTGGCCAGTCAGAAAGCTGTAAGGAAGAGGAGAGAGAGATGGAGAGAGCAGAGGGCTGGGTGAGCAGGGTAGAGGGAGAGCGAAGGAAGAGGAGAAGAGAACAGTCTTGAGGAGTTTCCGGAATTTAAGAAGGTCAGGCTCAAGATGGGGGGTGCCAGGGGGCCTATTCCAGAGATGAGGCACCTTTTGAGGATAAGGATCTCCCTCCAAATCTCTGCTTGGAGAACCGGCTCACTCGCAGAAGGTTGGAGGTAGATGAGCCGAGGGCTCGTGAGGGACAGGTTTTTTTTTTAATAGATTGACAACAATATCAAATTTATTACACAATTGGTTTAACCTATGAAGACACAACACAAATACAGGTATTGATATCCGCTGCAAAGGCAAGTCTTTTTCACTGGATTTATGGAGTTAAACTAAAAATTGTGTTGGTACATAAAAAAATAGGAACCAACGAATTAAAGATTTTGTGGTGATATTCCATTACCTGCATGTCATCAAAAATTAAAACACAGGGATTTGTGGCCTGCAGTTATTCTGGAGATGGATTATAAAGTTTGAGTGGGCTGGGAACAGGAAGAAAGGAATGCATAGAAAGAAAAGCATTCATGCCCCCCTTCACGCGCAAGAAGAGTCGCGCCGTGCCCGATTTCAGGATTTCAACATCGGGTCCTGGCAAAAACCCGTAGCCAGCCACCCTTCCAATCCCCTGACAGTGTTTATCAAATTAAAAAACTCTCGGGCCCCAGGGATGGAGCGCGATTTCCCAGGACTGTCCCAGGAAAACTGCGGCGTCTGGTCTCCCTACCTCAATCTCACGCTGACAGTCTTTTAACGAAGAAAACAGAACACGGCAAAGTGCATCATTCGCCACTCTTTGATAACAACCATGGCTGCCTGGAGAGATTTTTCAGCATTGTTGTATTCCCTTAAACTGGCTCCCAAGACAGTTTTTAAGAAGGCGCTACTTGAGATGGCACAGTTCCATTTCATGATTTCTTCAAACTCTTCTTCACTCATGTCTGGCCCATGGATGCCGGTGTCTTTGCTGCATTGCATGTAGGGGTTGTTCATCATCCCAAATGGACTTGGGTGTCCCTTGTTGTAGGTGTTGGGAGGTGCATTGTTGTAGGGGTCAGGGGGTGCATTGTCGTAGGGATTAGGGGGCCTATTGTTAAATGGTTTTGGTGGCCTGTTATTATAGGGGTTGGTAGGTCTGTTTTTAAAAGGGTTTGGGGGGCCCTTGTCGGGTGGAGGAGCCAGTGTTGCGTTTGGAGGGGTGAAGAGGGTGGGTTGAGGTGCAGAGCAGGAGGTACTGGTCCTGGGAGTGGCCGGTCATGTGAGGTGGAAATCTGGGTGCAGGAGTCATCATCTGTTGATACTGAATACCTGGTGGGGGCATAGGCGCCCAGTAGCCTGGGGCCATAGAAGGCGGTGCATGAGGCGGCATTGGGGGAGGGAGTGACATAAGAGTAGGTGGCATATTCATAATTGGTGCACGGGTGGGTTCCACAAAATGGTGCAGTTGTAGTACAACTTGTCACTAGGTGGCTTGGGTGTTTCTGCTGCATTGAGAGACGCCATCCATAGAATATTTTGCTCTTGGAGGAATCTGTTTCTTTGACATGCGCTCAAAAAAGGACAGGTTCAGCTTGTTTGCAGCACGAATATCCAATGGGTCGCCATGCACATTACGGTTGGCCAGGCCTGCTATTATGCTGGAAGCAGAATATTCAGAACCCACCACGATCTCAGCATACCCTTTTGATTGGCCATTTGCTCTGTTTTCAGCAAACGTCAGCTCTATGAGGTCAAGCACTGCCACAGAGCAGATAACGGATTCCAGCTGCTGGTCTGTCCTCCACCAGGCAAAGTTCCCAACGTAGACATATATACGGGGCTTCCACATATCGTAGTTTGAGCCCACTTACTGGTTGTTGGATGGTGCTTTTGAACTGTCACCTGCTGAGGCAGGTCTTGAGGAAGATGTAGAAACAGGTGCGGGGGACTGAGAAACTCTGCATAATGCCTGCTGCTCATCAGGTGTGGCTACTGTTGCTGCTAGAACATCATCATAGAGGTCCACCTGCTCAGCAGCAAATTCTGAATCCTGAATAAACTCCTCTTCTGCATTAATATCGATTAAATCCAATCCGTCATCCGTGCTGCTGGGAGCGAGACATGACGCAAACCCTGATGAATGTTTCCACACATCCGCCGCCACACGCTTCGTTCCTGCACTGGAATTCAGGAGGTGGAAATGGTTGGTCAGTTTGCTGGTATCCCATCGGAATTACTGGCAGGATACTGACAAACTTTTAATGAGGGCCTATGTCTCACTTGAGTAACTCTAAGCTGCCGAATTTGATGAAACAAGTGGCAATCAATTCCTGCAGCTGTTATTTCTGCTGCAGTTAATGCTTTGTGCACTTTTTCTCAGTATGTAGATCTTTCTAATCTCGCTCAGATCTTCAACCCCACCGCTGATCACCTTGCCCCACTTAAAAGCTGTAAACAACAAGGTCATCCTTTGGAACCTTGGTTCAGTGAGGACCTTTCACAATCCGACTTCAACGTAGGCAGGCTAAGCGACAATGGCGGAGATTGTATTCTCATTCAGATACGATTCGTCATGTTACTGCTAAATATCATAATGCCATTTAAACGGCCAAGTGCTTTTATTACTCAAAGAGGATGGAAACAGCCCTTAACCAGCCTAAGGAGCTGTTTGTTCTGGCCTGTTCTCTTTTGGTCTGATCCTCATCTCATACAGTAGCTGCTCCTTCTCAGTCTGTGGAATGTCCATGATAAAATTGTATTATCTGGTCTGCAGTCTGGTAAATGTTACTCATTTATCAGGTGGTGTTGTCAGTCTCTTCCTGGTCCAGCATTCCCTCTTTCTCCCCAGAGGACGTAGTATTGGATACAAAGAAATGTACGTCTGCCTCCCCACTAGACTCCATCCCTTTAGCTAGTTTGAAAGACATCATGCCTCGCATCGCTTACTGTGTATCTTCTGCGGTTAGCCATTTGTGCTTATCGGGGACTATACCTCTGCAACTGAAGCACGCTTTAGTAGTCCTTCTTCTGAAGAAAACTTCCTTGGAGCCATCCGTGCTGGTAAATTTTCATCCAAAAATCACTTCTACCCTTTCCTATGAAGATCTTGGAGTTGCTGATCTCCTCTCTTTTGTGTTCTTTCCTTGAAAATATTGCTTTTTTTGATCCATGACAGTCCATTTCGGGGGATGGAGAAGATATTGGTATCTGTGGTGGATGATCTTGCCGGGCTATCCGTTCAGGGAGGAGTGGGTGCACTGATACTATTAGATCTGTCAGCAGCATTTGACATCATTTACCACTCCATCCTGACTGACAGCCTTGCCAGAAGGTGTCTATCTGGGCAGGTTCTATCCTGGTGTAAATCGCTTTGTCTGACAGGGTATCATTTTTTTCATTGCCCCATTTTCATTCTAAACCTGTCTCGTTGTCGTGTGGTGTACCTCAGGGCTCCGCCTTGTCCCCCATCTTATTCAATGTCTATATTCAACCTCTAGTTCAGCTCATCCAATCTCATAGCCTCCGGTGCTAGTCCTACGCTTAGAACACGCAGATTTTGCGGCTTGATTTAGCTTAGCCTGAAACTGCGTCTCAGCTGAGGAGCTGCCTGGAGGAGGTGAGTTGCTGAATGCATGACAACTGGCTTAATTTGAATAGGGACAAGCTAGAGGTACTGGTGGTTGCCCCCTCCACCCCACCACCTCTGTTTTCTCTCTATGGATGCCACAATTTTCCCCCTGTTCTTGGTCCTTTTCTTTTATCAGTCCCGGTAGTTAAAGATGTTCGGTTAAAAATCACCTTTTCTCTTTCAAATGAAGCTCAGGATCCTCCAGAATTTGTCAGCCAGAGTAGTGATGAAAATCCTGCTCAGAGCTCAATATCTCTCCTATTCTTCGTCAACTGCACTGGCTTCCCATATCTAAGCAGCTTAATTTTAAGTCGTTGTGCCTGGCCCATCACGCTTTTTATGGGACTGGAGCAGAATAATTACAATCTAAATTCGGTCCCTATCTCCACAAATATCGACTTTGCTCCCAAGAGGCGCTCCCTATGTAAATTCCCCTATTTAGACTATCCCGTGTGGGTGGTCGTGCCTTCTCAGTAGCCAGAGCTAAGTTGTGGTTCTGCAAATCTTTGAAAACCTTTCTGTTCTGACGTGTGTCTTTTCATCATTTGTGCTAGTCTGTTCTGCTGGGCTGTGCAGCGCCACGATGCCCTGGGGTGTATATCTGAGCTGTAACAGACCTAATAACAGGTGCAGGGGACCACAATGATTCTGTGGAAGATCTATTCATCATAGCACCAATTTTGGAAAGTTTCCAGAATGTAGTTTCAGCAGAGGAATGAACTCCTTCCCGTAATTGGCGCCACTGCAAAAGGGGTGGACTGAAGAAAATGGTTAGAAAGAAATCTGTGTTCTTTTCCATAAAACAAAAGTGGCAGCAGATGTAATTCCAACAGTGTGTGGCCGAAAAACGGAGCTGTGGCCAATTTGGGAAAACTGTGTTGACTCAGCTCATGAAGGTCCATGTGGGATGACACGACTTGTTTAAAAAAAAACTGTGCTTGACCAGGATGTGTAATGGCATTGAAGCAAACATTAGGTAAGGTAAGGTTTACCTTGCATGAACTATGATTTGTGTTTGAGCCAGAATGATAGACGTTTGACAAAGATAACATTGTATATTGATCTTCAAAAGGAAATGAAAGCAATATAATCGAATGTGGGACATTTTGAAATCGAATATGAGAAATGCTTTTATCTTTGTGTACGACTAAGTACATTAAGCTGGGTATAAATATAAGTTTCCAACTTTTGCGAGGCAGAGTGGAAAACTGGAGAGTAACACCAGGCACAATTGTCTTTACTCTTTGTTTTGTTCTCTGTCTTGCGAACAAGCAAATGTCGCCTGCAAATTACGTTTTGGAGACATCATTCCCCAATGGAGTCTTATGGATTCTGCCTGTTCTAAAGAAGGTGCTAAATGGAGACATATGCCATAGGAATCCATTTTTTCTAACACCTGCATAAAAATCCCATGCAGGCGCAAAGCAGGCTACACACACAAGATGGCGGACGACAGCATGGCAGAGAAGTGAACTCTTGTGTTGTGCCTCTTCTTTGCCTTGTGTGCATAGGAAACTTGAATGGAGGGGAAAGGGAGGTGTGAACGAATGGCACCTTGTTATTACAGCTCCACTTCCTGCCCCCTCCATAAGAAACGTACCCCCAAAAGTCATTATTCTGATCCTGGGTGTGAGCAAATTTATTTACTTTAAACCTTTGATAGGCCATTCAGAAACCTTGTTTTATCGTGTTATTTCATATAGTCTCTATAATTCCGAGACTAATATATATGTATATGCATTTCTGCAGCTAGGGGACTGGTCTTGTCAGCTAGCTTCCTGAGGCTAGGTTTTAAACTCAGTGACATTGCATGCTAAAAAGAAGGGGTTTTCACAGCATGCAAATATTGAAAATGTATGTCAGGCCTTGCCTTACTTCTTAGACGATGATACATTGCGTGATAAGGGTTTTGGATCATGCTTTTTTGCCATGGTCTTTGCAATCCGAAAGAGGGAGGTCTGGGTTTGACTAGAGGGGGAATAGGGGAAATGCTGAATATATTTCCAAGTAGCTAGGAGGCTGTGTTGCAGGCATGCAGGTCAGAGGTATCCAGGCACTTTTTTGTAGGTTTCCGGTATTACGATCACTAAAGGTATCTTTGGCCAGAAAGATACCTTGTGGGTCCATAGTGTGAACTTGCATTAGTCGGGACTGCGATACACTAACCTGGTTGGAGCGATGTAGTGTTCTGATGTTTGATGTCTGTTGTCAGTCTGGCAGAGGTGGTCATTTGCAATGTATGGGGTTTGCATAGGTGGTACACGTACTGTGCGATGATATTATTGTGGGTCCCTGTCACTTCAGACTGCAATAAGCCTTTGGAGAATCCATCCAGGTGACTGTGTTGACTTCCTGGTACTGGTGAGCTTCCGGCTCTATAATTGCACAGCTAAGTCCTAAGGCACAAAGTGCAAGACATAACATGCCATGCGAGGCATTACAAAGGCATGGTCCCACAAAGCATTAGAAGCCTTAGCATGACATGGCCATGAATACACATGTAACATTTGAATAATACACTGTCACCACAAATGGAACCCAAGACGAGAGGTGCTGAACAGTTGCACTGTTTTATTAAAGTGTGACTCATATGATACAATTTGTTGGAGTACTATTGCATCGATAAAGTTCAAATGTGTTTTCTTTTGTACTAAACAACACATAACACAAGACATGGAGACTTCATCAATGTAAAGCTAGAAATGGCAATAGAATACATGGTTTTATTAACATTTGCACCAGATAGTTGCTTCCTTGGGAGGCAGCATTGAAAAACCGGAGAACCGTGCCTTGTGCATGACTGGGAACAATATGTGAACCCGAAATATTGATGAGAAACCCGAGCAGCCTTAAAGTTCAACAGATGCTGCAACATTCTTTACAACTCATGGAACTGTGTCTCCAAAATGCGCAGGGCGTAGTGTGCAATTTGAATCAGCAAGGAAATAAACCCATTCTACACTGTTGAAATAATTTTGTCAAACGATACATGAAGTCAATTGACATGTGATTTGTACAAAGCTTATAATGATATGTACAATTTTAAAAAATATTTTACATTGTAAATATGTTGTAAATGCAATGGTATATGCTGATTTGAAAAACACTTGTATTGGGGGCATGAACAAGCATCGGGAACGTCGGATGTGGGAGCTCTGAGCTCTGCACTGGCGGCTCCTGTTATCCTTTGAAGATCCTTGCTCCTCCCCATTGTGGCCCCCCCTGCCGCTCCGGTGTTGGGGACAGCAGCATGCAGCCGGCTATGAGTTTTACGGCGGCGGGAGTGTGCCTGTTTCACAAGCACAGCAGGGTCTCCGTTGCTACTCTTCGCGGCTGCCATCTTACAGCCATGGGTTGGTGGGGCGTGGCATGGTCGGGATGCTGCAGAGTGCTGTTGGATTATGGCGGTTCCTTCCACTCTAGCATCAGAGCCGCGAGGTGATGGCCCCCAGCTCGTATGGCGGCTTCAGTAGCCCGGCGTATGGCCACAGGATGTTAAGGGGTGGAGCAGAATGCTGGAGCAAGTGGATTGTTCACAAGCGGCAATTGAACAGAGGGGCATCAGACTTAGGAGACTTAGGAGACCTCGGGATGTGGTATTAATGCAATAGCTTCTCCCGCCCTGCCCTCCCCTTGCCCTGTGCTAGGTCCTATAGTACAACTACACCGACAGGGGGAAGGGAGATGCCGGCAGTGGAGTCCTCACAACATGGTCGAAGGCCAGCAGCAAGTCCTGGACTGCTTTATGGGGGGCAAAACAAAAAGACTGCAGCACCTCAGTAACCTCAAGAGGACCTAGTGACAGTTACCCCAGAGGTGGCACAGTTCATACTAGTGCAGATAACGGCAGCCAATCAAAACTCCCGCTCCTTACTAGAGTCTAAGTTATAAACTGTTGGTGTGGAAGTGTCTCTAGCGTGGGCTCACCTCCAAATTATAATCCTGAGAAAGTATGGGAGACGATGGGTGTTTGGGACACTGTTGATATGCAGCCCGGCAATGGCCCAGTTCTGAGGGATGGTCCAGGAGGGTCCTGAAGGCATTGGACTGGTTTAAAAAGTGGGCATAGGTGTTGGGTACTACAATAGTGTGGCATTCTGATGGGGGTGTGGTGCGAGTGCCTATAGTTAGGTGGGTAGTGCGGTGGAGGGGTTGAGGTATTGGCATTGCTGGGTGGTGGGGGGAACCAGTGGGGGTGATGGGGGAATGTGTAGAGAGGGAGCCAAGTACCCTCACCTCAAGCATCGTGCCCATGTTGCCTATATGCCGGGAACCAGAGTGTGAAATACGTACAGTGCCAGTGAAGATACCAGTACCAAGGAGAATCCTGGAAGCAAGGTTCCCATTGCGAAAACCATACCATATGCGACAGTGTGATGGCCATATGAATGAGATACCAGAAGAAGTGTGAAAAGTTGAGCAAAATAGCAGATTGGTGACATCATGCGACACAAGACTGACGCACTCAGAAGAGATGCAGAGACAAGAGGACATAGATATTCTATAGGCATCAAGAAAGTATCAAAGATAAGCAGCATTTTGGGATTGAGATGAAGAACTTTATGCTACAGAAAAGATGAAGATGTCAAGTTATTTTACACGTGTACAGATGCAAAGAAATGCAAGCAAAGTATTCTTGAGGCTAACTATGTAGTGAATAATAATAATAATTTTGCATTTATATAGCGCTACAAACCCTCAGATATCTGAGCGCTGCTTATTATTATACACGGTGTGTGGTGCTCCTTTATCGATCTCGGAAGGATGAAAGGCTGAGTTTGGCCCTGCTGGGATTCAAACCTGTGTCTGCAGGCTCTGTACGGATGCCAAAACGAGCACTCTACTCGCTGTGCCACTTGACTGACAAAGTTTACATACTCTCACATATATAAGAGTATGTAAGAGAATAGATTGAAGCATGTGCTAACATATATATATATATATATTCAGTGAAAAAAACTTTGTTAAAGGGACGTTATGGTTAAGTTGTGCTACTAAAAACCTATGAAATTCAGTGAAAACACTTTGTTAAAGGGACGTTATGGTTCCAAGTAAAACCGAAAAACCCTTGAAATTCGGCAGTTATGGTAAGCTAGGCAACCATAACTCGCGCCACCACCGTGCACTGCTAAGACTAACACCCAGGACATCAAAGATGACATCACAAATGTCATTGTGATGACCGCGAGTGTTCATAGCTCATTTTTACCTTCTTTGCGAACAAAAATGACACATACTCCGTCCTCTAAACACCCCACCATTTAGTTTATTTACAAAATGTCAGAACAGCCGTGTTCTCCGCGGACAAATCGAACGCAACAAAAAGGTCTAGCACATAAAAAAACAAAGCATTGAACCTATCTCGTACTCCCCCACCCTCCCCAAACACTCTTACACACCAACACACGGCACTAAATACAATTTTTTATCCACGTTTCACTGCGCTGTACGCGGTCGACTGCGAATACAAGATGGCGGGCGCCACAGAAAATCTGACGCGCTCCACGCCCCTCGCCGTCCAATCAGCGAACACGTCGCATGTCCGCGGACATGACGCAAGCCCACGGGCCAATCGGGGTGCTGTCCGCAGAGCGAACAGGGAAGTCCGTCCGCGAAGCGGACGCAGATATCACTAATTTTTTTGCCTTACATTTTGGTCATTTTTTAAAAAAACTACTGGACGGATTTACACCAAATTTACAAAAGCTTTTGGGACCAGGCCGCCGCTCCTGCCGCAAATTTGGTGTAAATCCGTCCAGCGGTTCGGCTGCGTGCGGCTGGTGTAAGTGGAAAAATACTGACAGGTGTAAGGGTGCTAACCAATTATAGAGGGCCACATAGTAAAGAGCCCTATATTTTGCGTAACCAAAGGGACGCCATGTATTTGATGATGTTCAGAGTGGTCTGTTTGGGGTTGGGCCTGACGTTAAAGACTATGGGCCTCATTCCGAGTATGGCAGTAAGGGATACCGGTCACCGTTAACGAGACCGGTGCCGGTAATCCCTTACCGCCACATTCCGAGTTCCCTTTGCGGCCTCGTCCTTAACGCCTGCTTTTAGCAGGCGTTAGGGACGAGGGCGCAAAGGGGCTTTTAAGCCAATAACGGTGACCGTAAAGTACGGTCACCATTATTTGCAATTTCCCCATTCCCATTGAGCCCTATGGGGGCTCATTTGGGAATGGAGAAGAGCCCTGGGGAATGGGAAATTACCGCTCTGGTCAACTCGGAATAGGGCGGTAATTTCCCATTCCACCAGGGCGGTGCCGGTACGGGTCCGGCGCCGACCAAGGTGCTAATAGCGCCATTGGTTAGCGCCAGACTCGGAATGAGGCCCTATATCACTCTATTAGACAAGTATGGAACATATACCTAGATGTTCCCATAGACCCAATCACTTTCTCCAATAGATTTTGGTAGTTTTCCACGCAGATTTGACATCAGCAATGATGAGGTTTTGCTATAAAAGTAATGTTTTTTTTTAAAATGCTGAGAGATCATGCTGTGCGACGTCCGTTGATGTCTGTTGTACTCCCTGTTTTAGAAAACTGCAATTAGAACAGTTTTGTTTTGCCAACTTCCTGAGTTAGTTTGATTATTGATGTGTGAGTATCTTCTGCATCCCCATCCAACTCAAAGTATTGCTACCTCGTCTTAAAGGGCTGAGTCAGTAATCATGGTTCATATATTTGAGGTATGTGTGGTTTATAGCTCCGGGAGCGGACCCTAATTTCCACTGGTGTTTAATGTTTTGGGTTGAGCGACAGATACACCTGGGTGGTATGGGGTGGGGGTGTTAATTGGATTGGTTGGGAATGGGGTTTGGACAAGTGGGAGGAGGTGCTGTGGGGTGGTTTGGCATGGCCTGGGGGGTTTGGGGTTTGTATAATCACATGACAAGGTACTGTTGAAAAGTATAAGTAAAAGTTTCTCCTCCACATATTCCTTCGGTTGGTGCAATTTAGAGGGTAGATGCTACATACATAGTGATGGCTGATTGGTCGGACAGGAAATTGTCGGTGATGTCTTGGAATGTTAACTACTTATGTGACAAAATCAAGAGGGGGTGGTCCTACAATTACTGAATAGGTAAAGACCTATATTTGCCTTCTTACAAGAATCACACTTGGCAGGCACAGACTGCATGTTTTTCCACCTGGATCAGAAATTATTTCTGCTAAACATGAATATTAGAAGGCTACAAACAACCTTTGGACATGGCAGACACCAGCCCTGATCTATTGGCATTGGTGGCCATAGATTTGGAAAAAGCCTTTGATTATAATTCCATGCCAGTGGGACGTAAAGAAATGAAAAGGAAGGAGAACTGATACACATTTAATACAATCCTAAAACCATTGTCCCTGGTTGTTTGAACTGAAATGCTATTCCTTATGAATCAATAACACAGCTTCCCTAAGCAAAAATCTGCAGAATTATAATGCAAGTTATTGTCAGCATATTTTAAATTGTACACACATGTTAACACACCTCAGCACCATAGTCAAATGGGAAATAAGGGAGGCATGCAACAGTTCCCTGATAACAAAACTGGTTGATAATCGTGGGGAAAACGAAATCCCTGCGTATTATGCAGAATTGTTACTTTGTGTACAGTTTACCCACTTCTAGGCTTGCCATCTGCTTCCTGCCAACTGGTATGCTGATTACTTCTGTGTCTCTCTGTTAATTCCTGCTTTTTCTTTGACTCCATCTTATGCACTTACTCTCCCCAGTACCCTATTACTTTTCTGACAATGTTGGTTGTCACTGCTTTATCAACCACCAGGGCTTTGGCACTGTTTTTGTGTCCTGTCAACTGCATTCAGTGACATCTTTTGCCATGGCATAGGGAGCTTGTTTACACCTTCTTCTGACCTCTGTGGGACTCAGGCTGCAGGTGAGTTCTATACATCATTCCGTCAAGAAAGGCTAAAGAGCACAACCAGATGTCTCCAGACGACAGCCCATGATTAATCAAGATCTATATCACTTAGTAAGTTGCTCCTTGGAGAACAGGGCCTATACTGATAACACTCAATATGTGTCGTCTAAGCCAATGCTAAACATATCAGTAGGTTGCTTCATAGGAGCCCATAAGCTAAATTATCTGTGTCATCGTATAGAATAAGTAGTAGGCCATCTGCAAAATCTTGTAGAGAATAATGTTCCTCTGCTCAACATCCAGGCAGGATTCAACCCAGTCATGTGGACAGAGATAATTCTTGTATGTTTAGGGCGAGACATCTGAGGAGTGGATGATGCAGTGTGGTGGCTTTGACTGGGTCTATGTCATGTGTTCCCATAGGCCAGATGGCCACATTTTTCCACCCAACACCCTTGCTCCTTCCACTCATGGGTGGAGCAGGTATCTTCCCTCTGTTCTCCCCAGGTTCATCCACCCCATGTGTGCTTACACCTAACGACTCCCCTCATGCCACCCTACCCCCTCTTATTTCTGATTAAGTTTCTATTTTTTGGTTTTAAGTGAGTTTTTCTCTTTGTCACCAAATCTAGCTTGTGAAATAGATGCAGAACCCTGGGGTTAGGTGGCACCTATGGGCAACCTTTGTCACGGTTGACAATGGCTACTCCTGGATTGTCTTTTCCAGCTTGCGATTGTAAATAAAGGCATTTATAATGGATATAATGGAATTGGTCCTTTTAGAGGATCTTGCTCAGATTGGAAGCCTCATGTACTGAACTCGGTTACCACTGTCATTCAACCTGTATGTGGATCCTTCAGAACAACTAATCTCATCCACTGGGTTCCATTTATATATTGATGCAGAAATAATTGCACACAATAATTCTTACACCTTGTCTTATCCCAGTCAGTCAATGAATGTGCCACAATCAATTGAAAGTTACTGCACCAGAATGGGCATCCAGGCACCACACAGATTTATTAGCAGTTGCTGCTGGTTATACTGGCTATGATATATGTACCCCTAGTAAAGAACCTTGTTTCGAAATTATGCTTGGACCATATTACAGAACCACACATCTCCTCTGTATTGCATATATGTTTTTGTCATCTACATGGGCATTCTTCCTATCTTCACTTTTCACGACCGATAAACTGTAATGAATAGCTTAGTATTATCACATCTGTATTATTAATACTCTCTTTGACTAATTATTCCCAAAATAAACATCAGAAGTTGAGCGCCGTGCATGGAGAGGGCAGCAGCCCATTTCCCCTGCTGCTGCAACGCCACCCAATGCGGCTGCTCTACATTGCCGCCAACAGCTGATTGCCGCCACCTACGGTACTACCGCAGGCCCACTCACGACAGAGGTGAGCACCTGTGCTGTAAAGGCACTCGCCCATGTGCAAGCCGATTGCATGTCAGGGGTAATCCCAATGTCTGAATGTGCCATTGCCCGCCGAAGAGAGGAATCCACCTTTATTCATGTTTGGCCTGACCTTGAAATGGCTGCTCTCGTTTGAATGAATCACGTTGCTTAGCAATGAAAGCGTACATCACCAGCATCAATTCGCCGGCAGGTGGAAATCGCCGGCTGTGGCCCTTCCGGGGAAGGCCATGTTGTGCAACTGTTTTGCGTGGGGATGCGCGTGATCGTGTTCTGGTGTATCTTTTATATTTCATTAATTGGTCATACATGCATTAGACTAGGATTTAGCAGATCAGAGATATTGGTTTTAACAGATCGCATCTTGGACTATTCAATCCGAAAGGTGTGTGCACATACCAACTCCTGCCCAATTTATAAACTCTGACCATTGGCCATAACCTGCCATTGACCCCATACTATGTCCTAAATCTGTCATCATCCTATTGGTGGCGAGTAGAGCGCGGTTCCTGTGTTATGGCCAGCGCTCACCCCACCAAATCGTGACACTGTACCCGATTGCCTAACATCACGCTCCGCCGAACGGCCACTCCTAGTCCGCTGCTTATAGGACACTTGCTGTTGCCAGCTCACTGTTACCGCTTTAGCTAGCAGCTTACCTAGTCACAGTTTACCTAGTCCATACTTGCATATGCTCCTGCTTCTCTGCCACTACGATCACCTTCCTAATCTGCCAATGCAATAATACAATGTGACTGCATAGCTCAAATCTGCAATAGCCACGGATAGTTAAGATTTGTGACCTACTGTTTCTACCTGTGACTGTCACACTCACGCATATTTGTGCCACTTATAGAGTTACCACCACTTTGTCCACCATTGATTGTCTAACAGGCTAGCATAACTGAAGCCATATGCTCTAGTGCCAATGGGGATCTACCACACTCTAATGACGTTTTATCCCAATATATGCTAGCATCTGCACATTCTAAATAGTAAACCGCTGATGCGCTGGTCTCGCGATCTCCGTCAACAACCTACGGATCCTGACTGATAGCCGTGTGCTTGCATATTTTGCTAACTGGCCTATCCCACACGAAGGTTCGTCACAGCTATCTATTTGTGCTTATTCAATCTTGTATCCTATTGAAATTGCCTATTCACTGTTAATCCTTCTGGCTTAATTAATTTGTAAGCACGTACTCACGACACAATTTGTGCACATGTATGCGGAAATAGCCTAATGCCGTTCTGCCCCCTGGCTCGCACCAGGCGCACAATGACCTATCTTATGCTGCTTCACTCTATCATAACCTGTATCCATGTACTCCCTCGTGCATAACTTGTATGTATATATGCTTAATCCTTATTGAGTTAGTTGTAGGGTGGACTAGCCTAGCGTGGGAAAAATGTTGTGCTTTGAACTGCTATAACTAGCCTGCTTATCGAATAACTAACATCATTCCTTACGAGTTTCTCAATTCCTCACCTTACACGCCATTGGTTCTGACTAAGCCTCGACTATATATCTTCCTAGTTGCACCCTATCATGTTAGTTTGGCTAATCATCATCATGTTGCCATTCTACCTTATACCTAACCACATTCCTTGCCTAGGTAGCCATTACAATGCACATACAAATGGGGTCTCCAAACCAGCTTGCCCAAGGCTCGTTCCTATCCCATGCCCTAAGTCATTCCTGCCCTCAAAATCACTGTTCACATCTATTACTTATGATGCCACCATCATTAAACCTACGGCTAACACTCAAGCCTTCTCTCTTGACGTCACCACCACCACACGATATAAACACACTCAGAAGCACAGTAGCTCAGCAGAACTCCCATCCCTATCTGTCTTAGGTAATGTCAAGCGATTACGCTTAAGAGTACGTACCCAGCATCACGCCAAGTATCACACAGCCCTCGATACTCTAACTACCACTTCTCATACCAAATCACCACCAATCAGCCATCCTGTCACACCTAAAAGCAACTCTCAAAAAAGTACTACCCCCAGACGGATGACCACAACAACAGAAGAAACCCACCCCCCTAAACCACCCACCACATTCAAATGCTCCCTCATAAATGCTCGCTCCCTAGGAGCTCATGCTATTGAAATACATGACCTCATCATAGAATCTAAACTGGATATTCTAGTCATCACTGAATCATGGCTTCACCAAGCCTCGGGCCCCCACCTCACCATAGCCATTCCCCCTGACTTCCCCCTGACTATACCATCCTTAGAATGGATAGGACACACTCAGATGGAGGTGGAGTGGCCATCATTGCAAAGATCAAACTCAACCTTAGATCATGCCAAATTGAAAGCTTAAAAGGACACACACTTCTACTAGCCAAACTCCCCATAAATGGAAAAGCAACTATCAATGTAGTAGTTATCTACAGAGCCCCCAACTTGAATAATCAGCCAGAAATAGCCACACCACAGGGGACCCCCCAAAACCCATGTCCATACTCCACAGTCAGCCCAGCTCCCATGACCATGCCCCGCAGGCAGCCCACTCCACAGGGGAGCACCAACACTTGAGTCCATACACCGCAGGCAGCCCAACGTCCATTGCAATGCCCTGCAGGCAGCCCACACCACAGGGGAGCACCAACACCCATGACCATGCCTCACAGACAGCCCACACCACAGGGAAACCCCATCACCTGTGACCATGCCCCACAGGCAGCCCACACCACAGAGGACCCCCCAACACCCGTGACCATCAAGCAGCCCAACACCCATGACCATGCCCCGCAGGCAGCCCACCACAGGGGACCACCCAACACCTGTATCCATACCCTGCAGGCAGCCCAACTCCCATGACCATGCTCCGCAGGCAACCCACACCACAGGGGAGCAACAACACATGTGCCCATACCCTGCAGGCAGACCAACTCTCATCACCATGCCCCGCAGACAGCCCACAGCACAGGGGACCCCCCAACATCCGCGTATAAATACCCTGTAGGCAGCCCAACTCCCATGACAATGCCCTGCAGGCAGTCAACACCACAGGGGAGCACCAACAACCATGTCCATACCCCACAGGCAGACCAACTCCCATCACCATGCCCCACAGACATCCCACACCACCAGAGATGCCCCAACACCCGTGTCCATACCCCACAGGCAGCCCAACACCCATAACCATACCCCCGCAGGCAGCCCACACCACAGGTGACACCCCAACATCCGTGACTATCCCCCACAGGCAGCCCAATACCCATGACCATGCTCTGCAGGCAGCCCACACCACAGGGGACCACCCAACACCTGTGACCATGTCCTGCAGGTAGCCCACACCACAGAGGACCCCCCAACACCCGTGACCATGCCCCGCAGGTAGCTCAACACCCATAACCATGCCCCGTATGCAGCCCACACGGGACCATACACCACAGGCTGTACCCGTCCCATGCCCCCCCACCAGTGACGGTAACCTGCAGGCAAGGCCCTGACTCATGACCCCCCACCAGTGACAGCAACCTGCAGGCAGGCCCCGACACACATCCCCCAAACACATCGTCCCAACATGAATTCATGTATGAGATTTCCACTAAAATGCCACCACACGCTGCCGCCCGCAGTGCAACTCAACACCTATTCATTGGCCCCAGTACATGCCCCATGGAATGTAAATCACAAATGCACACATGCATGTACCCAAAGACATGACCAACATTGCTCCACAGCAGTGACACATGACAGAGCCAATGATGATGCACCAAACCATTGAGAGCAGACACTACTTAGATTTGATTGTATGAAAAAGTATTGAAATTTGAAAAACAAACCAAATGTAAAACAAACATGAAAAGGTAAATGAATTGAAAGCAAATTAAAACGAAATGCAAATTAAAAAGGAATCCGAAATAAAGAAAATGAAAATCCAGAAAGTGGTCCATTTCCAAAGTCTGTCCTCCTGTTCCAAAAATAAATAAAAAATAAACCATTACTCCATAGTGAAAACAAATGTAAGAAATGCAACAAAGTCCAACTATATACAAGGAGTAATGGTCCATGATCCCAAAAGTCAAAACCTTACCCCTAAAATCCCTATTAAAAATCAACTATCTACAAAATGTGGAGCAATGTCCATGGACTCCAAATAATAATAAAAAAGGAAACCTTACACTACAGAACTATATACAATGGCAGTGGGATACTCCTACGATTCACCAATGTTACCAAGAGTCTGGGCCAGGGCATCATCAAATTCTGTGTCTATATCACTGAAGCGAGACTCAGCTCTATCCCGAGGGCTCGCAGGGACTCTGTCATGTTCCTCTCAAACTCCCTGTGTGTCTCCTCAAGGAACTCCGCCTGCCTCTCTGCCCTACGCATGGAGTTCTCTGCCCTGGCCATGGTGAGTCGTGTCCTCCGTGCCCGCCACTTCTCTGCATCTATTTGCTGTACCCTCCGCTGCCACATGGAAGACACACTTGCTCCTAGGTCCCACTGCCCGTCGGCCGATGCCTGCCTCAGTGATGTTGTTGGCCCTGAGTCCTGACGCATCCTATGTGAAGTCTCCTGCTGCCTTAAAGTCATGTGCCTGTGCCACCCGGACAGCCTCCGGGATTATGGCACACCCTGGGGCTCACGTGTAAATTTGAAGGTGCCTGCACAATCTCCATTGCCAGTGGTCCTGTTGCTGGGGTGACCACCTCTGCTGAACCTCCGACTCCCGAATGTGGCAGGGATGTGATCTCCACCCGACTAGCACAGGTGGGACGAACAGGTCCACAGGGGGTCCTGGTAGCATCTGGGCCAGGAGACGGCAGGGAGGACGACTGGCGCATAGTGGAGGAAGACGAATAGGGGGTCGCAGCAGGGCCCAGCACATGTAGGAAACCCGCGACAATGAGCCGTGCAAGCCAGTTCAGGATGGCACAGAGCTCTTCGTGATGATGTGCATGGTCCTGCCAGGAACCACGCACGTCATCACGAATGATGGCTGTGTGCATTGCGACAATGACTAGCACGGGCTAAGCCCTGTCACGATTGCCAGGTCTGCAGGTAGAGGAGGGTCAGTTGATGTGGACTCATCCTCTACCTGCGGAACGGCCTGGTCTGAGGCATGCCTGCAGGTGCCCACTGATGCAGTCGCAGGATCAGGAACAGGATTAGACACAGGCCGCTCTGTGGTGACCTGCGCTTCCTCCTGCCCCTGACCCAGGACTGCAGCAATTGCACTTGTGGTATCACCCCATCCAGTCCCCATGTGCTGGTCTGATGCAGCCTCCTTCTCCCCCTCACCCACCACTGACCTGGATGCCTCTGCACCGTCTTAAGCATCAGATTGCCCCTGTGGGGGCTCACCTGTCCATTCCTCTGCTGAGGAGCCCATCTCCAACCTCGCCTTTTTAGGCATCCCCTCGGCAGCTGCGGCCGTAATCGCGGACGCAGCACCAGTCCCCTCGCTCCCGGAAGATGTCATAACCTGGGAGGGTGACTGGGCCTTGCGTCTCTGGCTGGTGGAGGCATCCCTGCCGCTTTGCTCCACAGCGCTGTCCGCCCCCTTCCTCCATCAGCGCTGTAGAGAGGGAGACATTGAACACAAGCATCAGTGCACCGAACAAATGTCTGCCAGACACAAAGCAGATGCACATGAGTGGCATTGTCAAACATCATAACGATCAACCCCCTCCACCACGCATGGGTCAGTGCAAGCAACACACATGCACAAACAAGCATGGCACGTGCAACAGACATTCGCATCCATGTCCAAGGCACTGCGAGAACATCAGAAGGGGGGGCTGAACCTCACATGCATCATGGGACATGCACATCACATGCACACACACCACCAGACAGTCATGCATCTGGCCATATCTACCTCCCATCACAGTGCACTCATGGACAACTGTGCCACATCAGTCAATCACACATCGTGATGTTCATGTGTCATGCACCCATGGCTACTCAGACACACATGCTAGTGGTGTCTGAGTAGCCATGTACACCATGCATGTCCATGAAGGTGACATAAGCATCCAGGTCTCACACCCCAAACATGGCCAAGTCCAGACACAGGCATGCAGACATGTGTGCATCGTCACATGCTGGTGCACACCATGCATTGTAACACAGACACCATTGATGTGGAACACGATTGGACTCACATGCAGCACTGTCATGGCCCTGCACACAGACATCCATACATGAGGCATGCCAGACATAAGTCCAAGGTGCACACTCCAGCCACACCTCAACATGCACTACGCTGGACAAGAACACTTGGACACTTACCACTTGACTCCAGATGGAGCTGAAACTGTAGGACCTGGTGGTAAAGTGCTGGGTGTATGCGCTTCAGGACCCTCATCTGGTTGTTGCTCAACTGGCCCCGGCACCCCCACTTCATCATCCGGCCTTGTTGAGGTTCCTGGACCTGAAGTCCTCTCAGCGCTTCCAGACACGGTTGTACTCGTCGAGTGCCACCCCCTGCACATTGATGGCACCCATGATGGCCGCCCAGATCCTACTCTGTCCTTCCTTGTCGAGGTGCGATGTTGAGAAGAGGCCATCACAATGCCCCAGGACTTGCTCCACCAGGATGCTAACTTCATTGGGACTGAAGCTGGCAGCCCTCTGCCTCTCTGTCGTGGGGGTTGCCACTAGCCCCAGATGTTACTTGGTCTGACATGGCAACCCCTGAGGCAGGTGTGGGTGGGCAACTGGGTCCTGGGGCTGGTCTGTGGAGCGGGAGCAGTCGGGAGTCTTCTGTGTCAGCAGAGGTGGTCTCAGCAACAGGATCCCTAGCAATGGCTTCTGTGCGGGAACCAAATTGCAGTGGCCGTAGGCAGCAGGCACACTGAGTGGGGTGACAGCAGCAGATGGCTCGTAGGAAGCAGCGCAGGGTGTTGGGGGGCAGGTAAATGGCCTTCTGTGAGTTGTCGCGTGGCTAGCTTGATGCAGTGACTGCACATGCAAAAACACTGCGTTAGTGTGGAATTAGAAGAAAGGCCCTTAGCGTGTAAGCGCGTAAGTGACATGACACGCGCGGGCGTTGCATTCGGTACGTATCAAAGGTCTGCATAGGACACTAGTTCGCTGTACGTGTTTTTCGTGGGGACAGACGCGTGTGATTCTTCTTGTGGGTTCACACTCGATATCTTCACTACGGTTACAGTTCGTACTTCTTGCATTGGCGGGGGAGTTGCCTACACGCACATGCACGTGTGTTTATCTTTTTCATTCAGGGCAGATGGTGAGTCGAACATGCTTATTTCCCACTGTGGTTACCCCTGTGTGTCGTGAACCATTTTTGGTTTTGCGGTGCATGAGCATTGTGTGACCCGTCATTTTTCCCCAGGGGTCACAGATAGCCTCGCAGGAGCACAGGGGTACGTTTACCATCCCATACTCTGCCCCTTCACCCCAATTGCCCAACACAATTATTGTGTTCACCTCCCATTCACACTAGTCCATCAGTGCCATGGTGGGAGGCCACCAAGTGGTAAGGGCGGCAAAGCTGGGCAACTTCCCATAGGTGACCATGGTGGGGCACATGGCCAGGGAGTCCAGGGAGGCCAAGGTGGCTGTGTTGGGGAACATGGGCAAGGTGGTCCACAAGGACAGGATGTCCAGGCACATGCTGGGACAGCTATGCCCCCCCAGTGGGTTAGGGTGATGCAGCTGCTGTGGACATCTGCCAATCTGACCCAACAGACATTTTCATCTGCTGTCATGAGCCCCCAGGTTTTGGAAGCTGCAGGTGCTGCTGCGCCTACCACCACCAAGGCTCAGGGTCAGCAACTGCGGGCTGTATTGGCACAGGCAAAGGAAGACTCCTAGGCAGATTTCAGTGTCAGGAAGGGCAAGACACGTGTGGCTAAGGTTGCTGTGGCCAAGCCACGTGTATCTGCGGCAGTAGTACTGCAAAGGCCTGTCCCCAAATTCTGTGTATATGCACCCTTCCCTCTGCTACTCTGCCAGACCTGTAGTGTGTGATACATCCTTTGTCCTTGATGCAGGGTGTCTCACGGAGACTGTGAAGATGGAACAGGCTCACAGTGGACATGATTGTTAATTAATGGACCATGTGCATTACCAGCAGGCCCCTATGGGTCCGTGTCAAGCTCCTCATTCTACTCCATCTCCGGTATTTAATCTGTATCATGGTATTTAATCATCCCTTTGATGCTCACTCAGGGTCAGTTCCTCATCACAGCCATTTTTTGGGTGTCCTCGTCTGTGTCGAGCATAAGCCTCCCTCTGGTACAGCCTTCCTGCCTCTATGCAACTGGTGTTGTAGCTTCTCTGTGTCTGGTCTGTGTGAACTTCTGATGATTCCTCATGTGTTGTGCGTATTGTCTTCATCTCATCTGCTGTAGTCTCAGATGACTAAGATTCTGCAATTGACACCTCCCCATACTGTCTGATACGACACAGTACTCTGATCCACCAGCCTGGGCCATGCACTGCCTCCCCGCCATTCCCCAAAATGGGGTGGGTGGGTGTTACTGTATCCCTACAGCCCACTGCAAACACTGCACATGATGACTGCACTTGCGCTTACAGTGCCATCATGACACAACATTGACATTACTGTGTTTGTGTTTCTATTGATATTTGAGGCCGTAAACATGTACTGCCCTGCACCCACACACTTCTGAGGGTTCCATGTGATAATATTGCCGCAAAAATATTGCCATACAAATATTTTGCCATATTTTTGCCGAGATGTTACCCCATGGAACCTGTGGGGGACACCGCCGCAACCCCTATGTATTTTAAAAGGGAGCAGGGGACAACCCCGCAACCCCTCCATCCATTTACCCCATAAATTATCCCCACCAAAGATATCGCCTATGGCCGTTCCCAACGACCATATGTACGGCGATATTTTTGGTGGCAATAATATTACCTGATACCCTTCTGAGGAGCCTTCTACATGCCTATTCACTTGTGTGATGTCAAAGTCACCTAGCATTACTGTATCCATGTGTCTTCATTCACTGTATTGCAACACACTAGCATTGTTGCATCCTGTGTCACATGTGTCTTTTTTGTCGTAGTGATTTACATGTACTGTATGGTGATATGCATTTTACATGGGTCACGGACAGTACTATTTAACTTCCACCTGGGGCTGGTTGACAGTTCTGCCATGCCTATGCTACGTGCCATTGGTTTGTTGGTATCTGTCAATTTTATGTAAGGTCTATGAAAGGCAGCAGCTTGTGCGTGATGCAGGTGCTATGCAACATGCAGTACATGTGTTGGCTTCACATTTGACATGTGTCCATGTCTGCTTTCAGGGTCCCCTTCCATTTCATTGCCACTGTGTGCATGCCAGAATTTGTCATGTGGGAATTGGCAGCTTCATGTGTTGGCTGTCAGCATTGTGATGCCTATTGTTTGTGGTATATGCTGTTGACATGTGTGCTCATGTGTTCTTTTGGTTATTTGCAGGTGATGAGGCACTGGCAGCAGAGGAGGAGGAGGAGGAGATGGCAGAGAGGGCGGAGGGTTCAGGGCACCAACCAAGCACCAGTATAGGGTGTGGTGTGGTAGCCCATGAGGATCCATTGGTGCTCCAGACCATCCTGTCCAGGGCTGGCTCTGGGTACACCTCTGAGGATCTCTTTGCCTCTGATGCCGAATTGGATATTGATCTGTCCATGCTGTCGCAGGTGAGTGATTCTGCAGTGGATGCTGTTCTGTCCAACACACCTGCAGTGGGGGATACTCCTCAAGGGGCCAGTCAGTGTTGGTATGTCTGCCTGTGGTGCTTACAAATGCAGGGCCAGGCTCCATACCTGTTGTTCCTGTACCCGGGGCAGCAGATCAATGGGGGAATGCAGTCCTGCAGCCACAGGCAGCACCAGTGCAGCAAGGACCATGTCTCCTTGGGCCCAACAGGTGTGCTGTCCGGCAACGCAGTGGCCATGCACCACCGGGGAACACTGTTTGGGAGAATTCCATATATGCCATTGCACAGCAACAGGGGGCATCATGTGAGATGATGGATCAGGGTGTGAAACCTGTGGCCGATTCCATTCTCCCCCCTGAACGGCAGGTGAAGCTCCAGCAGCAGGCAACGCAGTCCATGTGCCGCTCACACAGGCTGAACACGTTGGCTGCCAAAAGGGTCCGACGAGCTGAACTGGAGGCTCTGCAGACAGCCATTGCTGCTGAGACAGAGGCCCACAGGGAAGCCCTAAGGGAAGAGAACATCTCCCTCAGAATTACTCCGACTGCACTTTTGATGAGCTAGGGTACACGGGCTGAACAGCGGATGGAGCAGCTTGAACACACCATCTCGGCTGAACTCCATGCAAGCCGTGAGGAGGTCTGTCTGTCACGTGAGGCCTTGCAGGCAGAACTCCATGCTACACATGAGACCTTGCAGGAGGAATTCCGTGCAACACATGAGGTGCTGCATGGGGACCTCCGTGCCATCTTCCTGCAGGACCAGGCTTACCAGACCCGCATGCTTGCTGCAAGGAGGGACATGCTGGGGCTATGCGTGAACAGGAACCCTTACCACGCACACCTCCTGATATTCAAACAAAGGGTGACAACAGCGACAACTGATCTCTCACGATGGCCCATCAGTGCAGACCATGAGCCCATGGAGGATTTTTTGTTTATATCAACATCAACGCATGTGGCTGCTGAGGTGCACCCTGCACCTCCTCCCTCCTGGGTGCCCCCCGGTAGACCATGGCAATTTGTATTTCTTTTTTCCTTTTTTTGTCTATTGTGCATTCATGTTCAGTATGTTGCTTTGTGTGGCAGCCAAAGTCATCAACTGTGTGGTTTTCCTGCTGGGCACATACAGGCTTGTCTCATGTTGGTGTTTGTGGCTTGGGGTCTGGACACATATTCCACTCCTGCTTCTCATTTCCATGGACTTGCAAGGATGGCACTGTGTGACAGTAACTTACACAGAGGCATTGGGCTTCTGTCATATCTGTGGCCAGTCTGAAGTCCAACCTGTGTACACACCCCTAGTGGGGATTTATGATAGTTTCTCCAGGGCATGGTTGGTGTGCATTGTGGTTTGTATCTTGTTAAATGTGCATGTTTTCACGTTGCTCATTCATGTATTGCCTTGCACGTCTACATTGTTGATGCACTTCATGCTGTATGCGGTACCATGTCCCCTTAGCTGTCAGAGACACACTCAAGATGGAAGGTGGCCATGTGGTGGCAATGCCACATTGAGACACTTGTGCTATAGTGATTGGTCACTGCCTGACATTGTCACTGTTGGGTCCTGTGTTCATGATATGCTATGCAGGTGAATAGATCGTCCTGTGTTGGGTTTGCTTTTGATGTGTCAGGGGATCAGCGTGTTTTTTGCATTGATTCGAAGTCCGCGACGGAAAAGTTCAAATGAGAAATGTATTTAACAATGAAGGTTCATACATTTCCCATGGAAACATGCATTGAATATCCTTACAATCCCACACCACTATCCACACCCACAACACACACACAAAACACCCCCACTCCCAACCCCAACACAACCCCAACATACCCCTATGCACACCCTACATACCTTCTGAGACATGATGTGTCCCTGCAGCGCCAGTTCACTTTCACTTCTGTGATCATCAGCCAGCGCTGCAGCCTCCTTTATTTTATTTGACTTTTTTTTGGCAGGTGTGTAGTGTAATGTAGTGAGCGGGGTTTGCGGGGGACACCCCCGCAGCACCCACATTTAGTTTTTTCTTTTTTAATTACCTGAAATGAATGTCACCAAAGGTTCAAACATTGGGTATTTGAACCTTTGATGGCATGGATTTCCGTCATTTTAGTATAGGTTGGACATTTTTGATCAGTCATTTCGTCAGATTCCGTGTCAGAGGGAATTGTCTCTGGCCTGTTTCAAGTTGTCACGGTGCACTTTGTGACAGCTGTGTCATGTGTTGTACATTCATTTTGGAGTTTTCACATTGCATGCCATGGCATGGTTTGTCGGGCGGGTGACATGGGGTTTGGGAGGGTTTAGGTGACATACCAGGATTTGGATGTGCTGTTTTGCATGGGGGTGGTGGATTATGCACCTTGCATGTGTGCCTTTTGGTCACACAGGATTGTTTTTGTTTAAGTAGCTAGGGATGCACACAATGTAGCACTTCTAAGGACACATTCTCAGGGTGGTAAGGTTGTGACAGTTGACTGTCCATTTGTCATCATCGATTGTCACCTGGAATGTGCCAGGCCTGTGTGTGCTCCACAGGGGTGGGATTATAGGTGAAAAATGTACCCACAAGCTAGGGTACGGGCAGGCTCGCCACGTGCCTTTTGTCCTCCCATGCGCAGCGGACCTGCGTGTGGTTGGGGATGTGGGGGCACCACCATATCCACTGGTACACCCCGACATGTTGCTACGTTGTGCAGTAGACATGCTGACACAATGATCCTGCACACTACTGGGGGTGATTATAGTAGCTGTCCACCAGAGCGGTCAAGGGAGCAGAAACGTGACTTGAGCACTCAGAATGTGCGGTCCACTATGCCCCTGGTTGTGATATGGGCTGCATTGTATCTTACCTGGGGTGGTGTGGTGGGGTTCCATATTGGCGTCATCATATAGGTGCTCAGAGGGTAAGCACTGTCCCATGGGGAGTTGAGAATGGTTGTCATTAGTTGGGTTTGTCTATGTGTCTGTGTGTGACATGCATGCATGTGCACAGGCATTTTTACTCACGAATGAGCCATGTGTTGCCATGCCTCCCAGCTTCCAGGTCCCGGTTTAGAGCTGACATTCTGAATATGAACCTGTCATGGGTGGACCCTGGATAGTTTGCATAGACATAGGTGATGATTCCCTTGGCATCGCATACAACCTGCACGTTGATGAAATTCCAGTGCTTGCGGTTGCGATAGATGTGCTCAGTGGCCCTAGGTGGACCTAGGGCCAAATGTGTGCAATCAATGGAACTGAGCACTTTGGGGCAGTGTGCCACCCCTTAAAAGTCCTGGACCACGGCCTGCTTTTCTGCTGGTGTTCTGGGCTTTTATGTATGCCCGCGGATTTAGGGGTGTGCAGTCATGATTGCCAACACCTGGTGTAGGCAGCGTGACTGCGTGGGCTGTGTGACACCCCCAACTATGGCAGTTGTCTCCTGAAATGACCCAGTGGGCAAAAAATGCAGGACATTGATCACCTTTTCCAAGGGGCTCAGTGCTTGGGAGCACAGGGTGGGTGATGTGAGGTCATCCTCCCACTCAGTGACCAGGTCTAGGATGATATGACTCGGAAACCTATACCTGCCATAGACCTGGTCATCAGGCATTCCAAATAGGCTGGTCCTGGGTAGAAAAACGCGGGGCCTCGCTATCCTCCTCCTCCTGCGGTGTCCCACGATCACTGCTGCGACATTCATCGTAACTGTGTGTGCTTGTTTGCATGCACTTTTATACTGCGCGGGGGCGCTTATGCCAGCTATCGCCTGGCGTACTTGTTTTCGGCTTTTCGCGTCTTATGGCACGTGCAGGTTTGCCCTGTTGGATTCCATGAATACGTGTTGTTAGCCGGGTGTGGGTGTTGCGAGGATTTCGCAGCGGTACTTCCCCCGTATCGCCCACATTTTCACGTGTTGTTGCCCTTCCGCGTGTTCCGCCCCCTTTTTAAGTTTATGCGCTGGATGGTGTGCGCCTTCTCTAGGTGTCTCGTGCAGGGCTTCAATGATGTCACAATGATGTGTGGAAGTCGCGCGGATTCGGCGGTGGTCGAGGGTAAGCGACATGCAATGTGTTCCATGAATAGGGAAACGGGCGCGTGCACGCGTTTCACACACGTGCGCTGCAATTTTCACACTTGCGCCCCCCTTTTCGGCACGCATTTATTTCTTGAATTACCCCCAATAAATGTATAAATGTAGGTCACATTAAATGACTCAGGAATCATGTTAGTGGTGGCTGTTTCGTAAGAAACAAGCGTTAAAGCCTTTTGCGCATGTTTCTTATGTTATACCCCATTTTCATTCATTTGTATAGCAGAGATGAGGCGGTGGAACACAACTTGCATTTCCGCCTCCTTCCTTCCACTGTGCAATGCAATTTTGTTCTGACATGGATTTCCATTCTGGTGCAAATGCTGGAGATCCCTATGGGGTCCGCCAGCTTTATGTACCAGCATAAAGCAGGCGGCCACCATAGGTATCTATTGGACATGCTGCAAGCCATAATTGGAGCATGTCATTTTCATTGTGAACGCTGCTTACCATACTCGCATTGCCGGCCTAATGTACAATTACAATTAAAAGCTGCCTGACATGCTTGCATGTTGGACAGCGTTTATTTGTAATTGTAACACTGCTTACCATGCATGCATGGTAAGCAGTTATCACAATGAAAACAAACACTGCCCGACATGTCTTTTCACTTCTTGCAGAAAGGTGAGTGCAAACTTACAATCATTTTCTCCTGGCCCTTTTATTAGCATTTTGTGGTATAATCTCAGGCCCCAGCCCCGTTGTGCATCCTCCTCCCTCCCTTCCCCACCCTGCATCCACTTCCATGTTGGCGTGATCCCTCCCACATCCCAGCCCTTCCACCCCCCTGATTGGTGCACCCCCTGTGTGCTGTAGGCCTACCGGCCAGCAGAAGCCCTTGCTATCCTCTTTTCACTTCTCACAGCAAGGTGAGTGCAAAACTCCAATGATTTTATCTTGGGCCTTTTATTTGTATTTTATGGTGTAATCTCTGGGCCCAAGTCCCGTTGTGTGTCCTCTTCCCTCCCTTCTCAGCCCCTCATCCACTTCCCTGTTGCCGCGATCCATCCCACCTCCCAGCCCACCCACCTCTCCTGATTGGTGCACCCTCCATGTGCTGTAGGCCTACCAGCCAGCAGAAGCCCTTTCTCGCCTTTTTTCACTTCTTTCAGCAAGGTGAGTGCAAACCTCCAATAATTTCCTCCTGGGCCTTTTATTAGTATTTTTTGGTGTAATCTAAGGCCCCATCCCTGTTGTGCGTCCTCCTCCCTCCCTTCCCGACCCCGCATCCACTTTCCTGTTGCCGCGATCCCTCCCGCCTTCCAGCCCGGCCACCTCCTCTGATTGGTGCACCCTCTGCGTGCTGTAGGCTGATCAGCACGCTGAAGCCATTGCTCGCCTCCTTTCACTTCTCACTGCAAGGTGAATGCAAACCGCCAATAATTTTCTCCTGGGCCATTTATTAGTATTTTTTGTGTAATCTCAGGCCCCAAACACTATTGTGTGTCCTCCTCCCTCCCTTCTTCACCCCGCATCCACTTCCCTGTTGCCGCGATCAATCCCGCATCCCAGCCCGTCCACCTTACCTGATTGGGACACCCTCTGTCTGCTGTAGGCCTACCGGCTAACAGAAGCACTTGTTCACCTCCTTTCACTTCTCGCAGCAAGGTGAGTGCAAACCTCCAATAATTTCCTCCTGGGCCTTTTATTAGGATTTTTCAGTGTAATCTCAGACCCCAAACCCTGTTGTGTGCCCTCCTCCCTCCCTCCCTTCCTCACCCTGCATCCACTTCCCTTTCACAGCGATCACTCCCACCTCCCAGCCCTTCCACCTCCCCAGAGTGGTGCACCCTCTCTGTACTGTTGGCCTACTGGCCCACAGAAGCCGTTGTTCATCTCTTTTCACTTCTCACAGCAAGGTGAATTCAAACCTCCAATAATTTCCTCATGGGCCTTTTATTAGTATTTTTTTGTGTAATCTCAGGCCCCAAACCCCGTTGTGCGTGTTCCTCCCTCCCTTCCTCACCCCACATCCTTTCTTTTTTGCTGCAATCACTCCCACCTCCCCTGATTGGTGCACCCTCTGTGTGCTGTAGGCCTACCAGCCAGCAGAAGCCCTTGCTTGCTTCTTTTCATTTCTCACAGCAAGGTGAGTGCAAACTTCCAATAATTTTCTCCTGGGCCTTTTATTAGTATTTTTGGGGTACTCTCAGCCCGGAAACACCCATCGTGTATCCTCCTCCCTCCCTTCCCCACCCTGTATCCACTTCCCTGTTACCGAGATCCCTCCCGCCTCCCAGCCCGCCCACCTCCCCTGATTGGTGCGTTTAATGGTCTTAACTGACCCTCCGAGGGCAGCCCTCTACCCATGCAGCCCTTGTGGCTAAGGGCCCCAAGGCAAAGGGCAGCTCCCACAGAGGCAACTCCATATCATGTCTGCAGGTGTCAGCAGGGGAAGCCAGTGGCCAGCTGTCAATCAGCAGCTACAGCCAAGTAAGATGTAGCTTAGAGCAATCACTCTACCCGGGAAGCACCACCACATTGCAAACTATCCTAATACTGTAATACTGTAAATGTTAGCATGTGTTGCACCTTAGGGAGCTGTTCATTTGACTTGAATCAAATCCATTCCTGCGACGATAATTCACTTCTACTAAGTGCTCCCTGAGATATTGCTTTGATCTATCTGCCTGTGCCGCACACTTAGAAACTGTTCCTGGTAGCTTTATTCACATCTAGAAAGTGCCCACTCTAACTAAGAATTGTTCCTGTTAGCTTGTTTCGCATCTAGAAAGTGCCCTCTGAGATAACACTGTGTTTTATTTGTCCCACAAACTTAGAAACTGTTCCTGTTGCATTGATTCACATCTAGAAAGTGCCCACTGAAATATTACTGTGATTTATCTGCCTGTCCTGCACACTTAGAATTTGATCCTGTTAGGTTGATTTCCATCTAGAAAGTGCCCTATGAGATAATACTGTGATTTATCTGCCTGTCCCGCACACTTAGAAACTGTTCCTGTCAGCTTGATTGACATCTAGAAAGTCCCTGCTTTGACTTAAATGTGTTCCTATTAGCTTGTCTCTCATCTACAAACTGCCCTCTGAGATAATACTGTGATTTATCTGCCTGTCCCGCTCACTTAGAAATTGATCTTGTTAGCTTGATTAACTTCTAGAAAGGGCCCTCTGAGATAATACTGTGATGTATCTGCCTATCACGCACACTTAGAAATTGATCCTGTTAGCTTGATTCGCATCTAGGAAGTGCCTGCTTTGACTGTCACAACCTTACTCCCACCATGTGGTAACGGGTCCCGAAAGACCCTATTTGGCCCCCTCGGGTCCCTTGGAGCCAGTCCTGGTGCTGTTGGCATCAGAGGCACATACTGGGATGAAGTTTCAATGGGAAATGGACAAGCATGGCCGCCCCATGAGGACTAATGGGGAACTGCAATCAGCGGTCTAGCATCCAGGGCGGGGCCCGCCCCGAAGGCACCTGGGATACCTGCTGGCTATTTAAACCATGCCCGATTTGCAGTGTGACATTCACCGGGTCCTGCTCAGTATCCTGGCGGGTGAGAGAAGGCAAGAACCATCGTCATCCTTACCTGCCCAGTGGCATCCTCCGTCAACCGAAGTCATCCAACGATCATTGCCCTCTGCCAGCATCACCTCTGGAAGGAGAAGCGTGAACAAAGCATTGAGTAAGCTACTTACCAGTCCGTCAGTAAGGCCATTGTCTCCAGTATATCGTCCGTCAGCTTTTGTTCCGGAGAACCAATCTTCCTGGATTCTTTTTTGATGTGCAAGACAAACAATAGCACAGGTTAGCCAATTGCAAGGACTCTATTAGTGCCGCTTGGCACATCTATCCTACCTTCTCGAACTCAGCTTCAGCATCCATCCTCTGCTTTCAACATCTGCAAGAAAAGGGGAGAAGGTTATTTGGTGTCTTAACCGATATAGATATTGCTCTCATTCTAAAAGACTCACCTGAAAAGTGGAGTCACAGCCGGTCTGGACTCCGGCCCACGCCAGTGAAGAAACTCGGCGGAACGTTGCCATAGACAACGCACCCCTGCCCAGCGTGGCAGGATGGAGAGTGCATCCTCATAGAAATCAAGGTGAGAGACATCCCCAGGGGAACGGCAAGGGGAACCCGGGAGGTGGGTCACAAGGGGAGGAATAGCAGTTAAACTTCACCTCCTGTCTTCTAGAACCGATCCTCGACAGCACAACCGCCAGTGAAGGTGAGGAGTTCCGGAGAGCATCCCGGCCAGTCGAGGGGCGTCCACGTGGATACAAGGTGAGCGTTACAGAACGCAAAGCCCTAAACTTACTAATCCACCCGGGCGCCTAGTATGGAGACTTCGGAAACAGACCAGTTAGCCCAGTGTTTGGGGCAGTTGCGCTCAGAGGTCCACACTGCGCGGCAGGAAACTAACGCCTTGTGGAGAGAAGTAATTGTGGCCAAGGAAAGGACGGATGACCTCGGGAGGCAGCTCCTTCAGTCACAAGCAGGGTAAGCCCCATTGCCTGGAATCGGTCAGTCTACACCAGCTCCAGCCAGCAATCCAGTCCAGATCAACCTCCCTGGGGGTGTACCTCTGACTCCTCCGGAGCGATTCTCGAGAGATCCCCGACGATATGCTACCTTCATGAATCAGTGTCGCCTCCATTATTTGTGCAGGCCTGGGGCGTTCCCCACTGACCAGTCACGTGTGGCCTTTGTGCTTTCTTACCTGAGTGGGAGTGCGGCAGATTGATCAGTACCGTTCATCAGTCGGAATTACCCTTTGTTGCAGGACTTCAATGGGTTTCAGCAGGAGCTGGAAAAACTCTTTGCTTGACGCCACCATGGACAGGCTCTAGATAATGAACTCTTGTACTTCGTCAAGGAAGCCAGGATCTGATGACATACATCGCAACTTTCAATAGACTGGTAGTCGAGGCATATTGGCCAGAGGACAGGCGGACTACCTTGTTTCACCGGGGTCCTCGAGGGGAGCTAAAAGATGTTTTGGCCGAAGTAGTGTACCCACCCCGAGATTGTGCCGAGTTCATCAGTTTGGTGGTACAGTTGGATCGCCGCCTACAAGATAGAAAGAACGACCATGGTAAGCTAGATTCACGCCCTTTATTCCTGCGATCCAAAGATCAAACCATGCGGGGACCCGAAGGAACCAGTGAACCCATGCAGATAGGAGGAGTTAGGCCTCCTCTGACCAAAGCCAAACAAGAAAAAAGGAGGGAATTGCATTTGTGCCTGTATTGTGGAAGAGCCGGTCACTTCCTAAAGCAGTGTCTGGTTAAGCCACCCAGAAGAAAAGTGGGAGCCACAGATAAGGAAACCCCAGATGAGGAGTCAGGAAACGAGCAAGCCCGGCAATTATAGGGGTCCAATTGTCGAGCAAAGAAATCCAGCTACAGGCCGCCCATTTTGCGCTACCTGTGATCTTAATCACCCATCAGCAGCTGTCTAACATGCACTCTCTGGAGGCCTATATCGACAGCGGAGCGGTGGGATATTACATAGATCAAGACCTTGCAGCAAAGATGGGCCTAGATCTTTGCCCTTAGCCAACCGCTGAGACTGTAACCACTGTTGATGGTACTGAGATTGCCTTGGGGCCTGTGTCAAAATGCACCACTGAACTCACCCTCCTGTGCGAAGACGGACATCTCAAAATCATCGCCTTTGATCTGATTAAAGCGCCCCAGTTTCGGCTGATCTTGGGGATGCCATGGCTGGTCGCAAATAATCCACGGATCAACTGGCAAGCTCGCAAATTGGTTTTCACCCACAGCTGCACGCACACCTGTTACCCAAAAGGTTGGAAAGCAAAACACGCAAGCTCTCCTGTTCGGGAGGGAATGGCCAATGTCCTCGGAGGGGTTGATACCCTGCCGATTCATTACCAAGACTTCCAAGATGTTTTCCAAAAGGAGCAAGCAAATACGTTGCCCCCCCCCACAGGCCCTACGATTGCCAAATCGATCTTTTACCTGGAGCACTCACTGAGCCTGAAAACCAACACCTGAAGATGTACCTGAAACAGTACCTGGCCAATGGTTTCATCCGCCCATCCAAATCATCGGCCGCAGCACCGGTATTCTTCGTACCGAAAAAAGAGGGTGATTTGAGAACGTGTATTGACTATCGTGCATTGAACGAAGTAACCATCAAAAATCGCTATCCTCTGCCTTTGATCCCGGAGTTACTGGACCAGGTCAAGGAAGCCCAGATCTATACCAAGCTGGATCTGAGGGGGGCCTATCATCTGGTGCACATTAAAGAAGGGGACGAGAGGAAGACGGCATTCCGTACCGAGTATGGCCTGTTTGAATACCAAGTAATGCTGTTCGGTCTATGCAACGCTCCCGCTGTGTTCCAGTATTTCATGAACGATGTCCTTCGAGAACTCATTGATGTCTGCGTTCTGGTATATATCGATGTCATCCTGGTGTATTCAACATCTGAGCAAGAACATAGTGGACATGTGCGGGCAGTCCTGACCAAACCCCGAGAACACCATCTTTACGCCAAGTTGGAAAAGTGTTCGTTCGATGTTACGGAGGTGTAATTCCTGGATTTTATCCTCTCACCCAAGGGCATACGAATGGACGCTCACAAGGTGGACGCCGTCCTCAATTGGCCAGCGCCAAATTCAATCAAGGGATTCCAGAGTATGTTGGGTTTTGCGAATTTCTACCGTCGGTTCATTCCCGGATTCTCCCAAGTAGTGCACCCGATTACTTCATTGCTAAGGAAATGCAACAAGACATTTAATTGGACAGAGGAAGCTGAGAGGGCCTTCCAAGAACTCAAGACGAGGTTTACCACCGCCCCTATCTTGCGACACCCACATCCAGACCTCCCTTAAATCGTAGAAACAGAAGCGTCCAGCGAGGCAGTGGGGGTGGTTCTGTCCCAAAGAGACCCACAAACAGGCCAACTACATCCAGTGGCCTTCTGGTCGCGGAAATTCATGCCAGCAGAACTTAATTACGCCATCACGGACAAAGAGTTATTGGCCAATAAAGCTGCCTTCAAGGTCTGGTGACACTACCTGCTGGGGGCCAGGCACACCATCAACGTGATAACGGACCACCAAAGTCTTCAGTATCTAAAGGGGGTGAAGGCTCAATGGTCACGACAGCTGCGCTGGGCCCTTTTCTTTGCGCAGTTTGGGCCTCATTCATGGGTTTGGAGCTAACCATGGAGTAATTAGCTCCATGGTTGCCTCCGAAACCGTCCCAAATCCGGCATGGTGAATGGAATAATTACCGGTCCATTCCAGGGTTGGAGGGACCAGTAAGTCCCCATTCACCTTTTGCCCTTCCCCATTCCCATTTCTGCCCCATAGGGCTCAATGGGAATGGGGAAGGAGGTAATTACGGCACCGTAAATTACGGTACCGTAATTACCTCCGAAGTACCTTTGCGGGTCCCGTACTTTACTCCTGCTAAAAGCAGGAGGTAAGGAAGGACCCGAAAAGGGACCTCAGAATACGGAGGTAAGGGATTACCGGCATCAGCACCCTTACCGGTGCCTGTAATTCCTTACCTCCAACCTCGGAATGACCCCCTATGACTTTGTGATTACGTACCCACCCGGGCTTAAAAATGGCAAGGCAGATGCACTCTCCCGCATAGGCACTGACAAACTGGCACACACCCCCCCGGATTCGGTGTCCATCATTCCAGAAAATAGGATCCTGGGTATCACAACCACCATGACCCAGGACAAACTCTTGTACGAAATTCGGCAGGTTTTAACCCAGGAGCAACTACAAGAGTGGGGTTCCAGAGGGGAGCACTACAGTGTTAAGAACCAACTGCCGTATTACAGAAACCGGATATTCGTGCTGGTGAAGGAATTGTAAGAACAGGTTATATCCGAATATCATGACTCCCTCATAGAAGGCCACCCGGGAATTGCTAAAACCTTGGCTATGGTAAAAAGAAACTACTGGTGGCCGACCTGGCGTAAGGATGTAATTGAGTTTGTTTCTTCTTGTGGTATCTGTGCTCAAAATTATTCCACCAAACAAAGACCAACTGGGCTCCTACAGCCTCTGGACATTTCACCAGCCCCGTGGCACACAATATCTTTAGACTTCATCACTGATCTTCCTCCGTGTCAAGGATACAATACCATCTTAGTAATCATGGTCCTATTTTCTAAAATGGCTCATTTCTTCCCCTTCAAGGGTCTGCCGACTGTATCCGGCCTCACCAAAACCTTCTTAGAAAACGTAGTGCGCCTGCATGGATTTCCTTCAGTCTTAATATCAGACCGAGGAACCCAATTTGTATCCAGTTTCTGGAAGAAATGCTGCTCGTTGGCCCAGATAGACATCCGCCTTTCCACTAGCCATCACCCACAGACTGATGGTCAAACCGAAAGAACGAATCAGACTCTCGAGCAGTACTTATGCTGCATGCTTCACCAGGTAGAAGGGGATTGGAAAGAACTTGTTTGGATCGCCCAGTACGCCTATAATAACTATCTGCATAGTAGCACTGGCCAGACGCCGTTCTTTACGGTGTATTGAAGGCACCCACGCACATCTGAATTAGATGTCCCCACAACCCTGGAAATGCCGGCCGTCAATACCTTGCACACCACCATCGCTCAGGCTTTTACAAGAGCTCAAAAACACCTGCAGCAAGCTAAGGCGCGCCAGAAATGGTGTGCGGACCAGCTTCGCACCGAGGCCCCTGTTTACCAGGTGGGAGATATGGTGTGGCTAGCTTCCAAGCATATACCAATAAAAGGAACGCAAACGTTTTACCCATGGTTCTTAGGACCATACCCAGTGGAAGCCATAATTAACCCAGCAACGGTAAATCTGACCCTACCAGTTCATATGCGAATGCACCCAGTGTTTCATGTATCTCTCCTGAAACCAGTCAAGCCGGGTACCCGAATAACGACCCCACCTGAGTCTGTCATCATTCAGGGGGAACCTGAATATGAGGTCAAGGACATTCTGGCCTCCAAGTATGTGAGGACTAAATTCTATTACCTGTTGGATTGGAAAGGGTATGGACCACAGGACAGGACATGGGAGCCCAGCAAGCATATCCATGCCCCACGCTTGCTTCAGTGTTTCCATTGAGAATTTCCCTCCAAACCAGGGCCGGCCAGAGAACCACCTTGAGAGGGGCCTTAGGGGGGCGTGCTGTCACGACCTTACTCCCATCATGTGGTAACGGGTCCCGAAAGACCCTATTTGGCCCCCCTCGGGTCCCTTGGAGCCAGTCCTAGCACTGTTGGCATTGGATGCACATACTGGGTAGAAGTTTCAATGGGCAATGGACAAGCATTGCCGCCCCCATGAGAACTAATAGGGAACTGCAATCAGCGGTCTAGCATCCAGGGCGGGGCCCGCCCCGAAGGCACCTGGGATACCTGCTGGCTATTTAAACCACGCCTGATTAGAGGCACGTGCTTCACGTTATTCTGCTTTGCAGCGTGACGGTCACCGGGTCCTGCTCAGTATCCTGGCCTGCACGGGCGAGAGAAGGCAAGAACCATCGTCATCCTTACCTGCCCAGTGGCATCATCCGTCAACCAAAGACATCCAACGATCATTGCCCTCTGCCGGCATCATCTCTGGAAGGAGAAGCATGAACAAAGCATCGAGTAAGCTACTTACCAGTCCGTCAGTAAGGCCATCGTCTCCAATATATCATCCGTCAGCTTTTGTTCCGGAGAACCAATCTTTCTGGATTCTTTCTCGACCTGCAAGACAAACAATAGCACAGGTTAGCATTTTGCAAGGACTCTATTAGTGCCGCTTGGTGCATCCATCCTACCTTCTTGAACTCAGCTTCAGCATCCATCCTCTGCTTTCAATATCTGCAAGAAAAGGGAGAAGGTTATTTGGTGCCTTAACTGATATAGACATTGCTCTCATCCTAAAAGACTTAGCTGAAAAGTGGAGTTGCAACCGGTCTGGACTCCGGCCCACGCCAGTGAAGAAACTCGGCAGAACGGTGCCATAGACAACGCGCCCCTGCCCAGCATGGCAGGATTGAGAGCGCATCCTTATAGAAATCAAGGTGTGAGAAGTCCCCAGGGGAACGGCAAGGGGAACCCGGCAGGTGGGTCGCAAGGGGAGGAATAGCAGTTAAAGTTCACCTCCTGTCTTCTTGAACCGATCCTCGACAGCACAACCGCCAGTGAAGGTGAGGAGTTCCGGAGAGCATCCCGGCCAGTCGAGGGGCATCCCCGTGGATACAAGGTGAGCGTTACATTGACTTAGAATTGTTCCTGTTAGCTTGCCTCGCATCTACAAAGTGCCCTCTGAGATAATATTGTGATTTATCTGCATTTCCTGCGTACTTAGAAATTGATCCTGTAAGGTTGATACGCATTTCGAAAGTGACTGTTCTGACTAAGAATTGTTCCTGTTAGCTTGCTTCGCACCTGGAAAGTGCCTTCTGAGATAATACTGTGATTTATCTGCCTGTCCCGCACACTTTGAAATTGATCCTGTTAGCTTGATTCACATCTAGAAAGTGGTAACTGGAGAGACTGCCCGTGATTTGTTAGGACGATGGGCTGGAGGTAAATTGAAATGGTGGGGATGTCCTATCAACAGATTTCAATAGGTGCAACTATTTAATGCATACTAATTTTACCTTTGTGATGTATCACTGAGACAAGATCCACTTTGCCTCACTGATAACCAAAGCTTAACATTCACAAACTCATACCACCTGAGTGGTATTCAACCAGCTTTAATGAATTGGCTGCTAATCTTATTTCCATTATTTTATTTTTAGTTTTTTTTTTTAAATTAAGAACTTTCCACAATTAGTAGTTATAGTTATTTCACATTTGTTCTATAAGAACGTTTTTTTGGTACAAAACAACATGAAGAGAGGACTTTTTTTAGGGTGCACAAACAAACACTATGTGTAAATAACAATACAATCATCAATATGTTGACAAACCGTGAAAAGCATATTTCAACAACAAATATGTAACAACTTTTCGGAGTACACAAATTAGATTTGTAAGTAACAGGTATAACTTTCCTAGTCATACATTAATGGTACATAATAGACACCATTTTAGAAACTGGGGGATAGAGGGGGGGGGCTTTGAAGCATGACCACCCCTACCCGTGCAGCACAGTTGCACACATATTAAGTGTCCCAAAGGGTGTGTGTAGTCTCACACTCCTAGGTGGAAACCTTGAAAGGGTCTACCACTGCCAGGCAGAAGGGTGACCTATATGTAGGTTGGCGTCTCAATGTTGAATCATGGGTAAATGTTCTTGCGGTGAACTGTAAGATCACCGTCCAAAGACGTTTCGGCTAGAGGAGATGGAAGCCTTCTTCTAGGGCCAAGAAAAGGTCTCCCTAAAATGAAGGACATGTAAGAAAAGAGGAGGGGGTAAGTGAATTGAATACTGAAAAGCAGGGGTACATAGCAGTGTCAAGAAGTAAATAACAGAACAAAGGTTAAAACTCAATAAAATTACATGTGGCGATTCATCCCCTGGAAACAAACCGCCCCCTTCTTATCCCTTCCCTTGTCTAAAAGTAGCTTGTCTCACCCTTGCTAGAACAGTAGCCTCATATCCTTCCCCCTCTTACTCCCTCCCACTCTCTCACACCCCTATGGCACCAAAACCCACAAAATGCAGTAAACATGACTGGTCCTCTCCCTTGATCGTCTGCTCCTCACCACCTCTCATCTCTCACATACCTACCTCCAACCACCTACAGTTCCCGCTTCCCATTGACGTAACCCTCTCACCCGACACTCAAGTCCAAAGGCACCATGCCCCTCACGCTTCCCACCTATCTCAACCACCCTGAACATTCCTACCGCACCCACCACCCCTTTTGGGCACCCTTGTCCTTCAAGCTCCCACTGCGATGAGCACCACAAAAACCTCCCACATGTAGTCACATGCATCCTTTTTAATGCCCGCTCGGTAGCAAGAAACAGACACAGCATCTTTGACCTCCTATCCTCTGACAAGCCTGACCTCATTTTTATCACTGAAACCTGGTTCTCCGACAGCCTTGGCCTGTAGCATATGAAGCCTTCCCCCCTGGCTACTCACTTATCCCCCACAATAGACCCCCCAGAGGTGGCAGAGTGGCAGTCCTCTTCAGTTCTCATTTCTTTGTCTCACTCGTCGAATCCCAGACATGCATTGCCTCCTGTGAAACCCTTCTAGTTAAACTCTCACTACCAACAACTTTCTACCACAGCTTCCTACTCATCCCCAGACCCCGTGGATGTGACAGGCATTTCACCAACAACCGCTGTGATTCAATAGCTACCATCCAAGTAAATCACCCCTTTCTTATACTCCTGAGAGACATCAATATTTGGTTCAATATCCCCAACAACCCCATGACTCATCCGCTCATTGACAGTCTTGATGCGCTCAACCTCTCCCATCATACCACTGGTCCAACCCACTCTAGTGGGCACAACCTTGATGCAATCTTCAGATCCCATGACCTGGTTTGTATATCCCGCCCAAAACCACTCATCTGGACTGACCACTATAACATGCTTTCTCGATCCACACTCCTGCCCCTCCTCCTACAGCTCCCCTGGCTTCTACCCCAGATCTCAAACGCTGGAACAAAGTCAAGATTCGTCCCAACCTCGCCGAAGCCCTGCTTCTTCATCCCCCTACAATGCTGCCGCCCAATAGACTATTAACCATTGAATAATTCGACTCCTGCCTAAATGACTCACTAATTCCTCTCACCCCCTCATACGCTGCATCCTCATGCAACGGACCATCCCCCAAATGGTTAATACTGCACCTGCCGAATAGAAAAAAACAAAATAAATCTCTTGAACAAAAATGGCGAGCATATAAAATCTATCTCAGCAAATCCATGTTCGCCCTGCACCACCCTAACTATAAATCAGAAATCCGAAAGGCCAATAAAGCCTATTAAAATAAACAAATCTTCAACTGTGGCAACCGCAGCAAAGAACTGCACATGATCATATCATAATTCGTCAAACCCACATGCACCTCTCCCTACACTTCTACAACACTGCAATTGACCGGACGACAACCCATAACAGCAAACTGTCCTTCCTCTCCTCATTCTCATCACCGCTCCTGACCCCATTGCCCCAACACCCAATTTCCCTACATTCGACACCCTCAAACCCATCTCCAGAGATGAGTTCCTTGACCTACTATCAGCCAGCAATCCATCTGGATCGCCCCTCAACCCTTGCCCGCTCTATCCTGAAAGAAATAGTCCCATCTTCCTGCACAGGAGAACATGCAAGAGCCATACTAAATGAACCATCACCTCTGGCATCTTCCCTGATGCCTTCAAAATAGCACATGTCAAGCCACTTCTAAAAAACGCATCCCTTGACCCGCTTGACCCCAAGAATTACAGACTGATCTCCAACACCAGATTTATTGCGAAACTCATTGACCGGACAGCATACTCCCAGCACAACTCATTTGTAGAATTGAAATGTGTCCTCGACCCCGCACAATCAGGATTAGGCTCCAGACCGTGACATGGAACAGAAACCTCTATGATCTCGATCTGGGATGATCTCAAGGTCACTTCAGACTGTGATGGCTGCACAGCACTGATTCTCCTCGATCTCTCTGCAGTATTTGACATGGTTAACCACTCAATCCTCCTTGACCACCTTCACTCCCTGGGATTCCATGGCACTGCTCTCAAATGGATTGCCTCCTTACTCTGCATCAGGAAACAAATAACACTCCTCACCCCTTTTGTCTCAACTGCCCGGTCGGTCAACACTGGAGTACCCCAAGGCGCATGCGTATTTGCTCTCTTGTTCAACTTCTATATGACCACTCTATCAGGAATCATCCGAACGCACAACATCTCCTGTTACAACTACGCTGACAATACCCAAATTATCCTAAGAATTCCCAAGTTAGGCACCAACCCCCTTCCCGACCTTGAAGCTTATCTCCGCGATATTGACCGATGGATGACAATAAACCACCTCCTTTTGAATCCTGACAAAACTGAAATCATGCTGTGCTGCAATACTGCCCACCTGCCACATCTGCTCCCATGGTGCCCCCTCACCCCTCCTCCAATATAGTAAAAAACCTATGCTGCACCATGGACTCGGGCCTAACCCTCTCCCATCAGATCAACAACGTGGCAAAATGCTGTCACTACCACCTCAAACTTCTCAGATGCATTTTTTCCTATCACTCCTACCTGAACAAACTTGCAACCGTTATGTCTATTGTGATGTTGAGACTGGACTATGCCAACTCCCTATTCCTAGGAGCTCCAGCATACCACCTCAATAAACTCCAAAGAGCCCAAAACACTGCCACAACACTGCTCCTTGCCCTGGGTCAAAGAGACCACATCTCACCTGCTCTCCGAACTCTCCACTGGCTCCCAGTTGGATAAGGGCCACCTTCAAGACCCTATGCATCACTCATCAAGCAGTGCACAAGACGGGCCTAATGTACCTACAGGAAAAGAGAAAACCCTACCTCCCATCTCGCACTCTAAGATCAAGCACTGCCCTCCTTCTAGTGATTCCAACCTCTAACTCTGTCAGGATCGGAGGATCCGCTGTCTCAACCTTGCCCCAACTCTGTGGAACTCACTCCCCCCTCATATTCGACACATCCAAGACTATATGACTTTCTGCAAAGCTCTAAAAACGTGGCTCTTTCCGTAAATGCTGACCATGATCATCTGAGGCGACTGAGCCCTTGCAACCCAATAAATAATGCTCTATTAGATCCCAAGCAAAGACGCCACTAAATACGCTGACTAAGTCACAATTAAGCAAACACACGCTTGAAATCCGGAATAGCGTTCACCTTTGATCATAACTCCACCCAAACACCCACCTCCCATATCACTATGCTTACTCTCCACTCTACACCAACACACAATTAGAGTGCAGCTACACCCTTCAATCAATTTCAGCCTAGCTGCCCACATAGGACATTACCCCATAAACACCTCATCATTCTAATAAATCGCAGCTATATCCCATGTCAAACCGGCCTAGCTAGACACATAAGTGTCCTACACAGGCCGAATGCAGCCAGAACCCAGTCTTGGTGTCCACCCTCCAGACTGCACACATTCCATTGATATCAATACCACCACACCTAATGCTAGGACACCGCTACAATCAGGCAATTGCATCAGCTGCACACATAACCGGTGTACCCAATCACTGTATGTCTCCTTACTCTCTCTATTGACCTGGAGTACGGTCCCCAATGGCGTTCAACCTACCACCGCTTTGAGGCATACCAATGATATATAGAGTGCTATATAAATGCTAAATAACATAACATAACACAACATAACATAACTTAATGCAGGCGCTCACAATTAAAAATATATGCTGCTAGGCATGCGAGCAGGCCAGGCATCATTACTCACCTTGTCCGGTGGAGTGCAAAAGTGCAGGCCGTCCACTTTTTTACTCCAACGTGCAATTGACAAATGGAAAACAGAATTGAAATCGGACCCAGCCTCCCCAAATGTATTTCCTTTTTTTAATGTGTGATTTGTTTGATTGGTAATTTACATGGATTGTATAGCGCTTTGGTGAAAGTGCTTTAAAAATCCAAATAATTAAATTATTAAAATAATGCATTTGCCTTGTTCAATGCCTTGTTCAATGTTCTGGGTGCAGGACATGTTGTCTCTATATTCACTCTGTTCACTGATCCTTCAGCAGCGGTGCTGAGTGGCAAGATGAATACCAGAGCTGAAAAAGCATTGGGAAAAACACAGGGAAGAAGTCTGAGTATAAGCTGTTTATGTAGTTGGGACACTAGGCAGAGGAGATTGGCACAGCGTTATGTGTCTATCATCAAAAGCTGTGTGAATGTCTATTAGATGCCTTCCTGGCACTCTCCTATGCATTTATCAACAAAGGGGTGTACTTTAGGCAGCAGAGCAGTACGTGCTTCTCTCAACAAGTGGGAGGGATTCATACCCTGAAGCGTGTTCTTCCAAATGGATACATGATTATTTAAGGTTGGCATTTACAGAAACTTAAAATGATCCTTTCTGTTGTATACACACACACACACACCTACACACCTTGACTGCTTTACAGGGTTTGTTAAAAAGAAAAAAAAACAAACATACATTTCCCTGGCTGCAAAATGTACTAAACCTGACAGAAGAAAAGAAAAACAAACGGAGCTCATTTAGAATTTGTTCCATTACCTGTGAAGGGTGCCATCCTCAACAAAAAATGAATGTGTATACTGAAAATGTTTATATACGCAAAGGATGCTTATGCTCCAAGTAAGCTAAAAATGGAGGCTAATGAAGCGAAGGTGGCTGCTCTGTCTCCAGCCACTGATCAAGAATGATCAGTTTAAGGACAAAGAGAAACAAATCCAGACAATTCTCTGACTTACAACTGAAAATGTCCAGAAGGCTCATGGGAGTCGATTCGGGGAGGAGAGTGTTCTTCTTTTCGGATTGGGATGAAGCCTGTACTCCGAGACCCCCAGCCGGCCCATAGAGCCGAGATTTGCTCAGAAGTACTTTAGAACGAGATAGCTGCACCCTTGAGGTGGATAGGGGTGCAGATTCATTACTCCAATACCAATCAATAAGGACAACTCAATGGTTTGCAAAAGGAGTCTGTTTAATGGCAAGTACAAAAAACGGGGAGTCATGGATAACAGCAGTGATGTGATTGTACTTCTCGCTTTAAACTCCAACAAACTTCATACAAGTTGTAACATTTATACTCAAAATTGGTCATAATTGACATGCAACACTCAAAAGTTAACATGCAATTCTATTGGTTAGGAAAAGGTAACTTTACTATGGGTATTATATCTGTATATGGTAACGGAGTGAGGGGATTGGGTAAACACTGTCAGGTGGGTGTCTAAGCCCTTATTTCAAAATGACTACTGTAGACGTCACTAAATGTACTACGTCCCATTGGTTCTACTAACTATAGGACCCTAGATTATTTGGTCCACTGTGATTGGGTTGGCACCAACCCCATGCATTCTTTTCGACTTCGCTTAGCAGCACGCAGAACAGTCGGCCAGGTGCGGGGTGCCCCTTAGTTACCCGGCCTTCATCCAGTCCTTGTTACAATCAATCGTAACTTTATTAGCCATATGTCAATTAGTTCTCTGCGGTTGGCCTCGAAACTGCATCTTCTGTCTGGAAAAGGTTCTGATATATCTGCTTGGTCCGGTGCCAAGCATAGCTGTGAACCTTTGCTTCTTCGTGCTCGGCTGGTCACGTGATTCAGACACTGTGAATTTGTGTCTTTTCCCTCAATTTGTGGATTTGATTTTCGTTTCACCAGCCACCTGACTTCGCCTTCTTATCTCGACCTTTCAGAGGCAGGATATTCTGTTCTTAGTTTCAATTAGATGTATCTACCGTTCGCCTCTTTTATTGGTATAACCTTGGCTCGCCTGGCACGAGTTGCCTCTGCTGAGTTTCGTTTCAGCTGTCCCTTTTCGTTCTGCTAGAATATGAATCTTTTCTTTTTTGGCCTCTAGTAACCTGGATTGATTCTGCTTTTTGTGCAAAGTGGAAATATACTTATAATACTGTGTTTCCTTGAGGTAGATTATGTAAAAGCTGCACTGTTTTCTTAGCGTTCTTGCGGTTCCAAGCATATTTACAGGTGTAAACTGGTCAACTATCTTCAATTTGCCTACAGCTTTAAACTTCTTTGTATTTCGACATCGTCCTTTCACTTTAGGTTCACAATATCCTTATTCATGGCGTTTCGTCTCTGTGTGTCATGCCTCGGGTCGTAATTTCTTCTATCTGTGAGTCTGTCAGCGTCCTTGTGACGTCACCATTCCTCTTCCATCAAGGCCTTTTTGGTTTCTTCCGGGAATGCACTCAGGCAATCTTCATTTCATTTCATTTGTTGGTAGGGTTTTCTTAATGGATACCTTACTGTCCATGGTTTTATTGGTATTGGTACTTCAATAGGTGCTGCTGTTCTGATTAGCACTGGGCAGAGACCTACTGCGGCTCTCTGCTGGTTTATTTGCTCGTCATACGTCGCATATTTTGGTGTGAATGTTCCTGGTACTTCAAAATGGCCGACTGGAGTGCAGGTTTTATTTTGGACCTCCTCTACACTCTCCCCTCTGGGTGATTCACCGACCACATTCACTTCTGTCTTTGGACTCATCTTACTTGGTTTTTCTATATTCATTTTCAATCCATCTCCTGGGTTCATTCCTTCTTCATCTTCTGGATCTAAAAGAAAACAATCCGCAGTGTAAGTCTGTTATCCACAGCGCTTGTACAGAACAAGAATAGAATAGCACAGGGCTGTGGGTGTCTGGCGGGGTGTGGGTATACTGCCAATATACTGCCACGTATGTTCTCACCTCTCAAATTTTTTGTTTTGGCAAAATTGTCCACGATCGCGCTGTTCCAGCTACATTGACACTAATGTTGTCTTTTGTTCTTTTTCTCTTTCTTCACCCTTACCTTGTTATCCTCATATTGTTGGTTTCCAATTATCCTCTATTATTGTTTTTGTTTGTTCTTGCAAAAATATGCACTACTACTGACATACGAAATGTGTTTTTTATATACTTCGCTATGTATCACACTTTGCCTTGCCTTTGCATTCCCCCTTTTGTGTTGATCTACTGTGTTACTTTGATCTAATTTTTTGTGTTACAAAAATTGCATATTTGATAATTTCATTTGACACAACAGCCTCAGATGAAGAGCTAGCTAAAGCTCGAAACACGTGTCAGGCTGTCTTACGACCTAAAATAAATTCCAGACTACAATCTTAACTTCGCACTTTCCTTGGTTTGGTATGACTGGGACATTTTGGTTTTACATCTTCTGGATCTATATATGATGGTTTGAAGAACTGTCTCTTTGGAGTCCATATTTTTATTACTCCGTCCAGGCTTCCTGTGGTCTTTACTTGTTCATCTTTATTCCATGTCATTAGTTGACATTGTCCATTTGGGCTGCAATAAAGTGATCTTTCCACGTAATGTCTGTGTTTCCTAGGATAGAGAAACTTTGTCCCTTCTGGTGCATGAATGCTTGCCTTCATAAAGTCTCTTATTTCTTCATCAGTTAGGTCTTTGGGCTTCCATCCTGGCTTGACATCAATCATGATCTTCATCCCTATGGCCTTTTTTGCAGTTTTCTAGCATTGAGAGATTATTATCTTGATATCACAAAACCTTAGCAGTATCATCACTAGCAGGGCTCCTAGGAACTTGAATGCATCTGCCATCCAATCCATTGTGGGACTATTGAGAATAGTGATCCAAACCAGCTGTCATCATCAACATCATCAGTTTCATCAATCATCTGGTTTGTAGTTTTATCAGCATACCTATGGCTTTTGTTAAAGTTCCTTTTTCCTCATCGTGCGAAGGTATGAATGTGCAACATGATTTTATGATTTTTGCACAAACTCCTCCATCCATAGCTGTGATCATGTCAAGGACATATCTGTTCTGTAGAGTCATCAGTCGGATGACTCTTAACTCTTCCTTGATTGCATTGAATCCTTTCATTGTCGTGTTGATGGTCTGAAGTAACTCCCATCTGGTTATCTGTAACCATTTAGTATTTGCTCGAACTTGGAATCTTGGCATGAAAATTGTTCTGAACACTGATGAGGTGAGGCTGAACAGCCTGTGTTCATATAGGATTGCATGAAAGGCTTCTTCTGATTTAGCAGAAAAGTAATTCTCACTCTTCATTCGAGATAGCAGTTCCACAGATCTCCTCTTTCTCAGGTGAGCATCTGTTTTTGGGAAATTGTCAATATTCAGGTCACTTTTCGGGATCACTAATGCTGGAAGGTAGACATTCACTATTGTGCATATACCTCCCCAGTCTCTTGGCAGTCTAATGTATGCTTTGGACACACATGCCCAATAGTAATCCCTAATTACGGCAGTCCCATGAACCATTCCTGGAGTGTCAAAAACTCGTCCACAGTTCTGATTCTCTCCCATTTTCTTGTGCCATTATTCCTGAAGCAGAATTTAGGGCTTTCCAATGACACTATCTGCAAAGGTATTCCTCCTCTGTCTTTGACCCATGTTAGCAGTTTTGCAAGCTTCGGCCACAATGGTTTGCATCGATTTCGCACTATGTTGATGGTGGGCTTGTAGTGACTGAAGACCATCCATGCTCTGCAGATCAGCACTCCTTTCTCCCATCCTTCTGGTGAAAGCACTGTTCCCCAAATTTGTGTTCGAACTCTGTTCTTCCACTTTTGAGCCTCTTCTGGTGTCTTTCCTTGAACGTTTAGTTTGTGATTTGCTTCTCGTCTGATTTCTGCTCCTTTAACTCCAGGCTTCTCGTATCTGGTCACTATGGGTTTCGTCTTTCCATTGTTTTTTGTCTGTATGTCCTGGACATAATCATCTTCATTTGGATAAGTTGCTTCAGTTGCCCATTTCAGTGAGGCATCACTTCCCATGAACTGGCCTCTGGTCTTGCAAATTGCTACATGCGACAGAAAGTGTGCTGTCTGTACATCAATTTCTACAGCTACGAAGATCTTGGACTTCCCCATGCTGTATGGTAGGAGTGCATAAACAAAGCATTCTCCCTCTGAATTTCATCTTCCAAATTCCTTCATGTGCTGGTACCAAATGTTGTTTGTCAAATGTGCTGTGCTGTCCAAGTAATCGTTTAATTCACTGTCATCTCCATGCATGCTTCTCTTGATTCTTAATGTTTTCCTGTAGTTTGCTATAACTACATCCCTGAATGCATCTGTATGGCTCCTTCTTACTGGAGGGTTATCAGGTATCCTGGTCCATGGTGCAGGATTCCTCATCTGAGCCATTTGAGTAGACAATAGTCTGGCAGTTCTTTCCTTTTCCTCATACATCTTTTTCCTGCTGGTTATAAATGCCCATCTCATCCACCCTGGTCCGGTTTATGGTCGTACTGTGGAACTTGTACATGTCCCTTTCGTTGGAACATATATGCTCAGCAATGTTATCTCTGTGGGATACTTTGTCAGCTCCTCTAATCTTTTCCTTTCTCTGGCTATGAATAACCATAATTAATCTATTATCAGTTGTGCCTGTGCAGCGATCTGCTCCGAGTTTGCTTCTGCCTTTCCTTGTGTTGGATTAAGGGTTTCTAATACAGCTGTCTCTGTTGGCTTTCTTTCCAATTCCTCTTGTCTCTTCAGGAGTTCAGCTGTTTCCAATTGACTTTTCACCTCTTTTGTAGTGGAACTTTTCATAGTAGGTAGTCTCTTCTTCACCCATGCTTCGGATTGTGGTTCTGCAGTCATTGGCACTAGGCCTGGTGCATGTGCATTCAGTGTTTGCATGCGTGTGGTTGTCTGAAATCTTGTCACATTCATTCTTTGCCGACCCTGTCTCTGGCTTTTCAATTCATCTGTTACCACAAGTGTGTGTGTGTCATTGCTAATCACATCCATTCCAAGTTCATTCATTCCACCATCAGATCTTGTAGGGACGGGAATGACTATGTAAGTTCTGGGTGCCTTTGTAGGCTTTGTGCGTGCATCATTAGGCGGGGGCACTGGTATTGGGACACTTTGTGCACCAGTAAAAATGCAGTTCAGATTGTTAATGACAGTAAAACAATGATGAATATAATACACAAATACATTATGCCCCTGTATGTCAGGCGGAAGCATTTACTTCCAAAAAAACATGGACATCTTTCCTCCTGCAGGAGGACAAGGTTGCTGCTCTGGATCCCCATCTCGATCATTCGCCAAATGTTAATTTTTTTGATACTAGTTTAAGCAATATTGTCTTTCGGATTCTGTGTTTAAGAGGTTCAGGTGTCCCACAAGTGTCCCCCCCTCTTGCGGCCGGTGAATTGTCTGTTATGTCAGGATGCAGTTCCTTTGCTAAACTATGGGAAAAATCAAATCAAATAACACTTCGGCAAGTCTTTTTACTGTGCATGTTCAAAGTAAGTCAGCTCCCAGTTCATGCCTCGGATTTGCTTCAGTCTCGAAGACATGTTGTATCTTGGTTAGTATGAAGAATAGAGACAAAATAACAACACATGGAATAATGTGAACCCTTGACACTGCTTCCTCGATCTGTCCCTTGGCGGAAAGCTTTAGAATCTCCTCAGATAGTTCTGTTGAGGTTAGACAGTTCTACTTGCAATATGATTCAATGCAAGAGCATTCCCATCTGTGCAACATTAGCTGGATCTCTGATGAATGTGAGGATGTCAACATCGATCAGTATCCCCACTAGCTCTGGGAAGTAAGTAACTAAACAGAAGAGGACGTTGTGGGCCAACCTGCTGTCTTCTGGTGACAGGGACATCTGTCCTGTCTTGCTAAGTTTCAGGATTGTATGCTTTTTTAAAAATGTAAACAATGTCTGCACTGTCAATTCGCGTAGAGTGCAACTAAGATCACAATTTTATTTAGGAGTGGTCTTAGGTGTTCTGTATTTGCTGGGTCTCGAAGAACCGTGAGTGTGTCTGTCGTTCTTCCGACAAGGTTTGGACAGTCTTCGATTATGTGAAAGAATAGTGTATTGACAAAAACATTTATTTCCTTCTCGGCTTGAGACATTTGGTTTCCCCTCACTATACTCAGGAATTAGGAGAAATTGTTTGGCAATTACAGTAAGCAGCCTTCTTATTGTCTTTTCATTTTCGGGATTTTGAAGAAAGTCAGTGACACTGGTGAGTCTCCCCACCAATGACGGGTACGATCTTAGTACTAGATTAAAGTATGCCACCACATCTTCGATGATGCTTCTACTGTGGGACACCATAAGTGATTCCGAATAGGGTCTCGGTGTGGAATGAGTCTGGATACTGTATTTTCTTCCAATTTATGTGTCCTCGATCAAAATGTGGCATGTTATTTCCTCATCACAGTTCTAATGTGTCTCGATCCAAAGTTCAAAGTCAACAGACTATGTTGTGGCTTATACATGTAATTCTCTTCTTCACCCTGAAACTAGGATGCACAGAGTGTCCGTTTTTTATGTCCTTACCCCCTTTTTTGCTTAGAGGAAGTGTCCAATTCAAGCCAGAATTTGTAAAAAGAAAATTCCTTGTCTTTGTCTGGCTGGTCATGCATCCTTCTTCCTCGTCATGGATCTCGTCTGCACATGCTGTGGTTCTTTCCCGTTGCTCATAGTCTCCTCGCATTGGGGTGCAGGCAGGGAGCTTTCTCTGATGTAGGGTTTGTTATCGGCCAGGAAAATCCAAGCTCTCCTGCCTTGTAGTTTTACTGCAGACGGAGTGCAGTCCTCCATTGTGAAGGGACCATTACATCTTGGCTCATCCCACTTTTTCCTCTTATGGTTCCTTATAAGGGTGATATCTCCAGGGAAAACGGATGGTACACAAAGTCCTTGAGCTATGTCGGTAGTAGTATCCCTTTCGTCGTCGCTGCAGCAGGTCTGAAATTACAGTAAGGCAAGGTTTCATGCAATTCAGTTAATTTTGCATTTCAGACCCTAACATTTCTCCTGTTGAATGGCCATCACATCTAGCTCTATCTCGGGGTGTTAGAGCAGTACACATTCTTCTTCCTGTGGCTATCTTGTGTGGCATAAAATGATGGTCAGAACCGGGTTGGTTCCGAAAGTGCATACAATGCCAAAGGAAGGCAGTGCAACCATCCCTTTCTTAGAGTAAGCTTCAAATTGGCAATCCTCTCCTTTAATAAGCCATTGAGCCTCTCACAGATCCTGTTAACTTGCGGATGATATGCCAACGAGAACTTGTGCTTTATACCAAGCAGCAAGGTAATCTGTTTGAAAGTCTCATTTACAAAGTGAGCTCCATTATCTGATCTCATGACTTCACACACCCCCCACCTGGGGAACACTTCTCTCACAAAAAATGTGGCCACACACATAGAGTCTGGGTGTGTACATGGACCTGCCTCAATCCATCTAGAGAATGGACACACCACAACAATTAAGTATTTGTACCCATTACATACTTGAATAATGTCGACATAATCAGCATGCAAGGACTGAAAAGGCCCATTTGGCCTTACGATGACTCCTCTCATTACTTTTAATGTATGCCCAGCTGTGAATTGTTGGCAGATTATACAGTTTACTATAAAAAATGCAACGTGCTCGGTTAAATTTGGTATGAACCAGTCTTCTGCGAGTGTTGCTGCTAAATTCTCTTTTGTTATGTGTGCCAGATAATGTAACTGCTCCAGCACTCTTTTTAATAGGTCTGCAGGCATCACTGGTTTACCAGTGCTGACTTGTTGCCACAAACCATCAGAGGGGTTTAAAGAACAACCTCGACGTTTACATAGATTTTTCTCTTTCTGTGGTGCCTCCCCTTGGAGTTCCATCAACTGGGTTTGCCCAAGATTGTTATAACCTTCAGGTGTCGTTCGTGCAACCATCATTCTCTCATAGGTACGCGTGACTTTCACTTCCATAATCGTCTCACTCTTGGATGCCATATGTTTGGCTTCTGTTTCTGCTGCTTGGTTTCCACGCGAGATACAATCTGTCCCTCTCATGTCGGCGGCGCATTTCACAACTGCTATGCCCACAGGGAGCTGTAGTATCTTAATCAGCCTGTCCAATAAGGCTGCGTGCTGCACTGGCATGCCGTCTGCTCGGAGGTAGCTCCTCCTTTTCCAGCACGCTAGGCCTGCATGCACTGTCTATGGCACATAGGCGGAGTCACTGTACACCGTTACTTCCTGGTCTGCGTGGTTCTCGATAGAGAGCATTAACGCCAATAATTCTGCAGCCTGTGCTGAATAATGAGATGGTATTTGCGCACTAATAAGTACTTGGAATTCTCCATTTGCTATGTGCTTCATCACAGCAACACCTCTATATCTTTGCCCATCATTTTGATTGATTCTCGAAGAACCGTCAATAAAGACACTTTCTCCTTCTGCCAAGGCATTTCCTTTCACCCTGGGAATTTCGTCATATAATTCTTCATAGTTTGCACAGTCATGTTTTGGCTCTCCTTCAGTGACTGGCTCTGCTATAAACGTAGCTGGGCTCAATTTCTTACATCGGACTACCTTAATTTATGGATTTGATATGGTCACTTCATAAGCAGAAGCTCTCTGAGATGTCAATGTGCCCTTCGGCTTCTCTAGAATGGCAAAAAGTGAGTGCTCGATGTACAACTTCATTGCGCAACCCATTACAATGGTTGCAGCCTTCTCTATGGCGAACACTGCGGCAGCTAAACTCTATTCACATGGGAAATTACCTCTCATTACTGGTTCTAAATTTCCACTATATTATGCAAGGGGCTTGTACCCCAATGTGGTTCTCTGTGTGAGTACTGATGTCATAATGCTGCCATTCTTGTGTGAAAACAGGTAAAATTCCTCTATGTAATTGGGAATCCCTAGAACTGGTGCTGTGCAAATGACTTTCTTAAGTTCGGCAAATCCTTCCTCCATGTTCTCAGACCATTCAGTTTTTCCTTTCGTCACTTGGGCCTTCTTTAGGGCCTGAAGTAAAGGCTTAGTGTAAGAGCTATAGTCGAAAACCCATGCCCTGACATAGCTGCAGAGGCCTAAGAAGCTCTGCATCTGTTTTATTGTCTGTGGCTTAGCCGTGTTCAAAATGGCTTCAGCCCATTCTGGGGTCACTCTTTTTCCCTCATGTGAGATCAGCTGGCCTATGTACAGCACTTCTTGTTGACAATATTGTAACTTTTCATTGTCAGCTTTATATCCCTTTTCAGCTATAGCTGAACAGAATTGTACCTGCATTGCTCCTCTGTCGTGCTGTAAATTAAGATGTCATCCACATATTGCAGGACAACACTTTCCAAGGCAATATTGCTCAGGTCCATCTGCAGGACTCTGTTAAAAATAGAATGAGACTCACAGTACCCCTGGGGTAGCCTCGTGCTTTTCCGGTGCATCTGTCTGATTGTGAATGACGTCAGATCTTGCGAGTCACGGTGCAACAGGATTGAGAAAAATGCATTTTTCAAGTCAATTACCGTGAAATATTTTGCCTCAACAGGTATATTACATAGAATTGTAGCCGGGTTAGGAACTAAAGGGAACTCAGCCTCAACAATATAATTTATTGGGCGTAAACCCTGAATTAGCCTCTCGCTTTGATTTTTTGATCGGATAAACCGGGTTATTGCATGACGACTCAGATGTCACTAAAATGCCTTGCTCCATCATAGCCTAAATTGTCTTAAAAATCCCATCACCTGCCTGGACATGGACATGGGATATTGTTGGGCTTTTGGTAGAATTGCTCCTGGTTTCAGTTTAATGTTCACTTCTCCAACCCCTTTCAAGAGGCCTACATCATAGGGTCCTGTAGTCCATACTGAAACAGGCACCTGGGCCATGTCGTCATCAAAATACTCTGGTCGGTTTCATGCCAACTTCATTCTCTGATCACTTCTCTTTTGATCATTCTCACCCAAAAGATGAGACTCACCTCCACCATTGTCTCTCCCATATCTGCTTGTTCTTCAAACAGGTCATCATCGGTGATGTCAGTCAATCAATATCCTTCTTTAATGGCGATTACTGTGCAACATTTTTGGCCTTCACTATCATAACCATCAATCAAGGCCATTCTCCCTCATTCTGCAACTGTGTATATCATCAAGGGAAATACTTGTCCCTTCTCCTCGTGCATCGGTATTCTTTGTCTACATAGGAACTCATCTGGGGTTCTCATGATTCTGTCTGCAAGGCCTTGCAGGCCTGCCATTAGTATGTGCATACCATACGTGAATATTTCTGGCTCTAATGGTATAGCCCTCATAGCTGTGTGTCCTCCGTATGCTCTGATCATTTTGCATACATTTGAATAGTGCATTCTGGAGTTGAACATACTATGCCCTCCTCCATAAATGAGATTGTCATGTTTAACTTTGTCATTAAATCTCAACCCAAAATGTTTACTGGGGTCTGACGTGAATATAATAAAGGCACATTCATTTCACATTCTCCTATAGAGACTGGAAGGGCATTTGGGAAGGGAACACGATTTATAGCTCCTGTGAAACTCTGAGTATTTATTGCCTCGCCAGACAAGGAAAACTTGCCTTCACGTATGCACAAGCGTGTTGCACCCATGTCAACTAAGAAGGAATATTCTTTGTCCCCTATAACGACATCCACCCTAGGTTGCCGGTGAGGGTCTGGTGTCACTGATAGGATAGAACACATCAGGGTTCCCACTGAGCTGTCCTAGTCCATATATAGCTTGGGCCCACCGTGTACTGGTGGATTTCCCCCATTCGCATTGTTACTTCCCATTCCAAGGTTTATGGTCTGCCCTAAGCTCATCATTTGTGACAATTGGAGCGGTGACTGTTGGGACTGCTCTTGTGGACATATCACTATATTCTGAGGTTGCAAGCCGTGTTGCACTCCTGCCGCTTGTTGTTCCACTGTGTGATTTTGTGCAACTCCCTGCTGTAAAAATGCAGGTGGATTCGCCGTGCCTGCTCCTGTCCCTTGGCCGTTCTGCACCATGCCTTGGTTTTTGCAATTGTGTGCTAAATGTCTTGTCATCACACACAACCAACATACCGGTGCTGTTCGGATCATTTGACCATTTGACATATCTTGATTGCCATTTTGCATGTTTTTGAAACCTCCTTAATTATTCTGGAAACCTCCCTGATTTCTCAGCCATCCTCTTCCTCTAAATCCTCCTCCCCTGGGGTAAAACCCAGTACTGCCCTGATTATTCTGCTGCTGATCATTGACCTGCTGCATGCTCGATTCAGCTGTGCTAGTTACCATGGCTCCATCAAGACACAACCGAAGGCCGTTGGAAAAGGCAGACGCCGCTCTCTGCAGCTCTCCGCTGCTCGACGGCGCACATGGAGGAGCAGAGCCCCTCCCACACAGCGCGACTCCGCACAGCTGATCCCTGCACAGCTGATCTGCCTGCCGCGCCCGCCAGCCCCTCCTCTCCTGCCTTAAAGGGAGAGGAGGCAGACCGGCAGGTGAAGCCGCAGTCTGGCGAAGGCCGTTGGAAAAGGCCGACGCCGCTCTCTGCAGCTCTCCGCTGCTCGACGGCGCGCAAGGCGCTATTATGCTGTCCCACACAAGGTAAGGCCTCTTTCCTTAATATCTGCATGTCCCACCCATCATGGGGGAAGGCCCTCCCTACCACTTTGCGCACAGTGCCGTGCAGCGTCAGAAACGCACGACTCCGGTCGTGCACCCGCCCCACTATCACCTACACCCCGAATATAGTAGACCGTAACCTAAAGGTAGGTCTCAGATGTTTGCCGCCGTCACGCAGGCACAACTCTAACTCGACTTACCCGGATGACACTCTTGTGCCCCACAGGCCTGCCTGCGCCATGGCACCATTGTACACTGAAGCGATTGCACCCCATCTCTGCCCAAACTCATCAGACGCCCAAATCAAAATGCCCATTACTAACACTGTCGCTGAACTACCATCCACGACCAGGCCAAGTGATGCCTACAAGCCCAATGTTGCTACTACTGTCTCTGCTGCACTTATACCTCATGTGGATTATGTACCGCCTGTTATGCCTAGTGATGCCCCTACACCAAATGTTGATATTGTTGACACCGTTGATACTGCTGCCCCTATGCCCATTGTTGTTTCTGCATTGCCTGTTATGCCTAGTGATGCCCCCATGCCAAATGTTGATATTGTTGACACTGTTGTTACTGCTGCCCCTATGCCCAATGTTGTTTCTGCATTGCCTGTTATGCCTAGTACTGACACCACAACCAAGTCCAAAAACATACTACCCCCTATCCCTGACCCACCCACTACCCCCCCCAGACCGCCCACTTCCATCGCACCTCTAACGGTCCACACCCTTAGTTGCGCCCTGCTCAACGCTCGCTCCGTACCGGCCCACGCCCTTGACATCAACGACCTGATCATCAAGGACAATCTTGACCTCCTATTCCTCACAGAAACCTGGCTCAATGAAAGTTCAGGCCCGGCACTATCCCTGGCTATTCCGTCTGGGTACTCCATATTCAGGAAGGACCGCACCTTTCAGAGAGGTGGTGGCGTGGCCCTAATCGCCAGGGAAACCTTTGCTATTAGAGAAATGGCAGGGCAACTTGACCACAATAGTGACTATCTCCCACTCAAAATTAATGTCTCTTCCAACTGCACCATAACTGTGCACATTGTCTACAGACCTCCGGGTCCTTGCACTGACTTCCATGACACCCTCATCTTTGCACTGTCCAACAACATCAAAAAGACTTCCCAGGTCATACTCTTGGGCAACTTCAACCTGGGGCTCAATGACCCTAAGGACCCCCATGCCAAAACCCTCAAGAACGCCCTATCCACGCTGGGCTTTGCGCAATCTGTCTCTGACTCCACCCACATCAAAGGGCACACCCTCGACTGGATCAGTCAACATAGCTGCTCACTACTTGTCACGGAAAACACGCCCATCCCATGGTCTGACCACCATTACATCCAATTTAACCTTCGCACCAAAAAAGAGACCAACTCACCTCCCGCCCCTTGCCCAGCTACTCTCGCCAGGAGCTCCCGCCAGCTCACAGTCGAGAATTTAGCACCCTACTTCCGCAACCCGGCCTTGCAGGCCCCATTCTCCAACAACCCAGAAACCCTAGCCAACACATTCAAAGAAGTCATCACCCAAGCAGTTGACGCCGTTGCGCCACTGACCCTCAAAAAAGCCAAGAAAACCAAACACGCTAATTCATGGTTCTCCAAAGAACTCCTTGAACAACGTGCGCAAAAGAGGACTGCCCTCTCCACCTGGAAAGCTAACCCATCAGAAACCACCAAAAATGCCTTCAAAGACATCTCTAAATCCTACAAAACTAACATCACCCTAGCTAAAGCTGCCTCCTTCAACGCTAGGATCTATGACGCCAAATCGGGGTCAAAGGAAATCTTCACCATATTCAGGGAACTGGAAAAACCATCCTCTCCTCCGCCCGCTCTCATCAAAGATGACAACTGGTGCAATAGCATTCAATCCGCAATGCTAGACAAGCTTAACACCCTTCAAACCAAAATTCGTGGCCACCAGAAAGCCCTTTCCCGCCTCATAGCTAACCTGCATAGTCAACCCACCACACCCTCCACCACTAATCCCTCTCCATCTTTTGACTTCAAAGATATTACTGAGCACGAGGTCATCGCCCTGCTCAAGTCCATCAAACCCTCCAACTGTAAGGGAGATGCCTGTCCAGCTAGTCTCATTAAAGACTCAGCACAGATCCTAGCTCCATTCCTCACAGCATTCATTAATTCTTCCTTCCAGTCTGGCCACGTTCCAACTGGACTTAAGGAGGCCTGGGTACGCCCACTCCTCAAAAAACCCTCGCTGGACCCAACGATCCCGGGGAACTATCGACCTATCACCACTGTACCCTTCCTGCTGAAAATTCTGGACAAAGCAGCTTACCTGCAAGTCCAAAAGTTCCTTGAAGAAAACCGTCTCCTCGGCCTGCGGCAATCTGGCTTCCGCCCACGACACGGTACCGAAACGGCTCTCTTGGACCTAAAGAACCAAATGGACGATCTAAGAGACGCAGGGAAACCTGCTCTCCTTCTGCTCCTGGATCTATCCGCCGCCTTTGACCTGGTGGACCACAACACCTTGTGCCACCATCTAGTTACCCAAGCTAACTTCTCCCCCAAAGCTTGCGAATGGATTACCTCCTTCCTCCAAGAAAGGGCCATGAAAGTCTTCTCTGACTCAGCCTGTGCCACCCCTAGCCACATCACCTGCGGTGTGCCTCAGGGCTCATGTATCGCGCCCACGCTTTACAACCTCTTCACGAGGCCACTGTTCAGCATCCTTGACTCCCTGGGCATCTCGTATACAAACTATGCGGATGACACCCAGGTCCTCATCTCACTCACAGGCGATTACCTGGCGGATACTAAAACTCTTACTACCATCTACTCCACTATCCAATCATGGATGGCAGATAACTGGCTATGCCTCAATAGTGAAAAAACCGAACTCCTCCTCATAGGAGCACCTTCCACGCTGGGGAACCTCGGTGAACAGTACACTTCCTTCACTATTGACAACATTCCCATCAAGGTCTCCAATCATGTGAAGACACTCGGAGTCTACCTAGACTCCGACTTGTCAATGGATAGACAGGTCAATGCCATTGCCTCCTCCTCAGCCTATTACTCGAAAGTCCTCAACGCTGCCAGACCTTTCCTGTCACGCCAGAATTGCCTCACCATTGCTAGGGCAATAATTGGATCTAGGCTGGACTACTGTAATGCCCTACTCGTTGGGACCTCCAATAAGAACCTGGCCAAACTTCAGCTAGTTCAAAATAATGCACTTAGGGCGGCCACAGGCACCGCGAGAAAAGACCACATCTCAGAAGTCAGAAGACAGGCACACTGGCTTCCAGTGAAAGAGAGGATTGTTTTCAAAACACTCGCCCTCACCCACAAATGCCTCCATGAACTTGCTCCACCCTACTTGACCCAAAGAATCACCAAGCACTCTGCCACTAGACCATTAAGAATGTGCTATTCCAACACGATTGTCACGCCCAAATCACGCAAGGTGCGCGCCGGTGGCGCCAGCTTTCCCGCTCGGGCCGCCACCCACTGGAACGCACTGCCACCTCACATCAGAATGATTGAATCCCACCAAGCCTTCCGCAAAGCTGTTAAAACCAAGCTCTTTGTATGAAACGTACCTGACTGCATTCTGTTACTGTATTATGAATATCATGCCTCACCTGCAACTATGCCTGTAATTGTGTATCCATAAGACCTCTGGTCTCATGCATATCTGCCGAATTAAGAATCCAACACTTACTTGTAACAGCGCCTCGATGTCCATGGGCTGCAAGTGCGCTATACAAATGCGAATAAATAAATAAATAAATAAATAAATAAATAAACAGCATATTTTGACAATTTCTTCTGCACCAATTTGGCTTCCTCACCCTTTCGTGTAGCTTCCTTTTTGCGATTCTTCTCTTGTAATAGCCTGCAATAGTGTGCAATGGTCAGTTGTGTTTCTGGCCAAGGTTTAGCCTCGATTCCTACTAATTTCTTGAGCTGTTGCTGCATCGGCTCTGGCAGCCCTTGGCACAATATATGGTAGAACACAGGTATAGATTTTGTCTAAGATTCATGTGTCTCGAGTACCCATGCGTCTTGAAAATTCTGTATTTAAATCAAAGGATCTTCAGACTCCTTCATTTTAAGTGTCATTATAGCTCCCATATTGGAAGTGTCCCGGTAAAGCACTTGTAGTGCTTTTCATACCGTGGCTCTGCAATTGTTAAATGGAGCTCCATGATGTCCAGTGTTAATTGTGGTCACACCTGGGTAGCCTGCCTGTGTCCACACATCATCTGCTCTCTCACCAAGTATGGCACTTAGGAGACCCTTGATATTCCCTATAGCTAACGCGTTCCCTCCTGTAATTCTTTCTAACTCGTGTATCCATTTTCCAGCTCCCTATGTCATCATTGGAAGTTTGTTTTTCAAATTCTCCCGATCCATGTGTGGCCATGGAATATATTGTGGTCTTGCTCCCCCTCTCTCGATTAACGGAAATTGGGATGTATAGCTCCCTCTCTCTCTTCTCTCACTGTTCTCCTGTCTATTGCAGGGGTAATATTCCCGCATTGGCCGCCTGCCTGGAAATGCCCTTAGCCTGTCCACATAGGGCGGTTATGAAACCCCCCTCTGACCGTGAGATACTTCTTCATGTCGGTCTGACTGTGTGGCTAACTCTGATGCCCTCGGTGGAGACTCACTAGTGTCTGACCACCTTGTCCCTTTCTCCCTTGGCAGTCATCTTTCACTCCTTCTCTCTTCCTCTTTTTCTCGCGTTCTTCACTTTCTGATTCGGACATTGTCTGTGCCCAACTCGTGCCACTTCTTGTGTCATCTTTGTTCCTGCTTATTTGAGTGCTCTCCAGGTGCTCATCTTCCCCCTCCCCTTGGGGTGTTTGTTCTAGCCCCATTTCATCGTATATTCTATCAATAGTTTCTCTGATGCTCCTGGTGTTGAAGTCTTTATCAATATTCGCCCTAGATTTTCCTGGTACTGAATCGTACGCAGGGAAGAATTCTTTGATGTCTTCCCAATCTACCACTTGAGCAGGTTTTTTTAACCTCGCTCTCCAGATATTCAAGATCGAGTGCTCTCTGTCTTTGCTTGTGTTCTACAGCGTCATCGAATTCTCTGCGCTTCCTCGCCTCTTCTCTGACCCTATCTTCTTACTTTTTCTTTTCATTTCTACGTTCATCTACCCTTCGAATTTCCTCGTCCTTTTGTCTCTTTATTCTTTTTTCGCGTATTCTTTGCTCTTCGTCTGACCTTTGCTGCTTCTGTCTGTCTTAATCATTGGCTGCTCTCTGTTTGCGATCAAGCTGTCTTTCTTGCTCTTTGCGATATTACCTTTGCTTTCGAGTTTCAATAGAATTTGCCCTCCCATCCATTCATTTTTTGTGAATGCTATCTCATCAGTTCTATCTTCATTTCCTTTCCATCTTTTGCCTTCTATCTCCTTGTCGAGAGATGCACTTGTCTATGTCTGGTCCCTTCTTTCATCATCACGTCTCTTCCTGTCCCTTGGGAATGTCGAGGTGATATCCTTGTCTTTTCCTTTACCTTGATTTTTGTCACTACTTTCTGTAGGTGACTCAAATGCCGGGTTGCTATACCCTGTAGCTGCTTTCAGTTCTCTCAGCGGCATAACCCTTGTATTTATATTCTTCAATCTTTGTTTCAGCTGAGGCGGGTGGTGTGGTAGGTGTCTCACCCCACTCTGTGCATACTTTAAGTATCCAATCTATTGGCGGCTCCACCTCTTTTCCCTATTCATACATCATCCAAAGTTCTAGAACAGCTAGGCGTTTGTCGAACTTCTTGCCCGTGTATGTTGCATGCAAATATGTCGTCATGTGTTGCAAGACAGCTTTAGATAAGGACACTCCCTGTGGCCATGGCATACACATTTTGTGGGCAGTCCCTTTAACCTGGATTGATTCTGCTTTTCCTGCAAAGTGGAAATATACTTATAATAAATACTGTGTTTCGTTGAGGTAGATTATGTATAATGGAGCTTGCCGCACTACTCTTCTACTAAGCATAGCAAGCCTCACTGTTTTCTTAGCTTTCTTGCAGTTCCAACCATATTTACAGGTGTAAAGCGGTCCACTATCTTCATTTTGCTTACAGCTTTAAACTTTTTTGCATTTCGACATCGTCTTTTCACTTTAGGTTCACAATATCCTTATTCATGGTGTTTCATCTCTGTGTGTCATGCCTCTAGACAACATTTCTTCTATCTGTGAGTCTGTCTGGGTCCTCGTGACATCACTATTCATCTTCCATCAAGACCTTTTTGGTTTCTTCCGGGACTGTACTCAGGCAATCTTCATTTCATTTCATTTGTTGGTAGGGTTTTCTTAATGGATACCTTACTGTCCATGGTTTCCTTGGTATTCGTACTTCAATAGGTGCTGCTCTTCTGATAGGCACTGGGCAGAGCCCTACTGCGGCTCTCTGCTGGTTTATTTGCTCGTCATATGTCCCATATGTTGGTGTGAATGTTCCTGGTACTTCAAAATGGGCGACTGGAGTGCAGGTTTTATTTGGGACCTCCTCTACAAGCCCATGGTCTACTGTCAAAAAAGACGGTCTTATTATGCCACCATATGTAGCCGCTGTGCGCAATATGGCCTTCTGGATGGTCCATGCTAGGGATGCTGAGCCCAATCCCTAAGAGAGCCCATTTTCCCAAGCATAGTACTTTGACCTTAATAGGATGCTGGATCCTACATACATCCCTAGAATTCATAGCCCCACCTCCACTGTTGTCTTCAGTAGGCTTGATTACTGCTCCACCCTCCTCCGAAGATCCCTGTATACTTTTCTTTGCCCCCTTCAATGGGGTATTGAACCTTGCTACCTCCTTCAACCTCCACTGATCCTCATCCACCTTCATTTTCAGACTCCATCCTGGTGACAACCGATGCACAGTCACATCGTTTTCTGGAGTTTAATTCAATAAAGGTGCTAGCCCTAGCCTCCCCCCACTATACACCACAACAGAATTGTTATTGCAACCTATGATACCTATCACTTTCATTCCTTCCCCCTCGTGGCTCCCATCTCTGGTACTCCCAGAAACTGACACCATCCCCCTAGTGACAGTGATCAAGATCACATATAAATGTCATCTGCTATTACACAAAGGAGCCCTTGATCTGCTAAATAGCATCACCTCCCCCATGTTCCATAACCTAAAAGACACAATTGTGCACATTTGTAAACCATGTAAATTGTTATATTTAATCAGCCTGGCCATTCCGTCCTCTCTTGAGGTTCTGAGCCTCCCCTCCAGAGAATGTATAGATGTAGAAACCATTGTCAACATGTTTTCTTTTGTAAATGACCCAGCTATTGTCATGATTCCTGCCCCTCACGTCCCCAGCCCTCCAAGATGTCAGGCTGGAGCCAGGCCACGATCACCTACATGGCCCTCAAGGGCCTCTCCATCCCTCCAAAGACCCACTCGGAGTCAGACTTGGCGCTTGTGGCACCAGACTCACTCATCCCATAGGATAACATTAGGGATTGGACTTGTAGTGCATTGATGGGGACAAGATGGATGCCCCCACATATTCCGGTTCCCAGAACTGCAAGCCAGTCTAGTCTTTTGGGTGTGGTTCAGCCCAGAGACACCTGGGATACCCAGAGACTATTTAATCCACGCCCAGGCTGAGAAACATGCTTTGTGTTTTCTGCACCTGCAGCGTGACACTCACCGTGTTCGGATCGGTCTCCAGTAGGCATGCATCTTTCTTCTGCACTCAGCTCCTTCAAGAACAAGAACACCGTTAGGAACAGCCTTACCTTGCGGCGCTTCTGCCCATCATTCATCGCTCCTTTTGTTCTGCGGGCATCTTTGGCGGTGTCATTCCCATCCCAGCATGCTGCTTCCTAAGGAAAGGGGAAAAGAACAGAAAAAAGGCATAAGTAAGCATTCTGCAAATCTTCGCTTATTTTTAAATACTGTACAAGCTTCAAACGCTTACCTGAATCCCAGCCGCTCTCGGGGAACTCTGTCTCCGGAATTTCTTATCCATCTGCAAGAGGGAAAAGACACTCCAGGTTAGCGTGGAAACATCTAGAGGCGCGGCATACCGCGCTTACTCACCGCATTTGTTCTTCATAACCCGCATCCACGCTGAAAACGTCACAGCATCTAAAAGACACAGGAAAAGAACTCAGTTCAACATAAATACGAAAGTGGTGCATCGCGCATCGCGCTCTCACACACCTTCAGCGCTACTCATCTCAGCAGCACGCCGCCATCCCCGGATGCCGGCCATCATCTAAGGAAGGAAAGGAACGAAGTTAGAGAACTGTTCAAAAGACTCACACTTACCTGCCGGACTCTTGCCAGTGAAGTAACTAGGCAGCAACGAACCTGCATCAATCCACATGCCCCTGCGCTGAAAGCAGGACGGAGAGCACACTATCCAAGAAAACAAGGCCCAGTCTCCAGTCGAATAGCCTCCAGGGAAGGGTTCAAGGTCGTAAGAGGTCAGAACAGGCTGAGTGACGTCCCCATGGATACCAGGTAAGAGTTACAGAACACAAAGCCTCACATCAAAATCCACCTGGGCGTCATGGACACGTCAGAAACCGACCTGTTAGCCCACATGTTGGGGCAGCTACGTTCCGAAGTACATGCGGCCAGGCAGGAGACCAACACCCTGAGGAGAGAGCTGATAGTATCCAAAGAACGCACTGATGATTTAAGCCGGCAACTTCTCCAGTCACAAGCAGGGCATGCACCATTGCCGGGAAGCGTGTCCTCGATGCCAGTGCCATCACCCAATCCCGTTCAGATAACCCTTCCTGGGGCAGTTCCCTTGGCCCCGCCCAAACGATTTACGGGGGATCCTAAGACGTTTGCAACATTCATGAACCAGTGCCGCCTGCACTTCCTTTGTAGGCCAGGAGCCTTTCCAAATGACCAATCACAGGTCATTTTTGTGCTATCCTACCTGAGTGGTAGCGCCGCAGACTGGTCTGTACCCTTTGTGGCCCAAGACGATCCTTTGCTGCATGACTTCAGGGGCTTTCAGCAGGAGACGGAAAAGCTGTTCGCCCGTCGTACTCATGGGCAGGTATTAGACAACGAACTTCTGTCCCTACGCCAAGGGAATCATGAATTAACATACATAGCCACGTTCAATAGACTCATAGTTGAAGCAGAATGGCCAGTGGAGAAGAGAACCACGTTATTTCATCGGGGAATGCGGGAGGAGCTCAAGGATGTTCTCGCACATGTAGTGAACCCCCCGAAAGACTGCTCAGAATTCATTGACCTTGTTGTTCAACTGGATCATAGGTTGCAGGACTGAAGAGCAGATCGAACCAGACCGGACCCTCGCCCTATGTATGTGCGTTCAAAGGACAATACTGCCCGAACAACGGAAGGTTCAGGAGAACCAATGCAAATCGGGGGGGGGTCAGATCCACCTTGACTAAAGCGGAAAGGGATTAAAGAAGACAGCAGCGGTTATGTCTTTACTGTGGAAGGTCAGGTCATTTCCTTAAAGAGTGCCCTGTGAAGCCACTGAGGAGGATGGTAGGGGCCACGGACAAGGAAGATACCATCAAGGAATCGGAAAACTCCCCAGCCTGGCAAGTGTAGGGGTCCACTTGTCGAGTGAAGAAAGTGAACTACAGACCTCCCATTTTGCACTATCTGTGGTCTTGATCAATCACCAACAACCATCTCGAATGCACGCAGTACGAGCGTACATAGACAGTGGAGACGTTGGGAATTACATCGACCAGGATCTTGCGGCAAAGATGGGGCTTCTGTTACGCTCTACATCAACCACCGACACTGTTACCACTGTCGACGGCACGGAAATAGCTTCTGGTCCAGTATCCCAATGCACTGCAGCGTTTACCCTTCTGTGCCAGGATCGACACCAAGAATCTATAGTTTTCGACCTCATTAAGGCACCACAGTTCTGGTTGATTTTGGGAATGCCATGGTTGGTAGCTCACAATCCTCGAATCGATTGGCAAGCAAAAGAATTGGCCTTACCCGAGACTTTCCCCCACACATGTTATCATCAAGAGAAACAACCAATAGACACCAGAACTTCCACACTTGCGACTGTGGCAATCGGCACCCTACCAAGTGAATACCAGGACTTTCAAGATGTCTTTCAGAAAGAACAGGCTAATACCCTGCCACCGCATAGACCATACGATTGCCAAATCAACCTGATGCCCGGTGTACAAATCCCTTTTGGGTGAATTTACACACACTCACAGAACCAGAAAACCAGCACCTGAAGGTCTATCTTGACGAAAACCTGGACAACGGGTTCATCCGTCCATCGAAGTCTCCAGCAGCCAGTCCTCTATTCTTGGTACCGAAAAAGGAGGGGGACTTGTGATGTGCATCGACTATCGCGCACTGAGCCAGATTTTTGTAAAAAACCTCTACCCCCTGCCACTGATCCCTGAATTGCTTGATCAAGTCAAAGATGCCCAAATCTACACAAAACTAGACCTGAGGGGGGCACATCACCTTGTTCGCGTAAAACAGGGGGACAAATGGAAAACCGCTTTTCGCACCAAATACGGCTTGTACGAATATCATGTAATGCCCTTTGGCCTTTGCAACGCGCCTGCTGCATTTCAATACTTCATGAACGATGTCCTACGGGAATTGATTGATGTCTGTGCTCTAATGTACATCGACGATATCCTAGTATATTCCGCATCAAAGCAGGACCACGTTAAACATGTCCGATCCGTATTGGAGAAACTCCGTCAACACCAGCTCTAGGCCAAGCTCGAAAAGTACTTATTCCACGTCTCTGAGGTGGAATTCCTGGGCTTTATTCTCAGCCCGAATGGAATCCGAATGGATCTACACAAGGTAGATGCTATCCTGAACTGGCCATCCTCAAATTCATTCAAGGGGGTTCAAAGTATGCTGGGTTTTGCAAACTTCTACCGCCGTTTCATCCCAGGATTTTCGCAAATCGTGCATCCCATCACGTCATTACTAAGGAAAAGCAACAAAAAGTTCCAGTGGACAACAGAAGCCGAGGAGGCTTTCCAGGAACTCAAAGCAAGATTCACATCTGCCCCAATCTTACGCCACCCTCGCCCTGATCTCCCATACCTGGTGGAAACGGACACCTGAAGCATGGCTATGGGAGCTGTCCTCTCACAAAAGGACCCCGAAACGGGCCAGTTACGCCTTGTTGCCTTCTGGTCGTGTAAATTCACACCCCCTGAACTCAAATACGCTATCACAGACAAAGAACTCCTGGCCATTAAGTGAGCCTTTAATGCATGGCGGCACTACCTCTTGGGCGCCAGACACATAATCACCGTAATAACTGACCACCGGAACCTCCAGTACATAAAAATGGCAAAGGCCCAATCCTCTCGACAACTACGTTGGGCTCTTTTTTTGCGGAATATGACTACGTGATTACTTTTCGACAAGGGGTGAAAAACGGGAAGGCCCATGCCCTTTCCCGTATGGGGATTGAAGAGCAAGGGTATCAGACCCCTGACCCAATAGCAATCATCCCGAGTGACAAGCTCCTAGGAATCACAGCAACCATAACTCAGAAAGAATTACATGAAGAAATCCAAAACCTGATGAGTCCGGAGCAATTACAAGCTTGGAGTGCACAAGGAGAACATTACATGATAAAAGATCAGTTTCCCTACTTCAGGAATCATTTATTCTTACCAAACCAAGAACTACGAGAACAAGTCATGTCCGGTTATCATGATTCCTTGATCGTGGGCCACCCCAGAATCGCTAAAACCCTAGCCAAGGTAAAACGAAATTATTGGTGGCCCATTGAGCGTAAAGACATTATCCAATTCATCCTATCTTGTGGAGTGTGCGCTCAAAACAAGTCATCCAAGCAGAAACCGGCTGGGCTATTACAACCATTGGAAATCCCACCAGCACCCTGGCACACGTTGTCCCTCGATTTTATTACTGACTTACCACCCAGTCAAGGGTTTAACACTATTCTTGTGGTTGTGGACCTATTTTCAAAAATGGCACATTTCATTCTTCTTAAGGGGCTCCCAAATGCTTCCACTCTGGCAAAGGTATTTCTTGAAGGCATCGTACGGCTCCATGGGTTTCCTTCAGTTTTGGTCTCAGACCGAGGTACTCAATTCGTATCTAACTTATGGAGAATATGCTGCTCTATGGCCCAGATCAACATCCGGCTATCCACCAGTCACCATCCCCAAACGGATGGTCAAACTAAGAGGACAAATCAGACGCTCAAGCAGTATCTGCGTTGCATGTTACACCAAGCTGAAGGAAGCTGGTTTGACCTATTATGGATAGCTGAATATGCTTATAATAATTCCCTACACACCAGCACTGGGCAGACATCCTTTTATACCATGTATGGCAGGCACCAACGTACTTCTGAGTTGGATGTTCCTACAACCCTGGAAATGCCAGCAGTCAAAACCTTGCACACAACCATTTCTCAAACCTTTAAAAGGGCAGCTGAACACCTACTTCAAGCTAAGAATCACCAAAAGAAGTTTGCTGATCAACACCGAGCAAAGGCCCCCAACTACCAAGTGGGGGACACAGTCTGGCTGGCGTCTAAACACGTGTCCATTAAAGGAACCCAAACTTTCCGTCCAAGATACCTGGGTCCATTCACCGTCACCTCCGTGATAAATCCTGTGGCGGTCAGACTAGCTTTTCTGTCAAACATGCAGATTCATCCTGTGTTCCACGTGTCTCTCCTTAAACCTGTTCAACGTGGGACCCGGGTAGCAACGCCACTGCAGCCAGTAGTAGTCGCCGGGGAGCCAGAATTCAAAGTCAAGGACATCCTAGATTCAAAGTACATCAGATCCAAATTATACTACTTAGTAGAGTGGAAGGGGTATGGTCCACGAGACAGGACATGAGAGCCTTGTGAGTACATCCATGCACCTCGCTTGCTTAGACCATTTCATCAAAACCATCCAACCAAACCAGGCCAGACAGAAGAGCCACCTTGAGAGGGGCCTTGTGGGGGAGTGCTGTCATGATTCCTGCCCCTCATGTCCCCAGCCCTCCAAGATGTCAGGATGGAGCCAGGCCACGATCACCTACATGGCCCTCAAGGGCCTCTCCATCCCTCCAAAGACCCACTTGGAGTCAGACCTGGCGCTTGTGGCACCAGACTCAATCACTCCCATAGGATAACATTGGTGATTGGACTTGTAGTGATTTGATGGGGACAAGATGGATGCCCCCACATATTTCGGCTCCCAGAACTGCATGTGCAGTCTAGTCTTTTGGGTGTGGTTCAGCCCAGAGACACCTGGGATACCCAGAGACTATTAAGCCAAGCCCAGGCTGAGAAACATGCTTTGTGTTTTCTGCACCTGCAGCGTGACACTCACCGTGTTCGGATCGGTCTCCAGTAGGCATGCATCTTTCTTCTGCGCCCAGCTCCTGCAAGAACAATAACACCGTTAGGAACAGCCTTACCTTGCGGTGCTTCTGCCCATCATTCATCACTCCTTCTGTTCTGCGGGCATCTTCGACGGTGTCATTCCCATCCTGGCACGCCGCTTCCTAACGAAAAGGGAAAAGAACAGAAAAAAGGCATTAGTAAGCATTCTGCAAATCTTCGCTTATTTTTAAATACTGTACGAGCTTCAAACGCTTACCTGAATCCCAGCCGCTCTGGGGGAACTCTGTCTCCGGAACTTCTCATCCATCTGCAAGACGGAAAAGACACTCCAGGTTAGCGTGGAAACATCTAGAGGCGCCGCATACCATGCTTACTCACCACATTTGTTCTTCATAACCGGCATCCACGCTGAAAACTTCGCTGCATCTAAAAGACACAGGAAACAAACTCAGTTCAATACAAATATGAAAGGGGTGCATCGCGCATCGCGCTCTCACTCACCTTCAGTGCTACTCATCTCAGCAGCACGCCACCACCCCCGGATGCCGGCCATCATCTAAGGAAGGAAAGGAATGAAGTTAGAGAACTGTTCAAAAGACTCATTATACTTACCTGTCGGACTCTTGCCAGTGAAGTAACTAGGCAGCAACGAGTCCGCATCAATCAACGCACCCCTGCGCTGAAAGCAGGACGGAGAGCACACTAGCCAAGAAAACAAGGCCCAGTCTCCAGTCGAATAGCCTCCAGGGAAGGGTTTGAGGTCATAAGAGGTCAGAACAGGCTGAGTGACGTCCCCGTGGATACCAGGTGAGCGTTACAGCTATGGGTATGTTCTGCCATAAATATGAGTGAATGTACAGTGTTATTTTGAAACCCTATCCTCTTTCAAAATAATTAATTCAATGAGACAATGCATGTATGCATTTTCGATTGAGTATAATGTGAAGTGTCCTGCCCTTATTCCCTTGCATTGTTTGCACTTTGCAACTGCTAAACCACACGTTTTAGCTTAAATAGCCATCTCCCTGCAATTAGAATGGGTAGGTAAAATACATACATAGATTATGAGGAATTCCCCGGCATAAATTTACTGATGGATGGTGGGGTCACGAAGGAGGGGCAGGAGCTGCCGCAAACAAGGTCTGCTGGGTCCTAGTCAGTGTGGGGCGGAACCCCTAGCTACCGATACCATGCTACAAATGTGAGGCAGAGACTCATAACATGTCCACCTTGGAACCTGTTCCTTCATGGGAATCAATGAAGGGCATTCCCATGGAGCTGGCTGCACCTGCATTATCAGAACCCCCCAGAAATTATATCTGAAAATTCAAGGGGAAAAATCAGGACCTGAACTACAAATGAAAACACGAGCGGTCAAACAGTCACCTGACGTAGTCTCCACACTCATTCACCAAAGAAAGGTCAACCTAAGGGAGATTTCGCTTATTGGAGGTCACAGTGTGGCAAGAAAAAGATGGACTGTCATGTGGATCGACTATCAATTCCAAGTCCCATATAAAGCCAGGAAGGCAACCCCAGGGGCAGGACCACCAACCAATCCCCATTCCAAAAGCATAACGAGACAGATATGAGTCCCAATAGAAAGGGGAGTGGCAAGAAAGAATGTGGTAGAATACAGTACAAATCTGAAGAATGCCTCATTTGGGGACTGCTGGTGATAAGTGCAGAATGAGCTACAGCAGGAGATAATATGGAGGAGAGTCCCAGGAATCTGGAGAAAGAAGGACCCAGTAACCTTTAGAAATGCCGATGTGTACGTCAGTGATAGAACCCGCCCCCTCACCTCCGACATATTGATGAAGGACAAGAAGATACAGTGCATGACACCAGTTCCTATTCCAATACTGCATTGGTTTGATGAGAGACGTATGCAAATGTATCCCCGAACTGAAATGGTAGCAGGAGATTTGCAGACACCATTGAAAATCGAAAAGCTGTAAAGGAAATCTGACAAGTACAAAGTGATGTCATAAGGAGAAAACACAATGACACACTGAAACAATATAATAATATTTAAAGAATGAAGATGTAACTGAAGAAATAAGACTAAGCCTACATACAAGTGAGAAGAAACCATATATACGCAGAAGATAAGTAACCAGACGAGTAGTAAAAGTATATACGCATAAATGAAAGGTAGATGAGTCGCATAGAAGCTTGCTGCAGTAGAAAATATAACATGGGCAAATCGGCCATGTAGAAACGATGGATGTCAGCTCTGAATAAAAGTACGCAGAAATCTCGAAGGAGAGTGACAAGGCCTGCAGAGCTGACAGATGCTGAAAATGGATTTGCACACCAACAAAGGATAGCTGTTGGCCAGAGATCAAGGATGCCACAGCAAGAAGTGGTTGTAGAGTACAAAGGGAGTCAATGAGGCTAAGTAATATAAGCAAGACATATTTCTCTTGGATTAAGTAAATGAGCGAACATTTGCGAATACCAAGTATTGAACAACTAAAAATGCAGAAAACATATTTTAGAAGGAGCAACCAAGGCTCTAGAGGCCGAAGAGAGTCATGACGCCAGGATAATTGAATCAAATTGCACTAAATAGAAAAGCAAAATGGACACACTCATGGTCTCTTCACACATGGTGCAAGACCAGAAAACAAGGCCTATTCATGAGCTCCAAGCAAAGATAATAATTTACCTTTACTCCACTTAAAGTTCCAGAGAAGAGAACATCCAGCAAGGTGAAGTACAACAAAGAAACCTTGGCTGAAGGCTTGGCTGATGAGAGATGGTAGACTAATTGGTCAAGTGGCAGTAGTCTGACGTTGGTCTCTGAACCTGGGTTTTGTTTTCCTTACGTGCTGTTAAAAAGCCACGTGTCCAATGTTTGGAGAGAATGCCAACCAATCAGAGGGCCTATGCAATGGTGAGCAAGCATTGTTGCAGAGACCAATCCGCTGTTGTTATGCTATTATAATTTGCATTATACTTAAGCAGAGGGAAGTTCAAGGCAGGTCTGCAAGATGAGGGGCAGCCAATGATGTTTTTAACACTTATAGAAACAATAAGTAGATATGGTCTCCTAACCAATCCCTCTGTCCGATAGGTTTTATTATTTGCCATGTAGGATTACGTCATAGCTGACGCACATAGAAATATAAACCCTTTGTATAATCAAAGTATCGCTGAGGGTGTGTCCACTAAAATTTGTAGTTCACCAGGTTTCCCTGCTTTATTGAGCTAATGATAAAGTAGTATTTTGCAATATTCTAGGAGTCTGTCCAGTTATTTGGGCCTGAGATCAATTATTATGGGAATCACATTCTACACATAGGCACGATCAAAGGTGCTACTGCACAAGTCTGTGGTGAGAAGGGAAGGTGAAAACAAGCTGAAGGAGATACCCAGGAGAATGGGAGAAAAGAAAGGGGTTGATGAGAGAGGGATCCAGTGGGCTGGGCAGGTACCAAATGAAAAAATAAATAAAACCGGGGCTTGGGATTGATTGATATTTTATTTCTATCGCGCTCGTACACAAGTGTTTCAGAGCGCGACAAGGCAAGGGAGGGGAACAGGGGAGAACAAAACAGAGATCTTACTAGGCCCAGTGATATTGAGAACGCGCAAGTGCATGGGAGAGGGGGGAGGGGAAAAGTGCATGTAAGCGGGGAGAAGTAGAAAGTGCGAAGCAGAGGAGAAACAGATAAATAACAATAAATATATAATAAAGGCAACAAACAGTGGTAATGAAGCCAGCAATTTGCAAGTGCTAGGTTTAAGGCAGCAGACAGGGTAGGTCTGATAAGTGCAGGAAGAAAAAGGGGGGCTGTATGGGTACAGCTACAGACCCCAGTGCACGGGGTGGCTCGGTGGCAGTGCGGGAGGGTGGCAGGGTGAGCAGATACCTGGGCCCGAAGGACAGAGGTTGGCCAGGTGCACGGTGCCAAGAGAGAACAGATCAGCAGGTGAGAGGGGGAGCTAAGGCAGAAGAAAAGAGGAAGGCAAATAGTTATATCACATATATGTCCTCATTATGAGTTTGGCAGTATTCAAGTGGTAAATGTAACAAGAATACTACCAAACTGATTTGCCATTACTGACACTTGGTCCTGCAGATTTACCACCAGATTACAAGGAGCACTATGGTAGTGTTAGTCCCCATTTATGTATTGGTGATTTTGGTGGAATTACTGCTACCAGGATTACCACCAATGGTGGTCATGTTTTTGAATTTGGCAGATTTTGCCAGTAAGGTGGAGGAATTACCTCCAGCTTTTTGTAGAGGCATTTCCTCCACCTTACTTCAAAACTCATAGTTGATTGTTCCGTAATGCGGTAGCACCGGAATTGCTGCTGCATTACTGATGATTTTTCCTGCTGTTGAACTCGTAATGAGGTCACATGGACAAAGTGCCACCTCTAGATGCTGCCAAGGCTTGGTTTGCTGGTGCGACTGATGTTGGAACTGATGTTGATGATGGGAATGAAAGCGTTAATGCAATGATGGGTTGATGGTGATAATGATGAGGAAGGAGGGTGAAGGAAGTGATGAGGGAAATGAGGAAGTGGAGCATACAGATGGGAGGGTGGTGGAGGAAGAGCATATATTCCGGTGGTGTTGGAGAAATGGAGTAGAAGCATGCAGGAGTGCTGGAAGAGGAAAGGACAGACTCACACGCAGGAGTGTCGGATAAGGAGCATTTCAATTAGAGAGAAGTGGAGGAGAGTCCAGGAGAGCCACAAGCAAAAGAGTCAAGATAGGAAGTCAAAAGCCCAAAAAGGCTGCAAGGCAGGCTGAGGAGACTCTCTGGAGGTACAACTTATAGGAATCGAGGGTTGCCTACGTAGCAGGTGTGCTTAGGGTTGGAATGTTCTTGGTCCCTACATTTTGATGGTTGGATAGCTGCAGTTCCTAGTAAAACAGAGACTCACCCCCTTGTCTCTAAACTTTGAAATACATGAAATAGTTGTTTGCTATGCTTGTGTACATATCTTACAATAGGTGTTGGAGAGAAACATATGTCTCAGTGAATCTTATATTGAATGTTTTATTAGTTGCTCTCAATCAGCCGACACGTGTTTTGACCACTGGTTGTTTCTCAAGACTTGTGATTGCGTCTTTGTTCTGTTCCAGATCTTACTTTTAGTAGAATCTATTTGATGTTGGTCAGATGATAGTAGCAGCTTACAGAGGATGACATAACAATTGTCGATTTACAGGTTGGTAAGGACACTCTAATAGTGAGGGATAATAATTGCCCAGGAACACAATCTAGAGGCCATACGGTTTTAGGAATTGTCACATCATTCTACCAGAACATAGATGGACTACAATACACCCCAGTGTTCACAGTGCGTTCATATGATAGCCAATATATATCATCCATGTTGATTGATACGCTAAGGGGTGCAGTAACAGAATGTCCATTCTCACAGTGGTTCCAAGTCATGTTGTTCTAAATGAAGATAACAGGCAATGGATATTGGCTTTGGCTTGTTTACATGAATGTGTGTGGGCAAACCTTTCAGAAGACATGAGGGGTGCATTTCAAGGAAAGGAGTATGTCAGATATTTTGTGTGTGTTCATTGGTAAGCTGGCCATGGTCATGTTCGGTTCTTCAGATGGCATTTATTTCAAGGCATGCATAGATAATTGGTTTTCATTTGCTCACACCTGCATGTGGCACAGAGGTAACATCTTACAATTGCACGTATGTTGCAACATTACACACTGTGTTGTCTTAAAATGTTTTAGACATGGGTCTATGATAATATGGAAGACATTGCTGATCTCATCACCTCCTACAAACCTTATAGCCTTTATAACTGAAACATGGCTCCCTCCCAGCCCCACAAACATCTCTGATGTCCTTATCCCCACTCCCCACAGACTACATCTTCTAACCCAATAACCACACAATGTAGACAGGAGAAGGGGTTTCTATCCCCAAGACCTCATGGGCATGCCTCTTCGAGGAGCACACCACACCAACATGTATGGAACTCCCCACTTGCCACTTCTTGCTCGCCCATGCTCAGACAGCTACAGTTCTCCTAATCTACTAACCACCCAAAACCAACAATGTTTTTCATTGAAATCACAAACCCCATCACAACCGTTTTCATCAACAACCTGCTTGAAGGCCCCACTGCCAAGAAAACCAGAGAGAAATTATTCCAACAACTTCACCATGAGGATCAAGTGACATGCCATAGAACCAACCCATTAAACAGGCAACACACTTGGCATGGTATTCACCACCTTTACAGCCACTGTATATCTCCGTCCCATTCATTTAGACTTAATGTTGACACAGCCATAATCATCCTGCTTCAGCACACACTGCATCCCCACCAGGGTCTTTCCAAATTAATCAACACACATCATTACTCTTTCAACAGTGTCACCAGGGATGAACTGGTAAAAAAAGCCTTTGCCACCATTTCACCTTTTCTGACCACTTGGAGAAGATTATCAATGCCTAGCTCAGCACACGCAACCACACCCTAACTATGATCACTTGCACACATGCACCACTGACACTTTGACTCAAAAAACATTAGCCCTCCATACCTGGGTACACACAGGAACACATTGATAGAAAGCATGTCATACACAGACAAAAATGTACTGGAGAAAATCCCACCAACTTGAAGACCTTATTACCCTGAGAACTGGCCATTCAGCACACAGGACACTTATCACCACCGACAAAGCAAACTGCTACACAACCGCCTTCTCCAACAAGAGAAAAATTATCCTTCGAGCCAAGTAGGACCCCATGAATTACCTGATAAACATAACAATACCAGAATCCACTGACAAATGCCAAGCCATCACAACGTGTATGCATACACGGTAGATAAGAAAAGGCAACATATTGTCAGCTCTTACCAGACGACACATGTAAAACTCATATCATGCCACAATAGATCAAATGTCCCACACTCAAGACCATTAGTCTAGAAGTCCTCAATAAAACTCCTGTGGCTATTTAAAAAATCCACCAACTACAAAGAAGGTATACTCCCCATCGCCATTGTGAAGGCCAACACAGATTAGCCGCTCACACATATATTAACATCATCAATGCTTCCCTTACAAAAGGCAATTGTCCAGATGCACTTAAAATGAGTCAGATTCCCCCATGCTCAAGAAATCCGAAATCAGCCAGGATGACCACTCAAATATCACCCCATTATACATTTGCTCTTCTTCGACAACGTGATTGAGAAGACAGTCACCACCCAGTTTCCCAAATCTATCACTCAGAACACTCTTCTTCAGCACTACCAATCCAGTCTCTGACCATGATGAAGCACATAGACCTCTACCATTTATGTTATTGTTGGAGTCCTGCAACATCTGGCAAACAGAGACCCCTGCTAACTCGTCCTATTACAGTTCTGTGCTGTCGTTGATACCATTGACCATGGAACCCTCCTCAACATCCTCAAACAGCCCTTCTGTGAATCACCCCTACCTCTCCAACACAGACCAACATATCTAGATGGTTCAGTGGAAATCCCAGTTCTGCCTAGTAACCTGAGGAATTCCACATGGCTCCATCATTTTACCCCTCAAATTCAATCCATACATGGAACCTGTGGGGATACTCTTCACTTCAAAATAAAGCAATATACAAATTACACACATATTTACTTAAACATCAACTGCATCAATGGCATCCACCAAGTCAATCACTCTCTGTTCCCATTCCAAGCCTTGATGTCATGTGCCTATCTGATAATCAACCTGACAGAGACAAAGAAACACCAAGTATGCTTAAGTAAGTAATACAATGGCTGTTCTAAAGCTCAGTAGAGTCACACCTCAATTGTCACCAAATGCAAAATCTCTTGGGTTACCAATCTTTGAAAACTCCCTTTCAAAGGACACACAGTGATGATGATCCAAGCAGCATGGAAGCTTATTGGTTTCCTCTCTAATGTGCAATGTTAATCCTTTAATCCCTGCTCTGAGTTTCAGAACCACTGTCCTGATCAAGGCCTGATCATCTCCCACCTGGACGGTGACAATGCATGATTTGCAGGAATCCCAGATGCTATTTTTGCCCCTGTGAAAACCATAAAACTCACTACAGCATACCCCATCAGGAGACAGATTCACTACAACCACATCATCCTCAAGGAGCTGCACTGGCTACTGCTCCAAGCACACATCATGTTCAAGAAAGAACACAACACATATAAAGAAATCACACCCAAAACACCACTTTACTTGGACACACCACAGAAAACCAAAGCATTGGCAGGCTTTAAATAAATAACTGCAGGAGTGACAAAGCATAAATAGGACTTTTTGTGCAATGTACCCTTTCTTTGGAACAAATTACCTGTGCAGCTAATACTCATCTACTCTATTCTACACTTCAGAAAGACTCTACTCTTCAAAAAAACATCTTGACAATCACTGATCTCTCCAGTATAGCCTAGTTCGCCCTCTATGGAGCTCCCATCATTCCTGCTCCCCTTGCCCATCCCAGCTCCTCTGTTACCTTTTGCACCCTTACGTGTAACCGGTTGAGTGCATCACCTATGGTAGTGCTCTGTTTCTTCCTAGCTAGGTACACGCTTTATAACTCCACTATAAAGCACATATAAACATGTGAATGGTGCATTTTACAACATTCTTAATTAGTTTACATATTCTCAATGGTGTCCCCTATCTCAAATTTCAAAATGTAGGTTTGCAATTGATTCCCTCATGGTATCATGGTATCAGTTGTTAATATCTCTTCTTTTTTAGTATTTTGCCTGTGTTCCCAGCGTCCCTGTTTCTTCATTCAGGCTTGTGGGTGTGGATTTCTATTTTGTACTTGATTCTTGCTTCTCCTGTTTCTTTCTGTAGTCATTGGGCCACATTACGTGTTTGGAGGTAGCCATGCCGCTTTTAGCAGCATGGCTACCTACAAACTCGGGTCCGGGTCCGGGTCCTGCGAAAGGGGACTTATCTGGCCATTCCAACCTTGAGGGCCTGGTAATTCCCTTTTGCGGGACCCGGACCCGGTACGTCCCCATTCCCATGTGAGCCCCCATAGGGCTCAAAGGGAATTGGGAGGATGCTAACAACGGGCCAGTTAATGACAGGCCCGTTGTTAGCATCCTGTACTGCTAGCGGGTCCCGCTCTGTACGTCTGGTCTGGCCAGGCGTCCAGAGCGTGAACCGCTGCAGAACTCGTAATGTGGCGGCCCGGAATGAACGGTGCCGGTCCCTTACCAGCACGGTTCATTCTGTGGCCGCCACATTTGTAATGAGGCCCATTGTCTCTCCGTGGAACTCTGTTAACTTGAAGTTAATACATGTATATTGATGATATTGATTACAAAATTGTATTTGTTGCATTCAAAGTACCAAGAGAAAGTTTATCTCACTTGTGATTAGAGACCAGAAATGGAACCTCTATTAGTATTGACATTTTAACTAAAATTAAGGTTGAGCACCTGCTGCAATTAGCTCAATGCTCGTGTTCTCCAGTGGATGTTCTTCTTCTGCAGCTGTTCTGCAATTGTTCACTTCTGAGGTTAGAGAATGTTTAAATCTGCTTAATGACTTGGCTCTCAGTCAGTGGAAATTGCTGATGGTTCATCCATGCTTAAACAAAATCATTTCTGAATCTTTGAGTTCAAATGAGCTGACCACATTTTCACCCCACATCTCAACTTCCATTCAAGGCAAGATTACTTGAATGTATAGATAATAACAAAACAATTAAGTACTTATAGTACAACAGATAGGTGAAGGGGGCGTGGCTTGGACAGCCATGTAAAGGGTCGCACTCCTGTGGAGCTCCATTGATCCTGCTCTGATCCTGGAGGAGAGGTGCGTCTATGGGGACCGGCCGACGCTGGAAATTGATGTCCCTGCGTGGGAGTGCTTCCACCACACTCGCTGAAAGTTTGTGGTGTCCGGGAGGTTCGGGAGCTGAAATAAATGCTTTTGACTGTTGTAAGCCCTGAGCCGGCAGACAAAGACAAAATGGCGGCGATACCCAGCGAATACCGAGGGCCATGAAGACATCGTCGCGATCACGAGCGTAGGACCTACTGGTCTCTTTGCATTGGGACCTGTACACGGCGATAACCAGCGGAGCAGAGCGAGAGGGGAGCACTTGTCTGCCAGAGACACGCTGCTGCCCGGCGGGCTGGAGGGCCGAACGGATGCAACAGCAACGACATAACTGTGGGCCTGGGAGCTGGCGTGTGCTGGGCGTATGGGGCGCTCAATGGTGCGGAGAGCCGGATTCTGCGCTCGCAAGGAGTGGCAAAGACTCCCGCACTGATTTACGGATCCCTAATCACCAGGCGAGACAGGCTCCCGCCCGGCTAACATAGCAGCATGTCCTCGAGAGGGGTGAGACCCAAGGCCAAACAGCCCACGATGGAGGCTTACGCTAAGTCCCCCCCAGGGGCAGAAGGAGGCAAGAACAAGGAGACTCCCGTGGCAATGGCAGAGTCGCCGGGCACGATACAGGTGGTGCTAGCGGCGATTGCGGACTTAAAAGTGGCATGGGAGACCAAGCTGGGCCTTGCCATGAAAGAGTTGCAGGAAGGCCTAGACCTCAAGATCGGCGCTGTCCAGGAGGAGGTGAACCTGCTAAGACAGGACGTGAGGGCGATCTCTGAGCGCACGGGGTCCATGGAGAAAGAGACAGCCACGAACACGGCAGAGTGCGCCGCTCATAAGAGGGAGCTCCACGCCCTTGTACAACGGGTGGGTAACCTCGAGGACAGAGCTCAGCAGGCAGAGGGACGCGCCAGACGCAATAACATTCGTATTGTGGGCCTACCAGAAGGAACGGAGGGGTCGGACCCCACGGAATTTGTGGAAACCATGTTCTTGCAAGAGATTACTGGCGGGGTGCTGACCCAGGGGTTCGCAGTCGAGAGGGCGCATAGGGCCTTGACCAGGAGACCGCCTCCAGGGGCCCCCCCACGGCCGGTGATCGCAAAAATCCTGAACTACCGAGATCGAGAAAAGATACTTGAATATTTTCGAAAGGGAGGAACGATTGACAAAGGATCGGCTAGGATCATGGCTTACCCAGACTATACGCTACAAGTACAGCGAAGTCGGATGAACTTTGGGTCGGTGAAAAGGAGACTGAGAGAGGCAGGCCACCGCTATATGCTGCTCTACCCGGCCAAGCTGAAAGTGTTTTACAAGAATAGATCCTTGTTTTTTGAAACGCCGGCTGAGGCGATGGACTGGCTGGACATGCTGGGCAGACCTCAGGAACCGGACATCCAGGCGGAAACTACGGAAGATAAGTAGCTCGTGGCCGTGTCGCCTAGGGTGACAGGGCCAAGACATTGGGACTTGAATATAGAGGGATATGTGGCCTATGGTGCGTGTGATGTAGTGCTGACAGGCTGGCCCATCGGGCGTGCCAATCCTTGATTACACGGCTAGGAGCTCCTGAGAGGCTTCCCTTGAACCCAATAGTAATATATTTAGTTAGTTAGGTCGCTGTTAGATCGGTGACGCCCCACGGGGTCCCATTCCTCGTATACGGGATAAGACCAGACGCGGGTGGGCCTGAGATCCAGGGATGGAGCTGGGCTTTTGTTGGGGGGGGGGTTGGGTTGTGTGCTGTGGTGTGTAGTTCGGAAACAGGGAGGGGGGGTGGGGTTGGGGAAAGGGAAGGAGAGAGCCGGCGGAAGGATCGATAAAGGGAGCATTAAGGGGAGGGAGGGGTTGGGAACAGACCGAACTGATGGCATTGGATAATCTTCGCATAGTGACCTGGAATATACGAGGCCTCACTAGCTACCTGAAAGGTAATGCTGTACCTGAAAAGGATGCGTGTAGACATAGCCCTGCTGCAGGAGACTCACCTCACCAGGGAGAAATTGGAGGTGGTCAAAAGAAAGTGGAAGGGTAATGTGGTGGGTGCCACGTACTCAGCGTACGCTAGAGGGGTCATCACCTGGGTGGCGCCGCATGTGCCGTTTCGGGTGCTTAACTCAACAGTGGACCCGGAAGGCAGAATGGTGGCAGTAACAGGGCTCCTGGAAAACAGGGAAGTGCACATCCTCAATCTGTACGCCCCCAATCATGACACTGCAGCTTATTTCAGGTCCCTCTATGGCAAACTTGGCCCCCTGGTTGGGGGTGCGATGGTGTGGGGTGGGGACTTCAACTGCACCCTGAATCCCAGAATGGACCGGTCCGTTGATAGAACTGGGAAAATGTCGCCGGCGGCCAAGGCACTCGGGACATTGCTGGGAGACTTGGGCCTAGTAGATGTGTGGAGAAGACTCCACCCCACAGATAGGCAGTACTCGCATTATACAGCGCCACATGATTCGTACACGAGATTGGACTATGTGTTCGTGTCTGCTGAGATAGCGGGAGAAATGGTGGGAGCGGAATACAAAGCCCGGGTATTATCGGACCATTCGCCCCTGGCGGTGGAATGGCAACACCAACCCCCTAGGCCTCGGATCCCTACATGGAGACTTCGGTCAGAGGCATTGCAAGATGAGGGATTCCGGGAGGATCTGAGGGATGCCATTGGGGAATACTTTGAGATAAACACGGGCAGCGTGCGCTCTGTGGGAACGCTGTGGGAGGCCTTTAAGGTGGTGGTGCGAGGAGTAGCCATTTCTAAATCTAAAGGGCTCCAAGGGGGTATCGAAAGGGAACTCCAGGACACCAAAAGGGAACTGGAGAGCCTAGCTCGTCTCGAGAACGCCACCCATGATGACAAAACTAAGGTAAGAGACCTTCAGTTAGTGTGCAGCGCTCTCTGGGATCGACTGTGTAGATTAAACTACAAGAAATACACGGAGCGGCTACACGCTGGGGGCGACAAGCCAGGCAGATTGTTGGCCTGGCTGTACAAGAGTGAGACACCCCGGTCAGTGATCCATGAGATTAGCGGTGAGGGAGGTTGCATCCGCAACACCCAGGACGGGGTAAACGAGGAGTTCCTCAGGTTTTACAAACGCTTGTATGAGGATACCGGGGAGGATATGAGTCAGGACATTCTGAACACACTCGAAGATATTGGCCTGCCCACACTAGATGACCTAGAGTGGGAGGAGTTAGACGCCCCTGTCACTTCAGACGAGCTAGAGGTGGTGATTCGGAACCTCCCCACGTGTAAAGCGCCTGGATCGGACAGGCTGCCCAGTGAGTTTTACAAGGTATACATGCGGGAGCTGCTCCAACCACTGCTTGCCATGTTTAACGAGGCCTATGAGCAGGGGGAACTTCCATTGTCCCTCCGCTAGGCCGTGATTATTCCACTACTGAAACCAGGCAAGCCAGCCGCTGAGTGCGGATCCTAAAGACCTTTGTCCATGCTTAACCAGGACAGTAAGATACTCACGGCGGTGCTTGCCAATAGATTGAAGAAGGTGATCGGTAAGCTGATCCACCCAGATCAGACGGGTTATGTCCCAGGCAGGAACATTACCGATAACCACAGGAGGCTGCACCATGTTATCAACCAAACTGAGGACGACATGGGCGAGATTGCCATAGTGTCGCTAGACGCGGTCAAGGCCTTTGATTCGGTGAGATGGCCTTGGCTCAAGGCGACCCTACAGGGATACACTATGGGTCCTGGGTATATCAGGTGGGTCCAGTTGTTGTATAGCACCCCGTTGGCGAGAGTCAAGACAGGAGCCATAGTCTCAGATGCCTGGCAACTCAGCAGGGGGACCAGGCAGGGATGCCCCTGGTCACCCATGTTATACATACTCGTGCTGGAGCCGTTGGCGATATGCCTGCGGCAACAGTACGAAGAGGTGGGCATTAATACAGCCAGCGGCAGTCACCTGATATCTCTGTACGCGGATGACATGCTCCTCTACTTGCGCTACCCGGAGGAGAACCTGCAGTATGTACTGGAGGTGCTGGACCGGCTACGCCGTTCTCTCAGGCATATCAGTGAACCCTAGAAAGTCTAGCTTGTTCCCCCTGGGCGGGTATAGGGATTTCCCGCTGAAAAGGCTGCCAGTCTTGCCAATACCATGGCAGACCGAGACGTTCAGGTATTTGGGTGTAAATATTTACCACAAGATTGAGGCGGTGCACAAACATAATACAGAGAGAGCCATAGAGGGGGTCAGGAACAGCATGGTATTTTGGTCTAGATTGCCCCTGTCCATGATGGGGAGGGCGGCCTTGCTCAAAATGGTGGTCCTTCCCAGACTCTTGCATTTCTTTGTGAACGTCCCGTTTCTGATTCCTAGGAGCCTATTTGTGCGACTTCACAGTATGTGTAGGGGCTTCGTGTGGGTTAACTCCAGAAAAAGGGTGGCTCTGTGGAAGCTTCAGAACCCGTGTGACAAGGGTGGTATAGGCCTGCCAAACTTCGAACTATATTATCTGGCGGGGCAGCTGCTGTATGTGGCCAGGTGGCTGTCAGATGAAGATTCGGCAGAATCTAGACTGCTACGGGAGGACACGGCCCCATACTTCCTAAGGGAGGTGGTGTGGCTACAAAAAGATAAACTGACGGGAAGGGGGCGGCTATTGAGGTTGGGATGGGAGGTTTGGCATAGAACATGGAAATTGATGGGGGAGGGGGAGTCGGAGCCGCTCTCCCAGCAGGCCCCGCTGGTGGCGCTGTGCGGTAACGACTCCCAACTGTTTGAGTCTGTCCGTAGACATTGGGAACCAGTGGGCCTGGCCACGCTCGGGGACATATGGCAGGAAGGGGAGGCATTGGACTTCCAGAGGCTACAGGACGAGACAGGGGTGCATAGAGGCCAATACATAACCTATGCTAGGCTTGTGAAACGGGTAAGAGAGAGATGGCCTGAGACGGCATTGGCAGATGACCCTGATGCCTCCCTGGAAACCATGTATGATGTTTCAGAGGGCGGGCATGAAATATCAAGGATATACGAACTCCTTAGAGAGAAGGCTGGGAAGGAGTTGCTCCAACTGAGACATGATTGGGAGGAGGAGGTGGGCGGACCTATGACGGAGGGTCAGTGGGAGAGAGTCCTGAGGTATCATAAAAAGGTGTCCCGAAATGCACGACTCCAACAACTCCAGCTGTATATTACTCACAGGGCCTATCTGACTCCCCAGAAGATTGCAAGGTTTGGAGGCTCGATCACCCAGAAATGCCCCAGGTGTGGGGAGGTGGAAGCGGGGTTACTACACATGTTTTGGGCCTGCCCGGAAGTGTGCAGATTTTGGGAGGAGGTTAAGATGAAACTGGCTGGTGGGGGAGTGGTGTTGGACGTAGGATCTGCCTGGTCATGTATGCTTGGGATCTTTCCCAGGCCCCGAAACTTAAGGCACATAAGCAAGATGAAGGACTTGGCCTATGCTCTGGCCAAGCGCAGGATTGCCATGAACTGGAAAGCGGCCCGCAGGCCTAGGGTGGAGTTATGGTGGGCAGACCTCTTGAGGTGGGTGGAAGCGGAATCCGTGGTATGGTTTGAAGCGGCCACTAGAGGGGGCGAGGAGGAAATAGGGCCCTTGCTGGCCTGGCGGCAACTGGTGGCCTCTATGACTAATCCACAACAAGGTCTTGACGAATCTGAGAATTCGGACGATGAGCGTATAAACAATGTACTACCCGATGGTGCTCCAGCTGATGACATAGGGGAGCCCGCTCTGGCTTGATGTGGGGAGGGGGGAGTTGTGGATTCATGTCATGTAATATAGTGCGCTGATGACGACATGCTGTAACAGTTGTATTGTGTTGTGTGTTGTTTGGTTTTCTAAAAAATAAAATTAATAAAATGTTTTAAAAAAAAAAAACAGATAGGTGAAATATATGATATGAAATTATATGATATGATATGGTATGATAAATCATTTATAACGTGCCTGTACAAAAGTGTTTCTAGGCGCGACACGACAAGGAGGGGGAAACAGAAGGAGGACAAACAACGATCTTACTAGGTCTTCTGTCATTCAGATCACGCAAGTGCAGGGAAGAGGGGAGGGGAGAAGTGCCAAGGGGGGTGAGCTGTGAGAAGTGCAGATGGCTCAATAAGTGCTGCCAGAGGGTAGCTCTTAGGTGCAAAAAGAAGGGACTGTAGGGTTACAGCTACAGCCAATTAAGTGTTGAGGGAGCCTAGAGGCAGTGCGAGAGCAACTGGACATGGGGGAGGCTGGGCCCGAGTTCAGGGGTGGCCAGATGACCAGTGTGCAGAGCTGTCAGGGTCATTAGCAGGGGAGTGGAAGAGAGAAAGTGGAAGCAAAAAGGTATTTAGACTCGTGGTAAAATGGCAGTATTTTAGTGTTGTAATATAATAGTGGTACTTTAGGTTGTGGTATGGTGGTGAGCTTATTTATGGCAATGCCCTATACGACAAAACAATTCTCCCCTCCTTTATATTTCTACTCTGTTTAGGGTTGACTTTAAGAGTATCTAATATACCTCACGTCTATAGGAACAAAGTAGCATCAATTACAAAACCAGCCTACCGTCTTCAACGGGTTTGCTCAGCTACCAGCATGCACAGTTGAGACACACACACATATGCATCACAGGTTATTTAGCAAATGAAGTAATTATTTCACCGCCTTGTGGTACATTTCCTTGTTATTTCCCCTCATTTAAAAATAATCAACAGAAACACAAAATGCAGCCCCACTGCTTCAGTATTTTTGCAACTATTTTCTTTTACCATTTTGAAATAGATTTTCTGATACATATATTACACAGTTAACACTTTAGTAGAACATACATGAGCCAGTTTAGTGCACACTGAAAACATGTCTTTCTTACCTAAACCTTGAAATACGATGTGATTACAGAGCATACTTTCTAAGAGAAAAGACAGAAACATGCATAGCACAAGCCACTTTTCATTTTCCGTAAAGCCACAGTGTTCTCAATTACAATGTGAGAAAGAAAATAATAACTCAGTTTAAAATAATAATCTAATTCTGACTAGCTGACTGCAAAGATAACATCCTCTCTGCACTTTCCTCAATTCCACAGACACTCACCCTAAACTGTGAAGCCTCTGCGCTTTTATCAGGAAAAGCCTCCTCTCTGCTGTGGGTTATCAGCAAAGGGAGTGTTGCAAATTCCGCACTGCTTTCAAAACCCACAGAGGTCAGTTCACAGCCCCAACTTCATCTAAAGGCCTAGACAGCTCAGCTCTTCCCTCTGCCTGCTGCTCTCCCCTTCTTCTCCGGCCAGCAAGAAGCAGACTGCAGACTGCCCCCACCTTTTCTGCCTCTTACATTTATAGATCAGCTCCATCACTCAAACTACCTCCTGCCTTTTTTTTCTGATGTCCGGTGTCACCCCAGTAAGCTTCTAGAATCATGGCCTGTCTTCTCTCTAAGCCCCATCCTTCGAGGACATTTGTTTTAACCTGCTTCCAGCAAAAAACATAATAGTGCTTTTCAAACTGAACAAGACAGCAAATGCATTTTCTTGCACGTTTAAATTTAACAGAAAAACAAAAAGAATCTGCCATCTGAGATATTTGCACTGCACAGTTAAATGGTACATTAATTAATTACTGGGGAAACATTTTACACATGCACAGCACATTTCAATTTGCTGTCTTTACATTAATGTCACTGCCTCCATTGAAAGTAATGTAATGTCATGTATTACTCCACATAGGAGTTTTGTACTGTCATGTACCATTCTACTTCTCCCTCCTTTCCTCATGCTGTGATCGCCTGCGAAAATCATGGCGGGAGGAACAACAATCAATGTTACTAACATGCGTGCGCTACAGGATACCTCTCCTTCCCCTTTGTTGCTAGAAGTATGATCAACAGCCTCATTTTAATGGTAAGAACCACTAGCCACCCATCCATTAACACAATTGGGACTGCCAAAATCACCATCCCTTTTTATGCCCAGGTCCCCAAGTTGAATGTGTTTCCTTTCATCAAGCCCAGGCTACCTACAATAACATTATCCTTCTTTAAATTCCTTCTGAGAGTATGCATCCTTTTGTGGCTCAATAAGAATTGTACATCTGGGACTATAGGGGATGAGTTTCTCTGGAAGAATTCAATATTCTCCACTTTCCCCTCCCACAAATCATCAGCAGCATGAAATAGAGTAAATCCCCCTACTGACACAATCATATCCTTTGGAACAGATATGTAGAACACATTATGTTTCAATTGTTTCACAATGAAAGACCCATGATTCAGATGCGTGATTGTATAATTTTTCAAAGAAGCGCTCACCAACCACCTATTTTTAATCAACCTAGCCTGGGAAAGTTCCTCAATTCCATGATTACTAATGACCACTTCACATCCCCCAGACACCCCTGGATCCAGCTTCAACCCACAATTAGCATCTGCCACATCAGGAACAAATGGCTTGCCCGGGCGCACATAGTTCTGGTCTTTAAACTGTACACAGGTATCCAAATTTGGGATCAAATACACATCAGGTTCCCAGGACTGAAACGCCACCAGCTCTGGGGTTTTAATCTTGACATACTTATCATTTCGCAAAAATCCCACATTATGAACCAATTTGGTCTGGTATATTAACTCGGGAGCAATATATGGGATGCATAACACAAAAACAATCTCCATCCTTTCTATGTTTATGTACAAAGGCATAGCACCCCTAATTTCAAATGCAATTTTAATTTGCACCATTTCCACATCTGTTTGTGTGATCCTTGTTATCATTTGATAGATGATATCAAATGACACAAAGTACAATGTATATGCCCCTGAATTAATTGTGATATTGCACTTTGAACTTCTCCCACATATTTCCCCAGTATCCTATCAATGGGATTGATCACATTTATAATGTCACTTAATACCTTATCATGTTTAACCACCACATTTGTGCTATGCTGCAATATCTCAGCCTGCTCATTTAATATGATAACTGTTTCATTAACATATTTTACTTGTTCATTCAATCCGCCTCTAATTCCATCTAAGGTTCGTTGTGTCATGTCCAAATCATAAGTCAGCTGCTGCACCTTCGCACTTAATGTTCCCAGAGAAATAGCATTGGCTGTAGACATTGTTGTGCCCTCCACAGCCCCAATAATAGACATCACCACAGAGGCCACGGGTAAACCTGCCACACATTTCCCCCTCCTTCTTTTCACAACAGATGAATCTACAAATGTTTTTTCCAACTTCATGGCAATATCTCTGCTTGATTTCCGAGCACCCTCTTTTTGTAGCTCTGTCAACTCTCTTACTTGATCTGATGCAATTACAGACTCATTTATACATTTTTCAACTATAAGATCAGGGTTTAAGTTAATAAATATATTTTGATATACCTGTCTTGTATTTCCCAGGATGAATCCAGGTGCCTCTTCTACTGCAATTCCAGGTGCCGGTCCGGGTTCTAGGACAACCTGTGCTCCTATGATTTTAACTCCCGATACGCCCAATATGAGTAGCACAATGAGTATCCAGTTTTCAGGTCGGGTCATCGTCACACTTTTCTCTGCAAACTTTGTCTTCACCCCCATTCTTTGGTCTGGGGGCTTTCCCGAGGGCCTCCGCCTGTGGCATCCTCCAAGGGCCCAGTAATCTAACGATCCGGCCCTGCTGTTGCAAGGAATTATTCATCTAGATTAAAAGAAACAAAACAGATTAAGTAACCAGCCCACAAGCCTTTTTCTACCCCTCTTGTGCTACAAGGCCGGAAAATAAAACTGGATGTATTGTTAATAGGCTACATGGGTTTGTCACACTGGAATACCTGACATTAAGTTCATCATTATGCAAAACAAAACAACATCCCACATCATGCAACTAAAACAATTCCAAAAATGCACCCCCCTGTAATATTTTAATCTCAAAAACCCCATACCATTTCCATCAACTGCTTGAAACCCATGCATAAAGAAAACCCGTTACAAAATGTCATGGGTGTGCAGTTTGGTTTAGTGCCATATTATGAAGAGAAGAAACAACTCTTAAATGACATGCGTGGCTCTATTCGCTTCTGCTAGCCCAACAGGCCATGTGTTTGTTTACTCATGGAATGAAAATCCCTTATATGCTCCATTATACTCGCCCTTGTGTCACTGTATGTTGTATGTACTACAACTTATCCTCTGTTTAAGGTGTATGCTAGCAAGACAACTATTGTTATATGTTATATCTCCAGTAAAACAGGCGTGTTTACCTCAATTCCTCTGTTCATTTTATTTTCACTGCACCTATTATTTTCATTCAACAAGTCTCAACTTGCTAAAGTCTTCTCACCTCATGCTTTGGGTGGCAGGGCTTAATCTGATTGTTATGGACAAATTGCTCCGTTGTCACTTCACCTTCCTTTTTGATGATGTTATATATCACAGGGGAGACCTTGTCTACAATTTCAAATGGCCCTTGCCATGCTGCTTGAAATTTAGAGTTTTTATGTTTATTCTTCCCGAAGTGGTACGTATAAACCTGATCACCTATTTTGTATTCTCTTACAGATGTCTTTCTATCATAATATGTTTTTGCACTATCAGCAGCTCTCTCCAGATTCCACTGCACAAATGCAAATGCATGTTGTAAGTGCTTCCTTAATTCCTCTACATATTTGTGAATTGTGGAGGCATTCACAAGTGTTTTCTAATGTGTCCTGTACAATAAATGTTGTGGCAATACCATTTTTCTGCCTGTCAATATTTTGTGAGGGCTGATACCTGTTGCCTTAGCGGGAGTTGATCAAATGACCATCAATACAAAGGGCAGCCGAAGATCCCAACTAGATCCTGCCTCAGCTAGACACTTTTTTAGTATGTCTACTATAGATCTATTGCTTCTCTCAACCCCACCTGAGGAAGATGGGCGATACGAAATGTGCAGCTTCCTTTTCACACCTCGTATCTGCCAAACTTTACACATCAATGCGCTAGTGAAATGACTTCCCCGGTCTGATTCTATTCTTTGAGGTAATCCAAACCTTGGAAATATATGATTTACTAGTAATGTAGCTGCTGTTTGCGCACTGCAATGCGGTGCAGGAATGCACTCTACCCATTTAGACATCATACAGACCACAGTCAATAAATATTTATTTCCCCTAGCTGATCTTTTTACAGGCCCAACATAGTCGATTTGCAAATCTGACCAAGGAAGGGTTAAACCTCTTCATTAGTGGAACCCTATGCATAGGTTGAGCAGGTTGAAATTGTCCACATACAAAACATCCTCTAGTGTATAGCTCAACATCTTGGGACATATGTGGCCAGTAAGCATAATCCTTTAAGATTTCCAAAGTTTGTTGTGAACCCCTGTGTCCTGCAGTTATTGCATCATGCACATAATGTAGCATTAGGCCACAAAATGACAAAGGTACCGCCCATTGAATTTGACCTGTTACAGACTCCCTAATAATCAAACCATCTTGCAATCTAATTCTCTTCTTGTTCTTTAATCGCACTTTCAATTTTTCTTTTCCTTTGCAATCATTTTAAGACAGAGGATTTTGTTCTGCCTTTAGCAAATGATTATAAAATAGGCCTACAATTGGGTCTTCTTTTTGTGCTTTGATCAGATCCTCATCTGGGTATCATAACTCGATTGCACTACAGGCTGTTCGATTTCTTTTGGAGATTTGGAGTGTTTAATAGCATCTACCTGTATTTCGCAAAGTAGGTTTCCAATAGGAAACAACTCTCCCATTACTGCACCAATTTTGGGTAGCTGATCTGCTTCATCATTTCCCTCCTTGTCCTCTCCTGGCGCCTTCGAATGGCCACAGATTTTTCTCCAGTGTACTATTAAATTATTCTTTGATACTAGTTTGTCTATGGCTTGAATCATCTTACCATGCTTAAGGGGTTTGTTATTATATGTGGGCATACCTTTTGCCTTCCAGCCAGGTAAATACAGAATCAGTCACTAAAACTATCTGTTTGAATTTTTTTTCAACTGCAGTAGCAATTGCCTTATAGAAGGCAACCAGCTCTGCTACTTGGCTACTCCTAGCTCCAATTCTCAAGCTAGGTCTTGGTATGTTATCACTTTTAAACCAAATATTTCCTATTCCTATTCCTATTGTTTTTCTTCATTATTTTTCACATGGTATGTGCATCCATCCACATATACTGTTGCAAACCTCTACACACCTCCTCATTGAAAGCTTTATGTGGGCATATCTCAAATTCAATAAAATTGGGTTCTATTTCTGTTTCATCAGGCATGCATTTAGCTGCACAATCATGCAGATCTGCCAGCTCGTGAGCAACTGAGCTCTTTTTATTTTGACCATATTTTAATTCTACAGGGAATCCTTGCATTGCTAATGTCTAGGAGGTAATCCTGGACTGTGCCACATTACCTGACTCAAATATTTTACTTTGCAAAAATTTTAGGGATTAGTAATTTGTTTCAATAAATACCTTTTCTCCTTGAATGATGGGGCAGAAGTGCTGCAATTCCCAAACAGTGGTTAGTAATTCTTTCTCGAATTCGATGAATTTAGTTTCAACCTGAGATAATGCCTTGCTCTCATAGTGTCATGAACTTCAGATCACGCCCCTTTTGGACCACCTGGTCCTTGTCGCAATGGGGCTTACATTCCGTACTACTTCCAACATGGCCGTCCAGAGCTCTAGCCCTTGCTCGCTCCATGCGCTCAACCCGGCGTGATCTATTTATAAACCACGCCTTCTGCGGCTCCGCGCATCTCAATGCTATTGCAGAGTAGCCTCAGACGTGTGTTCATAGCTCACGGTATTGTTTCCTTTGTCCCAGTGCTTTTACCTGCTCCTGACCCTTTCCCCCTTCCTGATTCCGAGCATTACTAGCCTTTCCCAGGCTCCCGGAACTAAACGCAACCTGGAACCAGACGAGACTTGAGCAGCGCTGTTCAAGACCAGGAGCGTTCGCAAGAAGGCAGCGATCGAAGACACCGGCAAACACCGGACCCAGGTGAGAAGGGGGAACTCCTTGACACATAGGCAATAGTTTTGTGATTTAAATCATGCCTCGGAGATAAAACAGCAGACATGCATTTGTCAGTGAATCCTATTTCTACAAAGAAATCCAGGTTCTTTATGGGATAGGCCAAACACGGCGCCTTCATGAGACATTCTTTCAGTTTAGCCACCGCTTCACATTGCTCTGTTTCCCATTTCCAAGGTACACCGTGCTTCAGCAAATTGGTCAAGGGTTGAGTGATCTCTGCATAATTCTCAATAAACTTCCTGTAATATCCTGTCATCCCTAATAAGCTCTTCAATCCTTTCAAACTAGTAGGATCTTTCAACTTCTGTTTTGACCCCACATTCTTCTTTTGTGGATTCAATTCATGCTCAGTCACCTCATGACCCAAGAAGTTCACTCTCTTTTTGCACCATTGCACATTCTGCCAAGATACTTTGTCTCCTGCCTTCTGTAATTGGCCAAGCATAGGTCTAATCTCATTAAAATGACTCTTCAAGTTTTCATTTTTAATCAGCACATCATCTACATAAAATAGGGTCCCCCGTTCTGCTGCATCAGGGAGCACCTTCATCAAAAATATCTCAGACTCACTCCCACTGATGACATACACAAAGGGTGTTCGGACCTGGCGTATTGGGTTTTATCAAACAAAAATGTGAACAAATGTTGTATGTCTTCAGCCAATGGCACACACCAGTATCCAGCTGTAAGATACAATGTGGTAAACACCTTTGACCCGTGGACCTGTGCGAGACCCTGCTCAATAAATGGAAGTGGCCACCGGGAAATAGGAACTCTTTTGTTTAACTCTCTTAAGTCTGCACACAAATGCCATTGACTCTATAGGCCTAATAATTCCTCTGGATTCTTATATTTTTAATTATCTCAGACAATTATTTCAAACATGTTAGCAGCAACCTATATTGATGCTCAAACACCGGTTCCTCACCATGTCCCTCTGGTAATGTGGCAACATGCAAATCAGTTAGGCCGCAATCATATGGATCTTTGGCAAAAAACTCTTTAAATTCCATAAATAATGTTCTTAACTAATTCCTTCCTCCTCATTGGTACATGCATCTGCAGCCTGAACCTGTTCCTCTACTATTTTTGAAAATTCTGGGAAATGCTCCAGTTCTCTGTTTCCTTTTCGTTTAAATAAAATAATATGCAATTCTCTTGGTGGCAGCACACTGTCTCACTTGAATCATAAGGGCACACAGACCGAATTTTGAATATCCCTTTAGGTTGGGAATCCAGAGACTCGGGCATCTCCCCTGCGCATCCACATATCTTTCAGGAATGTTCCCCATCACTGCATTGTTGAAATCTGCAATATAATGTGATTTTCGTATTGTCATTCTTAATGCTGAATTCTCTTTGAAATGAAGATCCTGACATCCTTTATTATTCACCAGTATCTTAATGGGTCCATCCCCAATCTCAACCAGTGGCGTATATTCACATCCTTGCCCTTCCTGCCTCATGGATTCATTTAGACACACAAATGCATCAGAACCCGTCATCTGCTGACCCTTTCTGTGTTTTAATGTTATAGTAACTTGTTTGGTGAATGCAAAAATGCTAACATCCTTCTTCACCTGTAGCTCAATTGCATATCTCACCAACTGCGTACAATGATAAGCTTGTTTCTTGTCTCCAAAATCAGGTCCAGCCCCCCTAACCAAGACCACACTTTATGGTTAAGGAAGTCCAACACCATACACATTCTGTGCATAGTGTAATTTCTCAAATAAAAGTTATTCTATGTCCCACTCACTATCCACACATTGTGACAAACAGTTTTCGGGCTAATGGTAACTTTTAAAATGCATCTTCCTACAAACCTGTGCCCTGAGTTCGGGTCTTCCAATCCAATAAAATGCTGTTTTTTTATTCTGAATTTTGGGACCACAAGACCCCATTTACCCCATCAATGAGTGGTGACAACATCTTTAGGCAATCTGTCCCCATCAGAAATGGAATTTCAGTGATAGATGTGATCAACACTTCCTGACATCCTATGTTTTCCTTTCTTTATGTCACCTAAGTGACACCTTCGATAGGTATTTCCTCACCATTAAAATGATGCACTGGGCCTTCATTTGTCTCACTTTTATATGATTTTGTGTGGATCTCCCTTCATTGATACTTTTCACCTGTTCTCTGGACATTATCGTGGCCTGCGCAGCTGTGTCAATCATTGCAAACACATTGCATTTCTCTTCCACAGTAATAGGAGCATAATACCTGTCCTCAACCTCTTCCAGCACACACAACAAGTGTGAATTTCTGCTGATTTCAGGACTCACCTTTCTTAGGCCCTTTTCACTTTTTGCCAAACAAAGGGGCAAATGAAATTACACCTTTCCCTCCTTTTCGCTCATTCCATTTTGGGAAATCTTTGTCTATCTTTCCATGTTCAGAAGCCATCTGGAGTGTAACCACTGGTCGCCCCTCGGTTCGGGGACCATCAGCGATCACACTGCACTTGTTTGACTGAACATCCTCACAAAATCATGTGGTAGCTTGTCATTTTCTGGTTCAGAACACCTATTTGCATCTTGTGTGGTTCCTGTTCTCTCGGTCTCTTGGAATATGTGTGGCTCAAAGTACTCTTCAGGTGACTTGCCTGTACCCTTCTTTTGAGCACTCAATTATTGTGTCGCATTTCACCATCATTTTGACTGTCAAGGGAGGATATTTTAACAACTAATCCTACCTCGTTATCAGATGTTTTATCATAGCATGTGATGGCCCTTTTAAATCTGTTTCTCTGCTCCTTTGGATTTTCTTGGATTTCTTTGGATTTCTCCTTTCTGTCTTTCATTTGCACACACTTTGATAGTCTGGTTCAACTCTAAATTGAACAACATTCCCTTTTTGTATTGTTGTGTACTATTTATTTCCCTTTCTTTGAAGGATATTTTCATGTTTGAATCAGCAAGCAATTCAGGACCGTTACACCAAACTGGTTCATGGGATTCTGTACTTTCATCATTGCAGGGGCTATTACATAGTCACTTGTTGTCAGAGCACACAAGATCACTCCTTTGACATTCTGCACCCTCACTTTGTGGCTGTTTTTGACTTGCACAGAGTTTTCCTATTTTTTCAGACAACATATTCACTTTGGCCTCAAGGCATTGAAATCTATCCATTTCCTTGGAATCTTCTCTTTGCTGCCTAGGCCAATACTGATTACATTCACCCTGGTTGGGTCTGTTCTGGTATTTCTCAGGTGATTGATTTCTTCTTGATTTGTTTCTGAACTCTTGATTCATAGGAGGTGGAGAGTGCGGTGTGACCATCCTTTTGCATTGGTCGACTGGTGGTGGTGACTGATTATAATGGCGTGGGACATAGTTCATGTTTTGTCTTTCATTTTTTGGGAACTGCCCCCTATGCCGATTTCCATTTTCAATGAACCGATCTACATATCGTGGTCTGTCTTGATTGCCATACACCATAGTGTTGGAGTCAAATCTTCTCTGTGCCCCCAGAATCTGGTATGGGCCTTTGTGTCTTTCATTTTGATTGTTATTCATGTCTGATATATCGGGCCAGTACCCTACCTTAGGTCTGTCTCCCATATATCTAGGAGTAATGTAATTGTCTTTATTGCTTGGATCATGTGACTGGAGCATAGGTGTTTGGGGTGGTATCCTCTGTGGTGGGGCACCCTTTTGATCATGTGTCATATTTTTCCTTGTTTGATTTTGGGCTATATTCTAGTGGAATTTTTGCAGCTTTTATTTCCATTACCGATGGGGTGGACTCTTTAGATTTTGATTTTGTCTCTCTATTACTGTAGGTCACCTCATATAATTTGGTCCCCTGTTCAAGAATCCACTCTAGCGATTTCTCCCCATCAAATTCACAAATTAACTTTGATATAATGTCTTTTTGCAGGCCATAAAAGTATACAGGGCCTCATTACAACCCTGGCGCTAAGGGGTTAACGGCGCCGTAAAAGGCTGCGGCGCCGCTAAACCCTTAATGGCCGATTCACACTTTAACGCTTGCTTTTTGCAGGCGTTAAAGTCCAACCCGCTAAGGGACCTTGGTGCTTATTACGGCACCGTAATTTACGGTGCCGTAATTAGCGCCTTCCCCATTCCCATTGAGCCCTATGGGCCAAAAATGGGAATGGGGAAGGGGCCATGGTGAATGGGGATTTACCGCCCCGCCAACCTTGGAATGGGGCGGTAAATCCGCCATCCACCATGGCGGAATCTGGCATGGATCATGGTGCTAATAGCACCATGGTCCAACGCCAGGGTTGTAATGAGGCCCACAGTCTTGAATGCTACATAATTAGGATTAAAAGACACATCAAACCAGGAAAATGTTCTTTTTAACTCCTGAAGAAACTGGCGAGGTGACATATCTGGCCTTGCTGTAATTGTATATGCCACTTTCTTGATATCTTGATATGACTGGTATGGTGAAAAATGGTGTCTGACCTCTTTTTCAAAGTCTGCATATGACAAGTTTTCTTATTCATCAAGACCCCTGATAATACTAGCAGTAGCAGAATCAAGAGTTAGGTGAAAGTACTGTCTATACTGTTCCCTGGGTATTTGAAGAGCTTTAAATATATCATGCACTGTCTCCAAATGATCTTCTAGCAACAATCACCTCACTTTCTGAACGGTTTAATCAAAGTCTTGATTGATTTCAATATTTTAATGGGACTACTTGGCCCTATATTTGGATGTGCATTACTCTGTCACTCATTTATTTTCTCAAATGGACAGGGTTGATGGTAGCCACCGGTGGGTGAATCAAACCCCCCCAAACGGGCTACAATCAGGCCTAGTCACTGGTATAGCCATAGGGATGTTGTTCCCTCATGCCGAGTTGGGGCTGATCTCAATCCCATTAAATGTAGTGCCTTGGGGCTTTTCTGCCAGCATCCCTGTTAACACTGGTTGCCATGGTTAGGAATGGTCAAAACATTAAAGCACAGTCAGGTTTTTCAACAATGTGATAACCAATCCTCAGTTTTGCACAGTTGCTAATGTACAACAGTTTGGTGAGATGTCGGGAGTATGAGTTTGAAAGAGCCTTTAGGCACAACCGAGAACTGGAAAACTCTTTGCCTATCTCCTTAGGTATTTTAATCCATTCAAGAACTTGCAAGCATGAACCTTTGAAATCCTGCCTGAGCTTGGGTTAAGCATATCATATGACCATCTCATCAGAACTTGGCAATGAAGTATGTCATCACTATCACATGGAAAATGCTGTCATTCCTCTTCAGTTAAAAGGAGGGCTCTTCATGAATTGTTATACTGAGAAAGTGACTGAGAAAGTGACACCAGCATAGGCCCTGTTCGTCTGGCAACAATTGAAGATGACTTAGTTGACTACCAAGTTATGCCGGAAGCTACGGTGAACAAATACACCTGGCTGAAGCAAGCTACACAGGTTCTGGATGGACTGGAGCACTTATTCAGGCCGTTATTGTCACAGCTGGAACAGCAGATTTGTTTACAAATAATACCATGTGGCGCATACACATAGGGCTCATCAATTCAAGCCAGTAGTCTCTATTTACTCTGCAGTAGGCCCAGAATGACTACAGCCAAGTCATGGCGGATAGCAGCCAAGTTAAGACATTAGAAAACTGGTGTAAAGAAGGACAAGATGTATGTACTGAATTTTGATTATTGTACATCATTCTAAAACTAGAACTCTGTTTGATGACTTTTCTAAGAGCGTTACGAGAAGGAGATTTCCAGCTCTATTTAGATGTGCTATCCAAGATTATTCCCTGGTTCTTTCCTTTTTACAATACTCTATATGTACAATGGATTCCTGTCCATTTACATGATATGGTTTCACTTACAAAGCATGTCCCTAGCACATATGCAGAATTTATGAAAGGAAAGTTTGTCACAAAAATGTCAAAGCATGCCTACTCTGCTATTGCCATTGATCAGGCCCATGAACATCCTAAGGCTTCAGTCAAAGGTGATGGAGGGGCTGTAGGCCTGACATAAAACTAAACGTCTGCCTCATGGGATGGTCTGTGGTCCTGAGACGGGCCGCTAAGCTGAAGAATTTTACTTAACAAAGACAAAGAGATGGGAAAACATGTGAGCATCACCACAAGGCCAACGAGCATTCACAGATGGCTTTTGCAAAAGATATCAAGTCTCTTACTCATGCTATACAAGATATGGGAAAACCAATTTAGTGGAACCAGCTGTGATCTAATGGTACTGGACAGCAGAAATATAGCACATCCACCAGTTGCAGACACATTGCTAGATATTGAAAAATTTGATATTGAACAGTATGCGTTATAAATGTCAGCAACAGGCTTATTAATTAAACTAAACATATCACAGATGCTGTTAAGCAGCATCACCTCCTCCACTTAAGCCATCCACCAGATCGTGAAAAGTCAAGTAAACAGTTTCAAATGGCATCGCTGAGCAATGACTGCTCACTATTTCCTGGACTCTACATTGCATGACAGATATGTAATGGAGATCTGGATGATTTCTTTAGACACGAAAACCAAGCCAATCACCCAGCAGTGTCGAATTTAGGAAGTCTAAGAACCGTAAAAAAGTATGATTTATTGATTTTCCTGGAAGAACTCACTCTCTGAAAAAACACTACTTCCAAACCATCCGTCCAAATGACCATCTTTGATGGCACAGCAATTGTCAAAATGCTGCGACCAGGAATTGCAAAAACATTTGATGATTATGCCAGTACTGTGTTCATACTCTACATCAAATCTCAGCTTCAATATCGTACAAGGCCAGATATCATCTGGGATGTATGCAGGCCAGACAGCTTGAAGAGTGACACACCCAGTAAAAGGGGAAAAGTTGTTCAGAAATGTGTTGAACCAAGAGACACACTTCCTAAACATTGGCAGGATTTTCTCCAGGTTCATAAAAATAAGGCTGATTTGTTCTCTTTCTTGGCAAAAACTTTACCATCTATTGACACGAACATGCATGTAATTAGCGCAAATAGTATCAATGCACTTTCTATAAATCATGATGACATATTGGGACTGGCTCCATGCTCACACCAAGAAGCAGACACGTGCATCCTACTTCATTTATGTGATACTGTGCAGAAAGGATATAACAAAGCTGAAATATGCACTGTGACCACCAATGTCGTAGTTCTCACCATCACATCTGCACAACATCTGAACTTTGAGGAACTATGGGTTGCATTTAGATTTGGGAAGAAATTCCGATTCTTTGCGGCTCACGAGTTAGCAAGAGCTTTGGGAACGGATCGTTGCACTGCCTTACCAATGTTTCACACAATAACTTGGTGTGACACTGTGGCCTTGTTTGAAGAAAGAGGCAAAGGGACTGTATGAAACAACTGGATTGCAGACTGAGATATCACCTCATATTTTTGTGGATTGGCTGTCAGGCCTAGTCAGCAGACAGAAGAATTGCTGAAGCCATTGGAGAGATTTGTAGTTTTCCTGTATGACTAGCAGTGACAAATATTTAATGAGAAAACACCTATTTACTCAGAAAGGGAGAACAATTGACAATCTACCGGCCACGCAAGAGGTGCTCATTCAGCATAGAAAAAGAGCTATTTAGCAGGCTGGTTACTGCTGGGCCCAAATGATGGTCACAATGCCACAGCCTCCCTCTCCAAGTAAAAATATTCTGTATTACTGTACTAGAGGCTATGCAAGCTTGTAGGGAACTCTTGTGATGTGGATGCAAAGAAAGCCTGCTCACTACAGTGCAAGTGTACTGCTCTTTGTATTTGTGGTGCTCCTTGTACTGACTGATATAAGGAGGCTGGGGTTATTATCAATAATCTGTTTGAGGGACAGCATCAATATTCAGTCAATAAATAACAATAACATCACAATCAGTAATATAAGACACTGTATTCACATCAAACAATACTTGTTCATGGTTTTGTTTTTCTTCCCTTGACTAAATCAATGAATTTATATATGTTGCTATAAAATATGAAATCAAAAACATGATTTTCTATGAGGCTTAATTTATAATTATTCATTAATGAACCCATGGGATTCCATGTGTTGCCCTTTATTAATTTGAAACATTCCTAACTTCATCTCCTGTAGCATGCACTCTGCTGATGCTCATGGATGAATATCTGTCCATGGAGCCACAAACTGACTAGATGGTCATATTGGGTTTCTTCCAACTGAGGAATCATATTGGTCATATTGGGTTTCTTCCAACTGAGGAATCATATTGGTCATATTGGGTTTCTTCCAACTGAGGAAACTGACATAAGTGTTGCATCTTCTTTCTTTAGACCATAGGTTATCAGTCCTAAATGCATTTGCACTCAGGACTGCCGGATTCCAACTGGTTCTAAAAGCAGCAGCTAAAATACTGCTGACAACTAAAGAAATCAAACATTTCTTCTGGCCTTTCATTATTACACCGGCACTCAGGAAACAGACACGTGTGTATGGTATATAAAACCACTTTAGTAGTAAAAAAAGAACATTCTTATCCATCATGTTTTAAAATACTACCATGACAGTTTTTTAAGTTTGAGATGCCAGACTAAATGGGTCATCCCAAGGATCACTAACGACAGGTTTTGCAGGTGGTCATTTATAAACCTAGCTCCTCAGATCTGGACCTCCTTGCAGCTCACTTGAAATTAGAGTCAAACCTATTGAGATTCAGGAAAATAAAATAAAAAGCTGGAACACAAAGAGACATGCAGTTTGCACTCTATAGTGCCATGGAGATTTCAATTCTGTATACAACTCCACAACATAACATAGCATAGCATAGCATAGCATAACATCTACTAATTGCAATGTGTGTATGACTAATTATGAAAAGTTGATTTGCTAGTAACTTTAGTTTTTGGGGGTCGAGGGGTCATCTTCGAGCCCCATGTTATTTGCACAGAGGGAACCGGCTCCGTTGCACTTTGGCCCAAAAAGTCCCCTCTGTGCAATTGTCCTGGAAATGGAGGAGTAAACTATAGGCAAAATCCCCTTTACTGTTCATTTGTCCATCATGTTAGTGGACAGATTTGAATTCCACCGGCAAACTGAGCTTTCCAGGCTGCATTTACAATGGTTTCCTATGGAATCCACCTGCTTTTATCAAGTGTTAATTTAAGAGGTTTCCATAGGAATTCACTACAGTAAGGCCAGCATGAGCCTACACATATGATGAGAAGGATGGCTTGCTGGCAGAGTGGGTCGGGGGAACGAGCCTGCTCGGACCTGGGCCAAGACTCTTTGCTCTCAGTGATTTTAGTTCAGTCCTGCAACCCAAGGTAGGTTATTATTTTGCCTCCCTGATTTCCTTATGGTATGGCATGGTATACATTCAATCTATTAGCCACAAACGGTTGTTATGAGACAATTCACCCTGTTATTAAGTCTCTGACTTGTTAGTGTGCAATTTCTCTTTCAGATAACCAACCCAAAATCAACACTGACTGTATTGAGCCATCAGTATTTGCAAACGAATTTGGTGGCAGTACGTTTGCTCAAGTGTTTCTAATTAACTATTGGGCAGCAGTTAACAGTGTTTTGTCTTTATAGGCATTCATTCTTGATCTTGACTTGGGCATTATGGATATTCTCCAGCATGGGGTCTGGCATGGATTCACATGCTCATGAATATTCCCCGTCGTCAGGCTGGGAATCCTCGGTAAAGAAAAAACCAGTATCAGTTTCGTTTCTGATCTGTCTTTCATAGTAGTAACCAATCACTGATCTCTGCGTCATACTGACCACAGCCAATGACTGCCCTCTACCTAAGCCCTGCCTCTGGCATTCATCTTCAGATTTTTACCGCACGTTCATGTGTTGGGATCCTCGTGCTATTGCTCTCGAGCGTTAGTGCTATTTTTCACGTTTTTTCCCAAAAAACTCGTTTTTCCGGTCAAAAAGAGCCTCAAGCTCCACCGACTCTCCATCCGATCAACGGGGACCCGTGTCGGATTCGTCTGCGCCCCTCAAGGGTGAAGATTTCGTCGAGCTACGCTTTTGGAGGACTCCAGAAGTTTCTCAGGCCCGGACATGGCCCAGGAGAAGGGAAGCTCGACACCCGGAAAGCTGTTCAGGGTCTGCCCTGGATGCCAGCTGCAGAACGTCTTTAAGGAGGACGAACACTCCTTTTGTCTCTACTGCTTACATGAGGACAAGACGCACGTGGAGAAGGACTGTGCGTTTTGCGGCAATATGTCGGAGTGGACCATGAAGGACCGCCATCAACGTCTCGCCAACTGGCTGGAAGGGAAGAGCCCGTCAGGCGAGAAGAAGAGGAAGAAATCCGAGCGGTCTTCTAAGACCTTTGAGGACGCCCCGGCGACGGGGGTCCAACATAAGGCCAAGCACCGCGAGTCCGCTGGCACCGGGAGCGCCGAACGGTCGGGCTCTACGGGCGCCAGGCAGGGCGCACCCTCCCCGGCACCATCAACCACGAGCCAACGCTCTGGGTCGGGTAAGATGAAGGCCGAGCACCCGGCGAAGCTCCTGGAGAGGCCCCGGTCGAGCTCGAAGGCCCCATCGGAGGGGGAGCGAGGCAGTGTCCCCCCCCTCAAGGATAAGGCGGTGAGCGCACCTACGGTGGTGAAGGCCTTAATCCATCCGGCCAAGCCCTCTATCGAAACTGTCGCGACGGCCCTGGCTCAGCCTGTGGAGGCTACACCAGTGGTGGCGACCTCGGGGCTCAGAGTCTCCCTGCCACCTCGGAGGGAGTCCTCTTTTGTGCCCATCGATAGGACCCCCGTGAAATCCCCCTTGGGGAAGAAGAAGGGGGGGCAGGGCGTCGTCGTAGATTCGGCTTCAACCTCGGAGGAAGAGCTGATCGAGGTCTTAAGCCACGGCCTTGGCATGGAAGAAGACCGGCCCGTCGGGATGGATCCTGACGCAGGTGACGACGACATCGTCGAGGGTACCGACGGGGCCCCTGATTGCCCGTCGGATTCCCCTCTGCCAGCGCCGCAAGACAACTCAGCAGCCATTTTGTTGGCTATACAGTCCTTATGCTCAGAGATAAGGACGAGACTACCATTGCCGACGGAGGAACCTCTCCTGTCGGGGGATCCAGAACCGGGACCTTCTGGTGTTCCCCCTACCAAGAAAAGAAGGATGCACCCTCCACCTCCTTTTCAGCCATCGCGCCCCGTCCAGCCCTCCTCCCCGTCCACCCGAGGGGATGATACAGGGACGGACACGGCAGCGACGGGTACGGACGACGATGTATACGACGAGGATATACCGTCGTCGCCTCCCACCAGGACTTCTCCGCCCGACGAGATTGGATCATTCCACTCCATGATCTCCAGGGCATCCAAGCTTTTCCAACTCTGCCCTGAGGAGAAGAAAAAGGAAGGTTTCCTTTATCAGCGGCGCGAGGCCAAGAGGAAGACAGTCCTCGCGGTGCCTCTATTGGACGACATTTGGGATGAGGGCCTCGCCCTCCTCACGAACCCTTCCACGACGCCAGCTAGAAGAGACCGGTACGAGAAGAAGTACCGGGTCCCGGACACGGCCCCCCTGTGCCTCCGGGCGCAGCCTACCCCGGACTCCGTCGTCTCCGCGGCGGCCAGGAAGAAAGCGGGGGGGGGGGTGCGGCCTCCACATCAACTTCCCCACCGGACAGCGAGGGAAAGAAATTGGACGCTATGGGACGCAGAGTCATCTCGTCTGCAGCGACGACTATTAAAGCGGCCAACGCCTTGGCTATCGTGGCCCGCTACGACAGGGAGCTTTGGTACAAACTGGCTCCCCTGCTGGACTTCCTGCCGGACGACAAGAGGGCGGAGGCCCTGGAGATCCTACAGGAAGGTGAGGTGGTTTCGGACCACGCCATCACCGTTGCTACGGACATCGCCGACACTGGGTTACTGGGTTCCGCCAGTTGGGCAACAGCGTTTGCCTTAGGCGGCGTGGATGTTTCAAGGCTACGGACTTCCGTCAAGACGTTCAGACCAGAGTCCTGGACATGCCCTTCGATGGGAACAACCTGTTTGGGAAAACAGTGGATGATTCCCTTCAGGCCATTAAAGCGGACACTGAGACGGCCCGGGAATTTGGGGTTCTGTAACAACGACGGACGCCCTTTCGGAGCAGCGGAGGCAAGGGCGCCTCCAAAGGTTCCAGCGGCGGTTTCTCCACCTACCGTCAAGCGGCCCGCTCGTCGTCTCAGGAGGCCTACAGAGGACGAGGCAAGTCTGGCGGACCCCGCCGTCGTCGCCAAGGAGGTCAAGGCGGCAAAGCCTCGTCGAAACAGGATTGAACCGGCCGTGGGGTCGGGCCCCCACCGAAGCACCCCGGTGGGAGGACGGCTGGCGAGCTTCGTCAGCGTGTGGGAGTCCATCTACACCGACCGTTGGGTGCTGGACGCCTTAGCCCGGGGCCACGCGCTCGAGTTTCAAAGAAGGTGTCCGCGCGTCCCCCCCGTGGCCAGGAAAGAACTTCACGTCCCTCAACTTCTCCTGGAGGTAAAGGCGATGCTCAGGAAGGGCGCCATCGAACTCGTCCCAAAGAGGCTTCGGGGCTCCGGAGTTTACTCGAGATACTTCCTCGTGAAGAAGAAGACGGGAGGATGGCGCCCCATCCTAGACCTGCGACGTCTGAACAAGTTCATCAAGGCGCAGAAGTTCCGGATGGTCACCCTCCAGCACGTCCTGGGTCAGCTGGAGGAAGGAGACTTCCTGTCATCGTTGGATTTGGAGGATGCCTACTTCCATATTCCCATCCTACAGGGGCACCGAAAATTCCTCAGGTTTGTGGTCCAAGGGCGTCACTACCAGTTCAAAGCCCTCCCCTTCGGACTACGGTCGGCACCCAGGGTATTCACCAAGTGCCTCGCACCGGTGGCGGCGCAGCTGCGCCGCGAGGGGATCCACGTCTACCCCTACCTGGACGACTGGCTCATCTGAGCCAAGACGAGGGAGCTCGCCGTGGAACACACGGCAAGGACCGTCCAACTTCTCACGGACCTGGGATTCTCCGTGAACTACGCCAAATCCCACCTGGTACCCGCGCAAGACGCACTATTTCTGGGAGCGAGGCTCAACACAGTGTCCCTTCTGGCCTTCCCGTCGGAGGAGAGGACCAGGACCATCCTGGGCAAGGTGCAGCGGATGTTGGTGGTCGACGCGGCCAAAGTGAGGTCCATCAAGTCCCTCCTCGGAATGATGTCTTCCTGCATCTACCTCATTCCCATGTGCAGGCTCCGGATGCGCCCGTTGCAGGAGTTCCTGGACGCGCGCTGGATCCAGACGACGGGCAGCTTCGAGGAAAGGATCACACTCGACGAGAGTTTCCGACGAGCGATCCGGTGGTGGGGCACCCGCACGCATCTGACGGCGGGCATGGACTTCCAGACCCCAGCCCACCAGGAGACAGTGACCACGGATGCCTCCCTGGAAGGGTGGGGAGCACACACCGAAAATCTGCACGCAAGAGGACTTTGGCTCCCGACTGAGAAATCCCTACATATCAACGTCCTGGAGCTCCGTGCAGTGTTTTGGGCCCTCAGGTCCTTCCTTCCGTCCCTCAAGGGCAAGGTGGTGAGGATCTTCACCGACAACACCACCACCATGTTTTACATCAGGAAACAAGGCGGAACCAGGTCACCAGCACTGTCCAAGGAAGCGCAGGACCTGTGGCATTGGGCCGTCGCCCAAAAGATGTTCCTGGTGCCGTTTCATCTGGCAGGGATAAAAAACACCATTGCCGACTCACTCAGCAGGGAGCTGCGCTCGTGCCACGAGTGGGAGCTACGGCAGGATCTAGTGGATCGCCTCTTCCGACGGTGGGGCACACCCCAGATCGACCTGTTCGCGACGGCGACGAACTCCAAGTGCCGGAGGTTTGCCAGCAGGTTTCCCCAGGCGAGGAGCATGGGCGATGCTTTCTCGTTCCCCTGGGAGGGCCTGTTCCTCTACGCGTTCCCTCCCTTGCCACTGCTAATCCGGCTCGTCAACCAACTCAAGAGGTCACGGTGCAGGATGATCCTCGTCGCACCTGCGTGGCCGAGGCAGATATGGTTCCCGGACCTGCTGGACTCGTCAGCGTCCCCGCCAATCAAGCTGCCGGTGGACGCGGATCTACTCTCCAGGGAAGGAGGCGCCATCCTCCACCACGACCCGAAGTCGCTGAACTTGCAGGCCTGGCTCCTGCAGCGCTAGAGTTTGGAGGCTACGACATACCGGCCGACTACAGAGAGGTTCTTGCAAAGGCCAGGGCGCCCTCGACTCTTAAATGCTACGGACACAAATGGAAGAGGTTCTCTGTCTGGTGCCACGCACAGAAGATTAACCCTCTACGGATTACGGCCCCCCCAAGTACTGCCGTACCTGCTGACGCTGGCCAAAGCTGGACTGGCACACGCGTCTATCAAGATTCATCTTGCTGCGATCTCCCGATACACCAGAACCACGGGGCGGACGTCCTTGTGGTCTCATCGTCTGGTGAAAGAGTTCATGAAGGGACTGTTCAGATCGTTCCCGCCGGTGAAGGCTCCGGCCCCGGCGTGGGAGCTCAACGTGGTGCTGACCAAGCTCATGGGACCTCCGTTCGAGCCTCTGCACTCGGCCCCGTTGAAGTTTCTGTCGTGAAAAACAGCGTTTCTTGTGGCCATCACCTCCGCACGACGGGTGGGAGAGATCCAGGCCCTTTCCTGCAAGGCCCCGTACTTGACTTTTCACGACACGAGGGTGGTGCTCAGGACGCACCCCTCCTTCATGCCCAAGGTACCGTCGGACTTCCATCTCAACGAACCCTTGGTGTTGCCTGTGTTCTTCCCGTCGCCTTCGTCGCCGGCTGAGAGGACTTTGCACTCGCTGGATGTGGCTAGAGCGCTGAAGTTCTACGTGGACCGCACAAAGTGTTTTCGGAAGACGTCACAACTCTTTGTGAACTTTGGACCTGTCAATCAGGGGAAGGCTCTCTCGAAGGCTTCCATTTCCAGATGGCTCTCCGGCTGTATCATGTACTGTCACCGGTTGGCAAACCGACCGCTGCCTGGCCGTCCGAGAGCCCATTCCACCGGAGCGATCGCAGCTACCACGGCGTTCCTATCTGGTGTGCCCCTGCTGGACATATGCAGGGCTGCTACGTGGAGGTCGACGCACACCTTCACGAAATTCTACTGCGTCGACCGGGATTCCAGGGAGGAGTCCAGGGTCGGCCAAGCAGTGCTGCGCAACCTGTTCGCCTGAGGTGAGCCTGGTGAGGAGGTAAGATGCTTAATGTTGAGTTTTGATGTAATGCTTAATGTTGAGCCTTTGCCACCTCCCGTGGTTGTGCATGTGTGTACTGCTATGTATTCTTTATTCATGAGCATGTGAATCCATGCCAGACCCCATGCTGGAGAAGGAACAAGTTACTTACCTGTAACTGTTGTTCTCCAGCATTGGTATGGCATGGATTCACATGCGAACCCTCCCGCCTACCCCTCTGCGGCTCTTCACTTGGTCATACTGCCACTTCACGTGCTTCCAAATCTGAAGATGGCTGCCAGAGGCGGGGCTTAGGTAGAGGGCAGTCATTGGCTGTGGTCAGTATGACGCAGAGATCAGTGATTGGTTACTACTACGAAAGACAGATCAGAAACGAAACTGATACTGGTTTTTTCTTTACCGAGGATTCCCAGCCTGACGACGGGGAATATTCATGAGCATGTGAATCCATGCCAGACCCATGCTGGAGAACAACAGTTACAGGTAAGTAACTTGTTCCTTCCTGTGTCATGGTTCACTAGCAGCTCTGTGTTTGTGCTTCATGAGTTGTTAACGCCTGGTTATCAAATTTTATATCGGAATCGATCAGCGAGGAAAGTTGGAAGGAGTGACCCTTATGTTTTAAAACAGATTCCATTTCAAAGTGAGTTGTTCTAAAGAACTGGACAATACTGATATACTGGATGTGAATTGCTTATTTTCTGACAAATTATCAACAGACTTTCTTCTTCTATAATGCCCTCTCACAGAGCAGTGTGACAAATAGCATCGTTATTTGACTTCATTGCACAGGACTCACCTTACTTACCTAGTAGTCCTAGAGAAACTAGAACGTTGGATTGAGGTCAAACACCCTACAATGAATACAAATAGCTGATTGTGGTCTTGTTCAGTGTGTTGACACATCTTGATAATCATACATTTGATTGGATTGTGGAGACTCTCACAATGTTTTTCCAATGTCTGGCCACACAGCAATCACGTTTTTTTTTTATGAGGACAAATTTCCATAACCTTTTCTATACTAAGAATTCCCGTAGTATCACAGTCCACGAAGGGGCTAATTCAGCTGTAGATCGAATGAGCCATTTTCTCAAACACCCAATGTTATGATTTGAAGATGAATCTGACTCATCCATAGGCACTTCAGTTTTGTTAGAGACTTTCCATTCTAAAATGACAGTGTCAATTGATTCTATTGTCTCAGCCACTATTTTATTTATTTATTTATATTTATATAGCGTGCAAGTAACCCACGGGCATTGAGGCGCTGTTACTTGCAAAAATCTTAGTTACAGGCATATAGTCATTCATAGGTACATTATGAGTTCGACAAAGCATAGAGCTGACATTTTGGTTGGTACAGTATGTCATTACAGTACAGTTTATGCATTAGAAATATATGAGATGTATTCGACTAGTGCGACGCATCTTATGTGAATAAGATTGTTTTCATGGTTTTGCGGAAGGTGCTGAGGGAGGACTCGCCTCTGATTGTGGGAGGTAGGGCGTTCCAGTGCGTGGGTGCGAGATATGGGAAGCTGGATCCGCCCGCTCTGACTTTTTTTACTCATGGCACAGAGAGCATGTTAGTATATGGTGATCTGGTTGGCCTCGTAGAAGAGATGGGGTGGATCCTCTGGGAGAGGTAGTCAGGGGCAGTGAGGTGAATGCACTTGTGGGTCAGTGTCAGTGTCTTGAAGATGATTCGTTCTTTTATTGGGAGCCAGTGTGCTAGTTTTCTGGCCTCCGAGATGTGTTCCCTTTTGGCAATGCCTTGGGCTGCCCGGAGAGCACTATTCTGAATGATTTGCAACCTCTCTAGGTTTCTGTTGGAGGTGCCTAGAAAGAGTACATTGCAATAGTCAAGCCTGGATCCAGTGATGGCTCTGGCTATGTTAGTGCAGTTCTCTTTGGAGAGAAAGGGCCTGACTGCGTTGATAAGTTTGGCATGGTATGCAGCTGCAGAGGCTATAGCGTTGACTTGTTTATCCATGGATAGGTTGGAGTCCAAGTAGACTCCAAGGGTTTTGACTGATTCTGAGACAGGTATTTTGATAGAGTCTATGGTGAAGTGGCTGAATTGGGTGTCTAGATTTTTCAGTGTGTCAGGTGAGCCTACCAAAAGGAGTTCAGTCTTGTCAGAGTTGAGGCATAGTCCATTGTCTGCCATCCAGGCTTGGATGGTGTTGTAGAGGTTGTTGAGGGTCATGGAGTCAGTGTCATAGTTACCAGTGAGGGTTAGGAGGATCTGTGTGTCGTCGGCGTAGTTAGTGTATGAAATGCCCATGGCGTCGAGGATGAGAAAGAGTGGTCGTGTGAAGATGTTGTAGAGGGTGGGTAAGAGGCAGGAGCCTTGGGGCACACCGCAGAGAATGATAGTTGGAGATGCGGATGCTGAGTCCGAGAATACTTGCATGGTTCTGCCTTGTAGGAAGGAAGTGATCCATGCTGTGGCTTCAGGGGAGAATTTGGCAGTAGAGGAGAGGTGGTGGCATAGGACGTCATGATCCACGAGGTCGAAAGCCGTGGATAGGTCAAGAAGTAAGAGAAGTGCTGGTTTGGCCATGTCTCTGGCATCGTCCATTTGGTTTTTCAGGTCAAGTAGGCCGGTTTCAGTCCCGTGTCTGGGGCGGAAGCCTGATTGGCGGAGTCCTAGGAGTTTGTTCTCCTCAATGAAGTGTTGAACCTGCAGGTAGGCTGCTTTGTCCAGTATTTTGAGGAGGAAAGGGACAGTGGTGATAGGTCTATAGTTGTTGGGGGATGTGGGGTCGAGAGTTGGCTTTTTTAAGAGAGGGCGGACCCAGGCTTCCTTGAGGGAGGCAGGGACTTTCCCAGTAGCAAAGGAGGCGTTTACAAAGGCTGTAAGGAAGGGAGCTAGCGCTTCAGAGCAGTCTTTGATAATGGTGGCTGGGCATGCATCACCTTTGCAGTTGGAGGGTTTGATGTTCCTCATTATGTTGGTGATGTCTTTTTCTAGAATGGGTTTGAATGAGAATGGTTGGGGGGGGTCCGGGGCTGGTGGTGGGGCAGGGGTGTGTGTGTTGGGTAGGGCTTGCTTCGTGGCTAGTAGAGCAGGTTCAATTTATTTTTCATGGCTGTTTGTATAGCATCACACCAGGCCTTGTCTTTGGTGAAGTTCTGGGGGGCGGGCGTGGGTGTTTCAAGCTCCCTGAAAATGGCAAAGATTTCTTTAGTGCTGGATTGTGCTTCAGAGATTCTGGATTCAAAGGATTTGGCCTTAGCTAGGGTGATTGCTTTTTTATATCTAGTGGAGCAAGATTTAAAAGTCATCTTGTCTTTGTCGGAGTGAGACAATTGCCACTGAGTGAGAGCGGCCTTTTTTTCAATGCGGAGTGCGAGGAGGTCCGGGGTGAACCAGGAGTTGGAGTGGCTGGTGGGTTTGGGCTTACGGGGTTTAAGGGGGGCAATGGAATTAATGGCTGCTTTGATGGCAACTTCGTAGGCTGTTGCGAGTGTTTCTGGGTCTGTGGAGAAAGGGGGTCTGAAGGCTGGGCCTTGGAGGAAAGGCAGTAGCTTTTCCTTAGTGAGTTGGCGGGAGCTTCTGGCAAGACAGGGTGGCAGTGGTTGGGGTGGGGGGGTGGTGGAGCGGGTAGTGAGGATGTTGAAGGTGATGATGTGGTGGTCTGACCATGGGGTGGGAGAGTTGCCAGTGATAATGAGAGGGCAGTTGTGTTGCGCAATCCAGTCGAGAGTTCTGCCCTGGGTGTGGGTTGGGCTAAAGATGGTGTTATTGTACCCCAGAGCCTTGAGGGCTGAGTCCAGGGATTTGGCTGCTGGGTCCTTCCTGTCCAGGAGACCTAGGTTAACATCCCCAAGGAGGATGGCTTTTGATTGTTTTTTGAGGTTGTCAGAGAGGAGGTGGATGAGGGAGGCTTGGAAGTCACCTGTTGAGCCTGGGGGGCGGTAGACAATGTGGACAGTAATGGTACATTGGGGGGATAGGTTGATTTTGACTTGGAGGTAGTCACTGTTGAGTAAGGATTTCTCTACCTTCCTGATAGAGAGGCAGTCTTTGGCAATAATTGCTACACCTCCACCTTTGGAGAGGCGATCTTGTCTAGTGATGGAGTATCCAGGTGGTAGTGCGAGGGCGAGCGCTGGGCCAGAGGCATCGTGTAGCCATGTTTCAGAGATCATGAGTAGATCGAGGTCATGGGTGGTTAGGAGGTCATGGATGTCTAAAGCGTGGGCGTTGATGGACCTAGCGTTAATCAAGGCGCATTTAAGATGTGGTCCGGTAGTGGCTGGGGGGGTGGGCACAGGTGGTAATACATTTGGCACAGTAGCATTCAAAATGGTGGTAGAAGAATTGCAAACCACAGGTTTTACACTGGGGGGCTCATTTTCAGTGGTGGTGGGCACAGGTGGTAATACATTTGGCACAGTAGCATTCAAAATGGTGGTAGAAGAATTGCAAACCACAGGTTTTACACTGGGGGGCTCATTTTCAGTGGTGGTGGGCACAGGTGGTAATACATTTGGCACAGTAGCATTCAAAATGGTGGTAGAAGAATTGCAAACCACAGGTTTTACACTGGGGGGCTCATTTTCAGTGGTGGTGGGCACAGGTGGTAATACATTTGGCACAGTAGCATTCAACATGGTGGTAGAAGAATTGCAAACCACAGGTTTTACACTGGGGGGCTCATTTTCAGTGGTGGTGGGCACAGGTGGTAATACATTTGGCACAGTAGCATTCAAAATGGTGGTAGCAGAATTGCAAACCACAGGTTTTACACTGGGAGGCTCATTTTCAGTGGTGGTGGGCACATGTGGTAATACATTTGGCACAGTAGCATTCAAAATGGTGGTAGCAGAATTGCAAACCACAGGTTTTACACTGGGAGGCTCATTTTCTGTGGTGGTGGGCACAGGTGGTAATACATTTGGCACAGTAGCATTCAAAATGGTGGTAGCAGAATTGCAAACCACAGGTTTTACACTGGGAGGCTCATTTTCTGTGGTGGTGGGCACAGGTGGTAATACATTTGGCACAGTAGCATTCAAAATGGTGGTAGAAGAATTGCAAACCACAGGTTTTACACTGGGAGGCTCATTTTCTGTGGTGGTGGGCACAGGTGGTAATACATTTGGCACAGTAGCATTCAAAATGGTGGTAGAAGAATTGCAAACCACAGGTTTTACACTGGGGGGCTCATTTTCAGTGGTGGTGGGCACAGGTGGTAACACATTTTGTATGGGGGTGGCACCCATGTGGGTGTGGTAACGTACGTCATCATCTGCTATGTTGTCAATATCCATAGAAGCAGTAGGCTTTTTGCGGAAGAGTCTATTCGAGGTCACATGTTGTGGGGGCGGCAAGATGCGTGAACATAGCCGTGCATTGCGGGTGTTCGTGGGGAGGGGATTGTACTTGAAGGTGGCTTGCAGCGTGCGGGTGCGCAATCTGAGGCATCTGGTATGAGGGCATGGGTATGAGCTAGTTGACTCGTAGCTCTGATTCTTACCTCCGAGATGCCGCTTGGATTCTGGGCAGTCAGCAGACGAGCAGCAAAGAGCTGATAAGAGCGTGGGAGGCCTTCCCTGCTCGGCTTCGCCTCTCGGCCCTCTCCCCCTCCATTTAAAGCAGGAGGGGAGGGGCAGGCAGAGGAAGGCAGCAAATGGGCGCTCGGGCCCGCGGCGGTGCTAGCAGCTGGCTCCGTTGTTGTGTTGGCGTCCATGGCAACCATGGGCGCCATCTTAGGAAGTTGCAGGGCCGTGGAACACGCGGCGAACGGGGATGAGTGGATGAAGCACTCTGAGAATCCGAATTCGATCGGATCAGCTCCCTGCTGATCCGTGTGTCGGTGAGCTCGCAGCAGAGCTGATAAGAGCGTGGGAGGCCTTTCCTTCCGGCCTTCCCTGCTCGGCTTCGCCTCTCTGCCCTCTCCCCCTCCATTTAAAGCAGGAGGGGAGGGGCAGGCAGAGGAAGGCAGCAAATGGGCGCTATTCTATAAAGACTAAAAGTACTAAAAACAAGTTCAGATGGAGAAACCATCTTATTCAGAGGAGCAAAGCAATCTATTCCTCAAACTGAATGCAGTTGGTGGTGAAATTATACAGTGAATAGAACAACAGAATTTCTCTGGAAATAAGATATAATGAACAGTTTATTTTTGTTGCAAAGAAGACCTTCTACTAGCAGCACATTTTATAAGCAACAGTTTAAAGCGAGAACTGTTTAAACCAGTAGTTCCCTCTTAATTGTTATGCAACCAATTGGCTATGATATATCTTCACTTCCAAGACTCTGTTTGAAACCGTCAGTTCACCCATGCTCCCTCTTACCATCACCAGGCTGGATGGCTGACAATGAAAAAGGAGGCAAGATTTAAATTCCTTCTTCTGCTTCACAAATCTATCCATGGTAAGGCACCACTGTGTCTATCCTCCTCTATTCAACTCTACAAGCCTTCTCGTAAACTCTGCTCTGCCTCCTCGACTACCCTTGTGAAACCTCACCCTCCGAGTGCTTCCTCTCGCTTCCATTCTTTCTCTCTTCTTGCTCCACTTGCATGGAATTCTCTTGCACCAGATATCCGAGAAACAGTCCACACCAATTAGTTCAAAGCCAAATTGAAAGTCTACGTCCTTGCCTCTGAGTCATCCTCTTAACCTACCTCTCATCTGCTTTCGAACTAACATGTTTTCCTTGCCTCTAACCTTCCTCTGCCTATCAATTTTTCTACCTCTCCTCTAACACTTCTTCCATCATGGTCACATCCTTAACCTGGCTGTGCCACCGACATGCACTTAAACATGTCTAATGTTGATTGTCCTTAATCTCTCTAAGTCCACTCCTGATTTTTGTCTCCCGGTGACTGTTCCATTTATTCCCCACCACAACCTGGTCAGAATGTCTCTCACTCACCCCATTGCAAGTAGATCACTGCTTCCCATCAAATCTAATATATTATCCATTGCACATTCTTTCGTGATCAAAAGAGCATTGTTCTTCCATGTATATATCAATTAATAAGTTAAATAAATGAAATAAATACAGATTTCTTCAAAAGAAAATAAGGAACATTCAATCTGATTTGGTTCCATTAGCTCCAATTGTGGATGCACATGCAGCTTGTCCTTATCCCCAAGATAATTCCTTGGATGACTCTAGTCCTCTGTTCACATGTTTCCATCCCGTTGTCCCTCAGGCTCTCCTCAAAATCTTTCCCCCTCGAATGTTTAAAGACGAATACTCCATGATTGCTCCTGACCTCTGTGACATCATCAGCTCCTCTTTTGTATCTGGATCTGTTCCCCATAAACTGAAGAAGGCAGTAGTTAGGCTTTTAGTATTAAAACCTTCACTAGATCCAAGTGACATGTCCAACGTTCACCATATTTCCCAGCTCCCTTACTTGACTTAGTTGATGGAGTGTTCAGTTACTTCCCAACTCCAAATCTGTGTGTAGAAATAAGCTCTGTAGGGTGTTTTCCAAGCCCACTTTCATCCTGGTCAGAGTTTGGAATCAGTGGCGGTGTCTATTCTGGTTGACCTAAGACTGATTGTGGATGGCGGCTGGCATTGGTACTCTTATACTCTTATATCTATCTGCAGACTTTGACTCCATCCAACTCTTCAGAGTCATTTAGTCAGACTTGTTATCCTGGAAAATATGTTGGCTTAGCTCCAAAGTTTTTTTTTCCGGCCGATCTCAAATTGTGGCCGTCCGTCCCTTTGAATCGACCCTCTGCCCGTTAGCTGCAACTACCTTAAGGGTCTTTGCAATTATCTAGCACATGGTCCAACTCAAAAGGACCCCAAGGGTCCTCTGCTATTCAATTTCTATTTGAGACCCTTTGCTGGCCTGATTCATTACTTTGGTCTCGCCTTTGGCATGTGTGCCAATGATAGCCAGGTTGTCCTTTGGCTGTATGAGAGCCAAAGGGCTATTCTGGGTCATTTTGGAAGTTGCATGGAAAGAGTGGGACTCTGAATTAACCCAAATCACTTCAATTGAATGTTACAAAAAGGGAGGGGCTAAGATGATGAAATCCCAAACTAAATCCTTTGTTGTTTACCATCTGGAAAAAACAGACTGGCCATTGGTATGGTGCTTGCCTTCTGCGAAAAACCCAAATGTGTAACCTAGCGATGCTTGTTGGTTCTAGACTGACTCCTGACCTCAAATTTGTCTGGTTTCTCGCTCCTGCTTTTTCCACTTTTGAATTCTGCACCCATTCATAGATGTATTTGTCATCATCTCAAAGTGAGCAGCTAGAAAATGTTCTCTTTACAGCTGTTTGCATTTATGCAATTCAATCTGTCTTGGTCCATCAGCTTGGCTAAACCGATATTACACGGCTGCCCGGCTTGTGTCTAGAGTAGGACCAAAGGAACACGCCACGCCGGTGTTCCACTGTCTTCATCGGTTGCCAGTAACGAAGAGAGTACAATGAGCAGGTCTCTGACAAGTCCACAAAGACCTTTAGAAGCTTGGCCCAGCATTTCTTTTGGACAAGTCTCTCTCTGCGTTTGCTTAGTGGATGTGAGGTTGTAGTGCTCACTTCTTGTTTTCGTACTGAGACAGCATCATTTATGGTAACAGCATCCAGATTGTGGAATGCTTTACCATACAAGCTGCAGTCATTTCCAATCACTTCATATTTTATAGAGAACTGAAAACTGGTCTCATCCCGCAGAGGAGCATGTATGTTATGTTATGTTATGTTATTTTGCATTTATATAGCGCCTTATATACCATTGGTATGGTCTGAAGGCGCTGGTAGGTTGAACGCCCTTGGGAACCGAAGTTCAGGTCAGTAGAGAGAGTAGGGAGAGTCAACGGTGCGTGTGCGCACTGGGTATGTGTGCAGCTGGTGCGGTATTCGTGAAATAGCTGCTTCTTAGCGGTAGGTGTGGTGGTTGAGATCAGGGGTATGTGTTCGTTCTGGCAGGATTTATCCAGACCGACTGTGGCTGCGTTAGGCCTGAGGAGAACGCCTGGCTGGGGGGTGTGTAACCAGCAGTGATTACTTAGAATGATGTGGAGTGAGCGGCGGATGTTAGTATGAGAACAGTTATACCGAATGGTGTCATAGTATCTCTGTGTTCTAGTTGAGTGGTGGTGTACAGAAGAGAGTAAGCGTGGGGCGTGATATGATGCGTTACATGCTCTTTCAAACGTTCCCTGCATTCCAGACCATACTATGTACATTGTGCAGTTCTATCAAAGAAATGCAACTTTCTCAGAGAGGCTATTGGGCACAAATTCTAAATACACACATATGCTATTGGGTACACTTCTAGATGCAACTTGTTACAGAGAGGCTATTGGGCACAACTTCTAAATACACACATATGCTATTGGGTACACTTCTAAGTGCAACTTTCTCAGAGAGGCTATTGGGCACAAATTCTAAATACACACATATGCTATTGGGTACACTTCTAGATGCAACTTGTTACAGAGAGGCTATTGGGCACAACTTCTAAATACACACATATGCTATTGGGTACACTTCTAAGTGCAACTTTTCTCAGAGAGGGTATTGGGCACAACTTCTAAATACACACATGCTATTGGGTACACTTCTAAATGCAACTTTTCTCAGAGAGGCTATTGGGCACAACTTCTAAATACACACATATGCTATTGGGTACACTTCTAAATGCAACTTTTCCCAGAGAGGCTATTGGGCACAACTTCTAAATACACACATATGCTATTGGGTACACTTCTAAGTGCAACTTTTCTCAGAGAGGGTATTGGGCACAACTTCTAAATACACACATATGCTATTGGGTACACTTCTAAGTGCAACTTTTCTCAGAGAGGCTATTGGGCACAACTTCTAATGTACAGATTATCAGTCAAATTTCTCTGACTAAGAGTCAGTGGCTCCAGAGCTAAAGGTGCTGTGGTAAAAGGTGTGCTCTATAAATGTCATTCCAACAATGATACAAAAGCTGATTGCTTAAAAAAAAAAGATACTCTTTTGGAGGGACTTCCGAATGTCCCACCTCCTTGAAATGGGTTTTGCTCAGGTTAAAGCCATTGCTCTGTTTCTGAGCACAAAGGCAACGCTTACATGTTCATGCTGGAGCTTGATTAGGTTGTAGTTCTGCCAGACCCTTACATTAGAGTACGCACAACACATGCAGCTTTAGTTCTTGCAGCCTTGTCCTCTGACTCACACAAAGTCTTTAGAACCACAGCACACCCCTGCAGAACCTGTCAATGTGCCCTCATCCCCCTCACAAGGACAGTGCACCCATGGTGTGAAACTGCCATTCCTACATAGCACACACAATTACAATGTATGTCTCCCTATAACAGGCTAGACCACACCTCAGGGGGTGCCTCTGTCACTCTCACTGTACTTTATACCATAACAAACACACAGGGCACACATTCAGGATTTCTGTATTAGTTGTCTGTTAACACTGCTGTCTGCAACAGCTGGGGTGGCTCTCACAAATCGGATCCTAACAATGTAAGACTGGCTCACACAAATGGAGAGGGACAGAGAGAGAGAGGGAGAGAGAGAGAGAGAGAGAGAGAAAGAGAGAAATAGAGAGAGAGAGAGAGAGAGAGAGAGAGAGAGAGAGAGAGAGAGAGAGAGAGAGATAAACAAGAGTGGAGAATAAAGAGAGAGTGCACGAGAGAGGCAGAGAAAGGGAGAGATAGAGCGCGAGATACAGATAATTCTGAGAGAGAGAGGGAGAAAGAGAGAGCTAAATCATAGATACATAGATAGATATAGATAGACAGATAGATAGATATAACTAGATAGATAGATAGATAGATAGATAGATAGACAGATAGATAGATAGATAGATAGACAGATAGATAGATAGATAGATAGATAGATAGATAGATAGATAGATAGATAGATAGATAGACAGACAGACAGACAGACAGACAGACCATGATGTATTCCTCTGCCTGGGTTCCACATTCTCACTTACCACTCATCATGTTATTGCCAGAGTGAAAATATATCCTAGAAGAAACTTTCACGTTTTTATATATCATATGCTGTTAGACTCAAGAAACATATTTGATGAAAAACTAAATTCTGCACACGCACTTTGAAATGAAGATGCTTATGATTCATTCCCTTGCACAGACTTCCAAGTCATTCTTTTGTCCGTGTACATTGTATTTCATAAAGTCGCTGGCAGATGGTGGCCATCCAAACCCCAAGCACTATCAAATCCAGAGATGGATACTTGCAGGAGGATAGCAGTAACAGCAGCCCTGCTTACATTTTCCACTGCTGATGCCAGCTGGAAACGCACATGCAGTTTGTTCTAATTTAACGTTAAAACCAAGGGGAATTGTATAGCCAAAGAGGCTAAATGTTTCTTTCTGTCCCATGGCCTATTTGTCCATCCATCCATCCACCGTCCGATCCATCCATGCATCCATCCGTCTGTCATACACCTCCCTGTTTTTCCATCCATCCACCAATCCACCCATCAAATCTATTTTTCTAATATGTCCATATCTATATCCATCCATGCATGTATTTTGCCATGTAACAAGTTATCTAGTAATCCACGGTGGATACAGATTTTGCAGAATCTTAAATAAAACAAAAAACAACATCCACTTACAAAGTGACAGGAAACATAGCTTACAATCAAAGACAGGTATGCCTGAGGTGTGCAGGCCGATGAGGGTCACAGAATTTGGCAACTGACTTTTCGAACCAGTTCTTACCCCCACAAGTACCAGTTCATTCACTTTGCACTGAGTAAATACCTAGAAGGTTTTGCATTTTTTATGAAGTTTTGGTGGACTGCCTCAATCAATAGGTATTAATCTTCTCAAGACTAGCATGTCCTTAATGGGCAATGGGGCCTTGATCTACCACCCATTGTGGAGGAGCAAAGCCAGTGCATTGAAAACACTGAGTGCTCCCTCAGATTCAGCAAATGGATGTGGTAGCACTCATGGGCTGGCTCTTATCTGAACAGGGAAATGTGGTTTCCCTGTGACAGTTGGCTACTCCAGCACAGATGCCCAGCAGCCTTTTGCTTCACCAGCCTTGCATGGCCAATTGGGGGTGCAGGCTTTGGTGCTGTAGGACCAAATGTGATAGAGGGTGTGTCTGCACATCTACACACATTTGCAGGACGTGGGCATGTGAGATGGTGGAAATCTGTCTTCACCGCGCATGTCAGGTAGCAGGAAAGACTCCCTGCTTCCTTGTTCGTGTTTGTGAGGTGTGCGGGTGCCAGAGGCTGCTGTTCTAAGATGGTGTGTGTAGTCCAGGGCTGCATGTAAGGTAACAATACATTCATGTTTTTATATATGTGTGTACATGTGTACATAAGGGTTTGTGTCTGTAAGTGCGTGTGTTAATGAGGTAGAGGGTATGTTGCTTTATCAATGTGTGACTCCGAGATTTATGATCTGTGGGAGTGCATTTCAATGAGAGAGTGTATGTTGTATGGGTTATCATGTGAATGAGAGCGTGTATGTGTTGTGTGAATATGTGTACTTTGTGTGTTTTGGACCACAGAGATGGCCTCTGATTGTGGAGGGGGGGTTACAACGGTGTAGCAGCAGCCAGCACTGATGTTTTTCTTACAGTGGACATACCTTGTTTCTGACATTATAGACACATCGACCATAATGCATACTCTTACAAGTGACAGAGGCATTTTTAAGGGCTTTATCAGCCATTACATCAGCCATTACTACAGAGAAAATTGAAATAGACATATAAGCAAAATCATCATGATGAGTTTTCTTATTTGTCCATAGTGTATAGTGCAGCCAGTCTGGACATGTTTTCTTACTGTGGTTTTGCATTTTGTACTGGCATTAAGGGTACAGTCAACATGACAATTGCTTTTATGTGGATGTACCGGCCGCAAAGCTGCAGCCAGTCTGGGCATATTTCTTGTTGTGACATCATATTTTTATGACATTAAGAGTAAAGCCAACCTAATGCGTGTTTGTATGCAGCTACAATGGCCAACATTGGTGCAGCTGACCCGCCCATGTTTTCCTACTGTTGCATGCCATTTTATACTGGCATCAAGGGTAAACCTAACATGATGAGTGTACTTATGTGGCTATGCTGGTATACATTGGTGCAGCCAGTCTGGACATGTTTTCCTACTGTGGCATTACAGTGGTGTACTGCCATGGAGGGTTAAACTAACATTGGGGTGTTCTTATGTACATGTAATGCCTTCCACTGGTACAGCCAGACAGGATATCTTTTCTATCTGTGGTATTGTACTTTTCTGCTGGCATCAACAGTAAAGCCAACATGATGAGTGATATAACGTGGCCATACAGACGTGCATTGGTGCAGCCAGTCTAAACATGTTTTCTTTTTTTACTGTGGCACATTATCAGGCTTAATGCCAACATGATGAGTGTTCCTAAGTGCTGAAGCTTTGCCTTTTCTACTCTCATCAAAGGTAAAGTCTCATCTGTTTTCTTACTTTGACATGCCAATTCCCTACTGGTAAAGCCAAGAGGCATATTTCCCTACCTGTTGATACTGGCATTTATTGGATGAACAAACATGGGCATGTTTTCTTGTAGTAGTATTGCTGGCTTTATGGGAAAAGCTAATTTTAGTATGTGTCTATATGGGAATACTGGCATGTATTGGTGCAGCCAGCAATATCCTGCATGAATATGTCTTTTATACTGGCATATATTGTGGGCAACGGCATCATGAAAATGTGTTAGAAAATGCTCCTGTGAACTGTGGTGACGGGGCATGTACTGGTTTTACCCTACTAAATTGATTGATAAAAAATGTTTTTTTGAGCAAGTTAAAGGCACCATAGTTAACCATTGTTTTAACATGGTTTCAGGCTCCTCCCACGCCCCTCAACCACCCGCGGTTTGTTTGATCTCCCTTATCAAGCTTGGTGACTCCAGCAGATTCATAGGAATCATTTACTATACTATAAAAAAAAAAAGAAATACCACCTACCTCTGATTGCACACCACTGAGATATTGCGCTGCGTGGAGTTCAAACAGGATCTTGAACAAGACTTGAAAAGAATGTGGACACAGGTGCAAAAAGAAAACCACTGCAAACACCAGAAGGAATAGCGATTTACCCCAACAAAGTTAAAGCAGTTTTGGTTAGGCTCCATCAGAAACCATAGGCGAATTCCAATACTTTATCAGTTTTGCATATTCCTTTTAAAAATAATAATAATAATTATACTAATGAAAAGGTTCTCTGCAGAAGACTTCCTGCATATGGGATGGCTTCATAAGTGGGGAACATGTTACTGCTCGGCTTAATGAGAAAATGCATTCGAGTTTTTTTTAAAGTTTTTTTTTTATTGCGTTTGCTTCTATCCAGTTTTTCAACCCTCAGATAAAACATGATCTCTCTGTTTATAATATATTCTCCAACTAGTGAAGTTGTAACCATTCTTTCCTAAAAAAAACACTTTTCTCAGGGTTGGGCCATCGAGTATCCGTTCTTCACAATAATCAGCCGTCCTTGATTTAAATCCCATCTTCACAGATCCAGGGCCACTGGTGCTCAAGGAGACAGCTATGGTGACGTGCCCCCATCTAGCATACCAACAACACATGACAAGTAGTTTTCTGTTGCGTGAAGAAGATGCTAGAACAAACACAACGACATAACCTTAAGATATCGGGAGAACACAAAATGTGGACCTCTCACCAGATCGGCACGGCATGTTTTGGTGCCACAGCCCACAGGGCACAGAGTGATGCCCACACCGGGATAGTACTGCAAACAGTAAGGTCCCGGTACAGAGGTCTATCCGTGTTTGGATGTTACTGTCTGCTTAAATATATTGTCATCCTAATGACTAATACATTCTTTGGTAGCAGTATATTTAAGCCAAACTCCACAAGCTCAGTACATGGATATTAATGTTTGTATTGCTATCCCGGCATGGGCAGCTCCCTATGCCCTGTTGGCCTGTCGTGCCTGAATGGGAGCTGTGCTGAAGCCGCAGCCCAATAAGGCTGATGCCTGAATGGTTTCCCACGGAAATGTCGGCTTTGCACCAGATATTTCCGGAAGAAAATAGCAGTGAAATCCAAAATGGAGGCCTGTGGTCTTTGTTTAACGTTCTCCACTCCCTAACCATGGGCTCCCTAAACCATGGAAGCAGAGGGTAAACTGAGCATTATGGAGAGGCAACCTGGAGATGGTAGCTACTTAGCATGGTAGAGAGAAGGCCTAGACGGTTATCTCTGAAGGAGGCACTCTGCCTTTTGTTGGGCTGGAACCAGATGGCAGACGATGCGGAAGGATCCATGTTAACAAAATGGTTCAGTCACATGGAGGATGTGAAGGGGATTCACGGAGAATCTAAGCGAGAGATGCCACCACAAGAGCCATGAGAGGGCCTGTGAGAGATGGAGAGATGTGACAGATATCTGGAGGGGAGAAATGCCTGCCTTGAGCATCCAGAAAATTCACTGATGTGGAAAATGTGCAAGAAAACCTCGGGTGGCGACAGGTACACACATTGGATTACACGCTGCATGTTGGGAAATAGTCCAGGTGCCAAAGTATCAAGGGTTAAATCAAGACTGTGATTAAAATATGGCTTAGATACTGACATGTCAGAACTGTAGTCAAAGCATCAACATGTCTAACGAATGACGTGAGAGAAGGGGAGTTCAGATAACATATCCTGGGAATTGTAGTTTAAGTACCAAAGTGTCCAATAAAGGTTCTGAACGAAGGCAAGCTCAAGATTGAATTCTTCAAATTGTATGTTAAGTACCACAGTGGAATGTGTGGTCAATCATGCTGCATTGTGGGAAATGCAGTCATAGTATGGGAATGTCTCATTAAGACAAAGTGAGAAGAGAATACATTATGGTAGAAGGAGGCCTAACGGTGCAGAATCTGAAGCACCGACATGGCAAGCGCAATACAAAAAACATTTTAAGTGGAAGTTTGTTGCGGATTCACCACACAGTTTACTTTGGGTGTCTCATGTTATTAACGTTGTAATGTTAAGGTGTCCTCTACTAAAATGATTACAGATGTGTAATAGCATACCAGCTGGTACAATCGAAAAATAGCAGATACAACATTGGGCAGTGACTCTAAAGCCAAGATGTACAATCTAATGCACGCAACAAATATGGATGAAAAGGTTGGTAAGATAGCTCAGCAGTTTGAGCAGGTGCTGCTACCATCTGAAGGTTGCAGGTTCAAATCCGGACAAGACTCACCTACCCTTTCATCCTTCAAAGGTTGATGAATGAGTACGAACATTAGTTGGGGGATTCTTGTATTGAAATATGGTCTATGTACATCACTTTGGCGAAGGTACTATATACATATTATCACATTATCATGTTGCTTCTATGGACACATCTAACTTAGAAAAACTGTTTATAAGTTGTCTACCAAATATCTACTGCCATAGATCAAGAAAGAAGGCTAAATAAGGCATCAACTTCCTTAACACTTTTGGAGACGGCACATAGCCCCTGCTGACTTCCAACACAGCGCCTTGCCAAGGTGTCAAAACATCAAATTGGCAGAACACATGGGAGAAAAGAAATCATAGGCCTTGGACAGAGATTCATTGAACTGTCACGGCTTGTTTAAATGACAAATAACTGTTCACAAGATTATGAGATCTGCGTTACATGTAAGGTTAGCCAGAACAGAATTTACGGCTTCCGGACACAATTACTAGCCCCCAAGACACTCAGGCAGTACATTTTAAACAGATTATATTGTTGTCTTGCCTGTATTCTGCACTTTCACTATTGATGTAATGGTCCATGAGGGTCCTTTTTCCCAATCCTCTATGGTGTGTTGTGTTAGCATCATTGATGTCAAAAACATCCCATCAAACAACTTGGTGCATGTTCAATGGGTCCACTTGGAGACTGTATCAACGCAATGTCTTACGTTTTTGTCTAGACATGTTTTTGTTCCCTATTTCAAATGAATGTGCACCTGCACACAAGTGTGTATCCTCAAACTGATGGTCAGACCGAAGGAACAAATGACATTCGAACGATGCTTGAGAGGTTTTATGAGTCAAGAACAATCAACGTGGTTGTACTTATTGGCGATTGCAGCAGTGACATGTGCAAATTGCAATACTGTGCCTTGTTGGGTGTCTTGACCCACGTTCAAGTTATTATGCTGCAACATTTGGTGCTGTGGGCTTAGAAAATCCAAGATGGCCGAAAAGCCCACATTTGCGCCAGAATCCAGGAAATTTGCGCACACCAAAATGGTTGCTTTACCTGTCACCCTCCAGTGCGAGCGTGATGGGCCAGAAGCACGATGAGTGAAAGGTGGTGCCAAAGGAAAAAACAGCCTGTTAGCTAAAAAAAAAGCGCTTTGAAATCACCTTTGTTTCTCTGAAATGCAAGCTAAAAATGCCTATTTTAAACATTGCAAGATATTCAAAAATCTCACTGAACACCAGCAGACATTTGGCAGAATGTAGTCTTGTGTGCATACAAAATCTGGAGAGCCTAAAGCAATGTTTATAACAAAACTGGCTGAGCTGTGGATGTCAGCAGCTTAACTGAAATTGGATTTAAAACCACTAAAATCGAAATGTTTAAAATAAATGAGTGACCTACTTTTGAGTGTCACATAGGTTGCAACTGTTTAAAGGTCATAGTTTTGAACTTAGAATCAGCGTTCTAGCTGCATGTGTAAAAATTGTAAGTTTGATTTGAATGAAGAAAACTGGAACAAAAGTGACATTTGGCTGAAGCCTTACTTGAAGAGATTGAATTCTGCCCGGCAACTACCCCCGACAGGAGTTGAAACTTGCCCAGCCACTGCATTCGCAGGCCTGGCTGCCTTCTGCTGTTCCCACCAAAAGGAGATTACACCTCTCTGATTGAATCAGGGGAGGAGCACCTGGGAGCAGGGAAACAGAACAATGAGCTTTCCTTGGCTAAGGCAAATGTTAAATTAGGGGGGGTCGTAAATGGCTTCCTCTTGGAAGAAACTGGGAGGTGCAACCTGAGTTGGAGGAAGTGGACAAACCAGAAATTCCACCATGTGCTTTGGGAAACCACACCCCTCTGGGCCAGAGCATAATTAAAAAAAAAGGTGAATAATTCATAGTACCGACTTGTCAAAATTATATAATAAATATCATTATTCTTGTGATTTTTCTGTGCACATTTTAAGAGGTGTTAGGACTCTGTGGTATGTTCTGGGGGGTAGTAGCGGAAAATAAGGTATTACTCCGAATGTCTGTATGTTAAAAATCTGACACTTTATCATCTGATGCCCATATTCATTGTGCATGTTTGTGTAAATTCTGGAAAAGTTTAGAGGTTGTGTTCTTGATGAAAAGGGCAGAATTCTGTCATAAGTGGACACGACATCTTACAAAGACAGGGATCGGATGGTTTGGTGCTACAGAAAATATGTTAACTGGACATATAATATTAGAAAAATGGTACATAGCTAAATATGTATTTGGATCAAAAATAGATTTGTGTGCAAATTGACAAGGGGAGTGTTCTTTCTGTATGCCATAAAATTAATGCCTGATGACACTCCATTCCTTCCCCCAATCAAGGGAGAGAGGAGAGCTTGGCCAATGATAAGTTGTGAGGGGCACGCTTAGTTATGCCCACGCACACACCCATTTTCAAAACACATAAAACGAGTCTGCTTTGGACAGGCAACACACTCACTTTCCATTTTCTTGCGAAGCATTTTGCCGGAGGACTTCAAGATCCAGAACTCAACTCCAGATAGATTCAGAACCAAGCCAGAACTTAAAGCAGAGAGGCCTAACCCAAACAGCTGAACTCTTCTCAGCGGCCCTCAGCATCCAGCAAACCTTACCAAACTATTCAAGCTGTTTGATTCTGGCCTAGAACCCTGTGCCAGTACCCAGAAAGCAGTGCTGTATCCAGAATCTACTTGATCCAGAACAGCAGAACCAGAGACCCAGACCAGACTGCAGTGCCGGTAGCAGACCCAGACCAGACCGCTGTGAGCAGAACCAGTACCAGAAGCCACCAGAAGTCCAGTCCAACCTGTTGACCAGATCCGTGACGAAGCCCATTCCTTCCAAAATTAGGAGTGAGTATCCTGAGGCCTGTGCAGAACCCATCTCTTAGTTTAAAATAATCCGATTCAACACATTTGAACCTGTCCAGAACTGCATCATAGGAATCGTGTGTTCATTCTGTCATTTCAAAGCTGTAAAAGTGTCATTTTGTCATTCTAATCCTTCACTTTAATTTTGAGAATCTACCTTCACTAAATCGTCCGTATCTTTTGAATCGTAGGTGCTAGGAACGAGATTTCATTTTCTGATTCTAAGCTTTCTAACAAGCCTAAAACCAACTTTCTATGCCTTATCGTTTTTCCGTAATCGCACTCGACGCACTCGGAAAAAGTGCCGTGATTTGCAATTTGGCTCAAATTTCTTCACCTGTCAAAAAAGCCGCTTTTGCTTGAACTGCTAAAATTCGTTTTCAATCTGCTAATTCCTCATTGAGCATTGCCAGTGTGACTTAATCTAATCTTAAATAGTTATCACCTACCGTGAACCTCCTACAGGGAATTAAAATCATTTTTAGCATATTTTTCCCTTCTTTGCATACCACATTTAAAAGTACTTTTGCCTGTGTTTAAAACCATCCCTGTTTCTCTAAGCTTGCTAGGGGGGAACTGAAATTCGTATTGTATTGTGATTGTATTTCTGAAAACCGTGTGCTTTACTTCCATCTCCTTATATTGCATAGGGGGGGAGTGAATTGCCACAAGGGGAAAAGTGAACATATTATCTCTTATGAAACCCTATCAGTTTATTTCTGTACTGCATTCTTTCCATCATTGTTTTTCCTTGAAACCATAAAAGCATTCTCAGTTACCTTTTCCTTCCTATACCAACTCCTAAGTAATTAAATAAGTGTACAATTGTAATATTATCCATTGTTGATTACTGTCATATTCTTAAGTGTGATATCAAATATTAATTTATTATGAAAGCGTGATATAAATATATTGTTTAATTTTTCCAATGAATCTTTTAAGTTGCAAAACAAACCTACTTCTCGGCTCAGTGAGTTCAGGGGATTCAAAGAGAGGGGCGTTATATAAGGGTTTATCATCCAGAGTATAACTTGTCATAAAAATATATAAATAAGGGCTTCCCTTGGGCGTCCCAGACAAGGCACTGACTTAGTGGGATTGCTGAATTGAAGTCACTTAACAGATTGGGGGCTCGAGCCGGGGATTCTGGATTAGATCTATCACTTGTGCAGATTAATACAGTGTGCTAACTGACAGGATACATAAATCCTGTTCGATCACCACGCCGTGTTACACTGTAAAAACACCCCTCAAAGGAACGCTCTAAGGAAACGGTTTGTTTTGCAAAATAAAATACAAACTTCTGTAAGTCAGGAAGGAAATCAATTTCCAGAATGACGACCTTGGTAGATATCAAAATTGCCAGAGAACACCTCTTACATAAGCTATTTGTGAGAGGTGAGTGGGCTCATCAGGACCAGGCGGTCTGATTGCAGGCAATCGCACCCCAGATCACTGAAACAGGGTCAGACATATGGAGAGATCAGGGTCCATTACATGTGGCCCTGAGGGAACTTTATATGGCCCCTAAAGCCAAAGATGAGCACGACAAGATTGTCAGGATAGCGGCATATTTATATTTATATATGGGAGCCATACAGGACAAATGTGCTGAAGGCCAAGATCTGGCAAATAGGCAACTGATGGCATTAGAGAAGGCCCACTCTGACCTGGTCTCTTCTGAGCTTAGGCTGCAGAGGTGCCAGGAGTCAGAAAATGATAGTAGGCAGTATATCATTAAAATAAAAGAGGATATGGGTATCCTGCAACAGGAACGTCTGACCAGGATACCAGATTTCTGGCCTTGCAGAAGGAGTACCAAGAAGATTTGGACTCCCTACTGCAGAGCCAGAAAAAGCTGGAGCAACAGATAGATTTCAACAGGGCATGCACAAAGCTGGTTGCCACCCTGCAAAGCCAATTGGATAGAGAAAAAGAGGAGAGCAATAAACTGATTCTGAAAGACCTGGATACCCAGACAGAATTTGAGGAAGAGCGCCAGAAAGCTGGTGCCTTTCAAAGGCAGAGGGACGACCTGGCGGCACAGATGCAGGCTCTTAGTCAGGAAAGGGACACCTTAGGCCAGGAAGTCTGCCAATTAAAAGGAAAAATTGAAGAAAATCACTAGGCCCACCAGGGACTGGGTGACCTCCAAAAACAGCATCAGAACTTGTTAGAGCACACCAGGAGGGTGGAAGATGCTCTGGCAAGAAAGGAGCAGGCCAGTAGGGATGGGACTCAGGAGGTAACCCTCCTGCAGCAAAGACTGGCCCAGTATTCCAGGACCAACCAGGAGGCACAGAGAGAGAATGAGGCTCTCTGTCAGCAAAATGATAGGCTCCAGCAACAGGTAGCCATGCAGGAGAGACTGATAAAGTCTAGTAAGGCCTTAACTGAGGAACTGAAAGCGCAGGCTCTTGCATTGCAACAGGGAGCAGGGGCTGACAGAGATGAAGTTCGCTGGGAAAGGGAAACACCTGAGCATAACCTCAGGAGCCCTAGTACCAGAGGCCTTCATCTCTCCCAGTCCTTGGACTCTGCCACCCCCATTTCCCATGGTGACCATGAGCCCAGGGCCACAGGGATGGCAGATTACCATCCAGCCAAAAGTATGGGGCTCATAGGCCAGTACCACCCAGGAATGGATGGGCAGGCATCCGGGTATGGGCACCCAAGCACAGTGCAATTTAGTGGGGAACCCCAGGAGAGTAGGCCCACTAAGGGCATCCTAAAAACCTCTGCCCAGTTAGGTCAGTGGGGGGGGCGGTACCCATCAAATCCTGGAAGCAAGGAGGGATCTGAAGACTCCTCGAGCGGCCCAGGACACAGGAGACTAGGTCCCCACATTCTGCCAGCCATTCCCAGGCTCGCAGAATCTGGGGAAACCTGGAAGATCAGACGGGCACCTCTGGGAGCTGTGCTTCTGAGTCAGAGGATGAATGGACCAGTGTTACCCAAACCAAAAGGCCAATAAGGCAAAAAGGGCCTTGCTTAAGGACCCCTTAAGACAGATTAAGGCAATAAGGAGTGTCATCACCCCTTATCACAAGAACGCCAAGTATTCTGTTTGGGAACACTTGGAGCTTTACGAGCAAATGTTGGAGACTTTCCATTTGAAGGACAGCAGTAGCTGCATTCAGTATGTCAAATGGACATTCTCCCCAGAATACTCCAGTTTCTTTGCGGGGCTGGAGGAACAAAACCATTCAAGATGGTCCACATATAGGGCGGCCATCTTGAAACATTTTTCTGTTCACAGAAATCCCCAAGAGGCTCGCAAGGCAGCCTACAATTTGCAATGTGGGGAGGATCAAGCCCCACAAGAATTTGTGCAGGAATTGAAGCGTGCCTTTGCGCAGACTACCAGAAGGGTGCGCACGGACAGTAAAGAGTTTGTAAATTTGTTTTTCCATGCCTTGCCCAAATACATCATGACCCAGCTAGTGAGGGATTTTCATGAGAAAAGGTCACTAGACTGGGTCATTGAACATGCTAACCGGATCTATGAGGTGCAGAAGCCCATAGAAAATAAAAATAACGCTCAGAAAAGTCCCAAATCGACCAGCACCCCTGCTGCTGCCAAGGTGGCTGAGGTAAAGGTTGCCCCCATTTTAGATTTGGAGATGGGGGGCCTAAAAACCTGCCTGCACCGAATAATTCTCAGCCCAGAAGGCCCTCGGGCCAGTCACAGACAGGGAGTCAAGGAGGTAGTCCCACAAATGGGGTCCCTCGCTCCCCTGACTATGTAAGTCCCCGCTACAAGGGAAAACGACCCATCCTGGGGTATGTGTGGACTCCTTCAGCCCAAGGGGGGAGATCCAACCAGGCACCCAACCCATGGAACCTCCCTCTTAACTTTCCACAGGAGGGCAGAATTTCACCAAACCCTGGGCAGAACTTTTTTCCCAGGTGTCCACCCAATTTCCAGCCCCAAAATCATCCATCCTTCTTTCCCCAATTCCCTGAGCCCAGACAACCTAATCCAGGAGAGGGGAGGCCAAGGGTGGAGGGGTACCCAAATCTTCCCAACCCGGGGTACTACCAGGGAAGGGATAGCTACCCTTCCTGGGATCAGCCCAGGGGGAAAACCGAACCCCGTATTAGCCTGAGCGGGTTTCCCAACTTGAGCGCTAGGTCCAAAATATGGCACAGGAGCTGGGTCGCGTGCTAAGGGCCCAGCAGAACCCTCAGATGGGCATGCTGGCACAGAATGCACCAAACTCTGGGCCTGGTGCTCCAGAACAATGACGGGGCATCACCCCAATAACCCACCGGTTCCCAGGGAGGAGGCACAAGGGGAAGGGGGGTGTAAAGCCTTGGAGGAAGCTTCCTTCCCCACTTGTAAACAGCCCCTGGAAACCCAGGAACCGGAAACAAAATCTCCTACCCCTGAAAGTCTGCCACCCAAGGAGCAGAGAGGAGGTAGGAGAAACAAAGGACCCAAACAGACCCAATTTGTGGAGGAGGTGCAGGTCTTCCAATTTGAGGGAGAGGGATCCTCAGAGGATCCTGGGAAAAGGATCTTCTCCTTCAGAGATGGGGGAACTCCTCCCAAGGAAAAATGGGTCCCAAGGGATTCCAATCCAGACTGGGTAGATGTGGGGATTGAGCTGTCGCCGCCCATCATTCTATCCCAGAACCAACAATACCGAAACCCCTGGTTCAAACCCATCCTGGTGACTGCCTCCAAAAAGGGGGGGGGGGGCGGCCCAGAACCGGAACCAGGGGAACCCAGAACCGCATCCTTATCCGATTGCCAACTTTTTCTTTCAGATTCCCAAAACTCCCTGCCGAACTCTGCCAGATCTCTTCTCTCTCAATGTCCAAAACCAGACAATTAGCCCACCAGTTGTCCAAAAATGTGCATTATCTGTGCCCCGTTGAGGAGATGGAGGAAAGATACTATGCCCCGGTACAAGTACAGGGGCAGGGTACAATTTTGGCACTGGTGGACACTGGATCCCAAGCTACTCTTCTGTCCAAAAGGGCCTTTGATGAACTAAATGCAGGAAGGGGGGAGAATTACCAAATTCCTCTCACCTCTCTTCCTGGACAACTTCAGAACTTTGACAGGAAGGAAATTCGAGTCGAGGGGACTGCAGATTTGGACATTAAAATTGGGCGACACAAGGTGAAACACCCGGTCATAGTAGTGACTCCAGAGGGCACCCCTTGTTTACTAGGGAATGACCTCCTGAAAGGTTGTCACCCCTAATAGATTGCGTAAACAAGGTCCTCTGGACCCAGACTAGCCGACCAATAAAATTAAAGCAGAGTGTCAACCATGTTAGTTTAAACGGCACCTGCCACATGGTTGAATACAAATCTGACCAAGTAGAATTTCACTTCCAGAACAACCAAATTCCAGACGTGACAGTAATAGCAGTAAGACAACAGACTGGTGATGGGGGTCCTCTCTATTTCTAAAAATCAACCTTCCTTCCAGTTTAAGGTGGTATTGCACACTGGAAGGAAACACTCTGAAATTCTTTACTAATCCACATTCAGACATTCCCACTCCGATAGTCCAGAAAGATGTAAAATCAGCTCAGAGCCTGGCTGATATTCAGCAAAGTGAAGAGCAGTTGTTCATCCCTGTTCAGTTAAATGATGGGAAGGACTCTTTTCTCGCCCGAGTGTGTGTGAACAACGGTAAGAGCTTCATCAGAGAAGCCAGGTTCCGCCAACTGGCAAAAGATCCAGCCATTCCCACATTCAAACTGATAGACAAATGGGAAATGGATCTGGAAACACCCAATTCCAAACATCTCCTGCCAAGCAGGTGTATGCTCAAAATCTCCATTGGCAACAAGAGCATAGTCCATAATTGTTGGGTCCTGCGAGATGTCACTGCTGCCTTTTACTTAGGCAGTGACATTCTCAATCTCTTTGCCATTAGTTTGGACCTAATTAACTTCAAAGCTTGGTCCCGATTAGCGGATAATCCCGTGGGCTTTGATGATCCAGAAAAAGCATTTAGGTCAGCTCAATTGCTACCGTATGCAGTTGAAATTCAGGTTAAAGAGGAAGTCACCATCCCAGAAAGGACCCGACAATTCTCCCTGGAAGTGAAAGTTAAAAGAGGAAAAAAATTGAAAAACCCTGATGCTTATATACATCTAAATGTTTCTCTCCAACAGCAAGGGTTGGGGGTAAACCCAACACCATTAGTCAACATAGAACATGAAACCATTCCAACAGAGGTGGATAACAGCGACTTAAAGAGTATTATCTAGCCACAGGCACCATTATTGGAATGGCGGTTGATGACCGACATTTCTCCATTGATTTAGGAAATGAACTGTTAGGACCAATCCCCAAGGACTGTTTTGACAGTGACAGTGATGACAATACAACACCAGACAGGATTTTTACCGGGCATGGGGGGAACTTCCTGGTGTACACTTCTTGCCCTTATGGTAAGGAAGATGTGACTTGTGATTTCAGGAGGGATGAGGCGATTTTCCAGGTCCATGAGGGCTGTTTTTCCCACCGGAAGCCTCCAGTCTAAATCAACACCCTGACCAGGGACTTCTCCACCCAGCTGGAGGAGGCCGCTGAGATTGTAAAACCAGAAGTCTTTCCAGGCTTCAGGCAGATGGTGGAAGAGAGAGTCAACCTAGCTGACGCCTGTGTGACTCTGGAACAGAAGCAAAAGTTGAAACAAGTTTTCTTGGATTTTCAAGATCTCTTTGCGGTAGACTCATATGACTGTGGTCGCACCGACATCCACACAACAACAATTCCCACGGAACCTGGCATGACTCCAGTGTTTGTGAAGCAATATCACTTGCCTCTCGCATCCATGGAGTCCCTTATTGAAATAATTAAGAACCTTGAGTCCCGGGGAATAATCCGTCCAGTACACAGCACCTTCAATAATCCGGTGCTGGGAATATTGAAGCCAAACGGCCAGTGGAGACTCTGTGCCGACCTTAGGGAGTTCAACAAACGGGTCCATACTTCCCGATGGCCTCTTCCCTACATTGACCAAGGGCTGGCCCAGATCCAGGGGTCACAGGTATTCACCGCAATAGACCTGACCAATGGGTACTGGACTGTGCCTGTCAGTAGGGAGGACCAATACGAGCTGGCTTTTACCTTTGGGGGCCAGCAGTACACGTGGACCCGGACTCCCTTCGGATACCTCAACTCCGGCAATGAATTCAACATTTTCCTACACAAGGCCATGCTTGACCTGGGTGCAAGGGGTAACTTGGCTTATGTAGAGGATGTCCTCATCAAAAGTTCATCTGTGGAGGAACACATAGCAGAGATCCGTTATGTTCTGACACAGTTGAGGGCCATCGGAGCAAAACTTTCCTTTCAGAAAATACAGTGGTGTAGAGCCTGTGTTAATTTCCTGGGGCATGAGATTACTCCTCAGGGTCTCTGTCCCCAGGAAAAGAAAGTGGAAGCACTTCAGAAACTGAAAGACCCCACAACTCTGCGGGAACTAAGGAGCCTCCTTGGACTGACTAATTACAGTTCATGGAGGGCTACGCAGAAATCACCAGACCCCTGATTCATCTCTTGAAGGGGGGGGTCAAGTGGGAATGGGGTCCAGAATAATACGAGGCAGTAAGACAGCTCAAAAGAAGCATCTCACAAGCACCCTGCCTAGCTTACCCTGTCAGAACAAGGAGTTTTTCTTGGAGACAGGGTTCTCTAATACATGCTTGACTGCAGTATTATATCAAAAGCATGACAAGGTCAATAAAGTAATCTCCTATGCGAGTAAAACTTTATCCGCTGTGGAGGAAAAATTCAACGATCGTGAGTAGGCACTCCTGGCAACGGTGTGGGCATTGAAGAATTACTGCCCGTTTATCCAGGGGGAACACATCATAGTGTGGACTCCACAACATCCTCTGCAATATCTCCAAAGTGACAGAATCCGGGCTGGAAATGTGAGTGATTCCTGAATTACTTCCTGGATTCGGTCAATGCAAGGCTTTCCTGTGGAGGTCAGATATGGCCAAAACAAGAAGCGTCCCCTCGCGCAAGGTCTGGCTGACCTGCATGATTGTGCCAGAGAAAACTGTCTCGAGGACGAAAGTCTAAAAATCAAGGACAACATGGAGGCATACCTTAATTCCCCACACAAAGTCTTTGAAGAAGACAAGTGTGAGGGAATGCCCACTGTCTATGTGGATGGATGCTCTTGCCATGTTGACAACAACGGGGAAAAAGAACTTGTGGCCGGCGTAGGGAATGCATGGGTGAATGAGTCCCCAGAACCCTCCGCTGGATACAAAATTGGTCCCCGAAGTAGTCAGGTGGCAGAGTTGATGGCTGTGCATCAGGTCATCCTCACTGCTTTCCAACATCAACTCCACGAACTGGTCATAATCACAGACTCGGATTATGTACGGAATGGGTTCGTGGAGCACCTGGTTAATTGGAAAACCAGAGGCATGTTATGTGCTAATAACAAACCCTTGAAACACGGGAAGTTAATTCAAAACATTGATGATCTGGTCACCTCGAACGGGATGACCATCTACTGGAAAAAGATCAAGGGTCATTCCAAAGTAGAGGGACCAGACAAAACTGGAAATGATTTAGCTGATCAGCTGGCCAAAACCGGGGCCATCCAAGGGGATCTAATAGAGATAGAGTCCCTGTTGGGGGAAATCCAGGTCACTGCTATCACTAAGTCCCAGACAAATGCTCACAATGATCTTTCAACTGCACAATGGAGTAAGGAGACCCCAGATGCTGATTTGATCATGGCTCAGAAGGGGGATACAATAATTGGTAAATTTTACCAACACATTGAGGACCCTGAGAACTTTCCCCTGACGGATACCGATTACATTGGGAAAGAGGACCTTAAGAGTGTTGATGAAATGTCCAAAAAACTTTCTGAATCCAAGACGGTTTGTTGGTAAGGAAATCCCAAGCTGGCCATGATCAGTGGGTGGGCCCTACCTCATACCGAAGCCTGCTGTTAAGTCCCGCCCATGATGCAGCCACCGCTGGTCATAGGGGGTTTCATACAACACTTGAGATTTTAAGAGAGGTTGCATACTGGCCACACATGGGGCAAGACCTCGACCAATACTTGAAGGGGTGTCTTGTGTGTGCACAATTTCAGCCAACATCCCTCACACACCGTGCGCCTCTCCAAAAGAGGGGGATGACACTGCCCTGGTCAGATTTGCAAATCGACTTCATAGGCCCCGTGATTCGCTCCTCCAGGGGGAATAAGTACATGTTGACGGTGACATGCTTATTTACTAAATGGGTGGAATTTCTCCCGGCCCCAAACTGCAAGGCAGAAACAGCAGCTGCCCTGATGATCAACCACATCTTTTCGCGTTTTTGTCTACCCCAAAGGATTGAGTCAGACAGAGGTAGCCACTTCACCAGCGAAGTAATGACAAAGATGTGGGAGATACTGGGGGTTAAAAGGAAGTTACATATTGCTTACCGGCCATCTTCTTCTGGGGCAGTAGAACGTTACAACCGAACCATTGTGACCATATTAAAACAGTTTGTGACCATATTAAAACAGTTTGTGGAAGATTCTGGGCCAAGTTGGGATATCCGATTACCTCTGGTCCTAATGGCCATAAGATCTACCCCTTCATCTGCAACTAAAATGTCACCATTTGAGCTGATGACAGGACGCAAGATGGTGCTTCCCCAGCATTTGCTCTACAGGACCCAAGAGCAGACAACAACTCATAAGTATGTGGAGAATTTAAGGAAACACCTTCAATATGCTTTTGCATATGCTCAGCGGAATCTAGAAAGATCAGCTGATAGCATGAAGACCCATTACGATTTGAAAACCACTAGGAAAGAATACAATGTAGGAGACCGGATTAATCTATACAATTTCAAAAGGAACCAGGCCAAACAGCGAAAATGTTTGCCTACATGGAAGGGACCTTTTGAAATTGTAGACAAGATCTCCCCAGTCGCATACAAGATCTGCTTGCCCAAGGGTAGTTTGCAGAATGGGAAGACAAGTCGGTCCATATATATCAGCTAAAGATTTGCCATCCCAGGCACACTCTGCAGCAACTGGAGGAGTCCTCTGCAATCCTAGAGGGGGCCGCTCCAGAGTAATACAGTTCCAACCCTAAAATATTCCACATATAGCCTATAAAATTCTATGATTTTTTAATGCAAATGTTTCCTGATGTATAAAATGTATATGTTCGCCCCACCATTAATAGTGGGGGGGAAATGTCTACGAATATGTTTCTGCCGCTTTGCTTTGTCATCCTAGGAGAGATGAAACCATAGAGACTGACCAAGGAGGACGACCCGGGGGCCGAGAGCAAAGATCCGAGGGGCCCGGTATACCGCCCAATACTCCCATCAGGACCGGCAAGGAGAACTGATCGATCGACCCTGATGAAGGAAAAATGCTGAACTGTGCCATCTGCGGAATCGGAAAAGATGATGAACTGTGCCATCTGCGGAATCAGAAGAAGATGATGCGGACATACCAGCACGTGGATCAAAACATCCTTTGCACCCGACTACCCCTTGACTCAAAATCAAAGTGCAGTCGGGCGGGGGGGCTTGTTGGGTGTCTTGACCCACGTTCAAGTTATTATGCTGCAACATTTGGTGCTGTGGGATTAGAAAATCCAAGATGGCCGAAAAGCCAACATTTGTGCCAGAATCCAGGAAAACCGGGCAGGTTTGCGCACACCAAAATGGTCGCCTGACCTGCCACCCACTAGTGCGAGCGTGATGGGCCAGAAGTGCCATGAGTGAAACGTGGTGCCAAATGAAAAAACAGCAGTGCCTGTTAGCTCAAAAAAAGCGCTTTGAAATCACCTTTGTTTCTCTGAAATGCAAGCTAAAAAGGCTTATTTTAAACATTGCAAGATATTCAAAAATCTCACTGAACACCAGCAGACATTTGGCAGAATGTAGTCTTGTGTGCATACAAAATCTGGAAAGATGAAGAGCCTAAAGCAATGTTTATAACAAAACGGGCTGAGCTGTGGATGTCAGCAGCTTAACTGAAATTGGATTTAAAACCACTAAAATTGAAACGTTTAAAATAAATGAGTGACCTACTTTTGAGTGTCACATAGGTTGCACTTGTTTAAAGGTCATAGTTATGAACTTAGAATCAGCGTTCTAGCTGCATGTGTAAAAATTGTAAGTTTGATTTGAATGAAGAAAACTGGAACAAAAGTGACATTTGGCTGAAGCCTTACTTGAAGAGATTGAATTCTGCCCGGCAACTACCCCCGACAGGAGTTGAAACTTGCCCAGCCACTGCATTCGCAGGCCTGGCTGCCTTCTGCTGTTCCCACCAAAAGGAGATTACACCTCTCTGATTGAATCAGGGGAGGAGCACCTGGGAGCAGGGAAACAGAACAATGAGCTTTCCTTGGCTCAGGCAAATGTTAAATTAGGGGGGGTCGTAAATGGCTTCCTCTTGGAAGAAACTGGGAGGAGCAGTGCCTCTGTGAGCAACCTGCATTGGAGGAAGTGGAAAAACCAGAAATTCTACCATGTGCTTTGGGAAACCACACCCCTCTGGGCCAGAGCATAATTTAAAAAAAAGGTGGATAATTCATGGTACGGACTTGTCAAAATTATATAATATCATTATTCTTGTGATTTTCTGTGCACATTTTAAGAGGTGTTAGGACTCTGTGGTATGTTCCGGGGGTAGTAGCGGAAAATAAGGTATTACTCCGAATGTCTGTATGTTAAAAATCTGACACTTTATCATCTGATGCCCATATTCCTTGTGCATGTTTGTGTAAATTCTGGAAAAGTTTAGAGGTTGTGTTCTTGATGAAAAGGGCAGAATTCTGTCATAAGTGGACACAACATCTTACAAAGACAGGGATCAGATGGTTTGGTGCTACAGAAAATATGTTAACTGGACATATAATATTAGAAAAATGGTACATAGATAAATATGTATTTGGATCAAAAATAGATTTGTGTGCAAATTGACAAGGGGAGTGTTCTTTCTGTATGCCATAAAATTAATGCCTGATGACACTCCATTCCTTCCCCCAATCAAGGGAGAGAGGAGAGCTTGGCCAATGATAAGTTGTGAGGGGCAGGCTTAGTTATGCCCATGCACACACCCATTTTCAAAACACATAAAAAGAGACTGCTTTGGACAGGGAACACACTCACTTTCCATTTTCTTGCAAAGCATTTTGCCAGACGACTTCAAGATCCAGAACTCAACTCCAGATAGATCCAGAACCAAGCCAGAACTTAAAGCAGAGTGGCCTAACCCAAACAGCTGAACTCTTCTCTGCTGGCCTCAGCATCCAGCAAACCTAACCAAACTATTCAACAGCCGGGCAAGCTGTTTGATTCTGGCCTGGAACCCTGTGCCAGTACCCAGAAAGCAGTGCTGTATCCAGAATCCACTTGATCCAGACCAGCAGAACCAGAGACCCAGACCAGACCGCAGTGCTGCTAGCAGACCCAGACTAGACCGCTGTGAGCAGAACCAGTACCACAAGCCGCCAGAAGTCCAGTCCAACCTGTTGACCAGATCCGTGATTCATTCCAAAATTAGGAGCAAGTATCCTGAGGCCTGTGCAGAACCCATCTCTTAGTTTAAAATAATCTGATTCAACACATTTGAACCTGTCCAGAACTGCATCATAGGAATCGTGTGTTCATTCTGTCATTTCAAAGCTGTAAAAGTGTCATTTTGTCATTCTGATCCTTCACTTTAATTTTGAGAATCTACCTTCACTAAATCGTCTGTATCTTTTGAATCGTAGGTGCTAGGAACGAGATTTCCTTTTAAAGCTAAGATTCTAAGCTTTCTAACAAGCCTAAAACCAACTTTCTATTCCTTATAGTTTTTCCGTAATCGCGCTCGACGCACTCGGAAAAAGTGCCGCGATTTGCGATTTGGCTCAAATTTCTTCACCTGTCAAAATAGCCGCTTTTGCTTGAACTGCTAAAATTCGTTTTCAACCTGCTAATCCCTCATTGAGCATTGCCAGTGTGACTTAAACTAATCTTAAATAGCTATCACCTACCGTGAACCTCCTACAGGGAATTAAAATCATTTTTAGCATATTTTTCCCTTCTTTGCATACCACATTTAAAAGTAATTTTGCCTGTGTTTAAAACCATCCCTGTTTCTCTAAGATTGCTAGGGGGGAACTGAAATTCGTATTGTATTGTGATTGTATTCCTTAAAACCATGTGCTTTTCTTCCATCTCCTTATATTGCATAGGGGGGGAGTGAATTGCCACAACGGGAAAAGTGAACATATTATCTCTTGTGAAACCCAATCGTTTATTTCTGTACTGCATTCTTTCCATCATTGTTTTTCCTTGAAACCATAAAAGCATTCTCAGTTACCTTTTCCTTCCTATACCAACTCCTAAGTAATGAAATAAGCGTACAACTGTAATATTATCCATTGTTGATCACTGTCATATTCTTAAGTGTGATATCAAATATTAATTTATTATGAAAGCATGATATATATATATATATATATATATATATATATATATATATATATATATTGTTTAATTTCTCCAATAAATCTTTTAAATTGCAAAACAAACCTACTATGGCTCAGTGAGTTCAGGGGGATTCAAAGAGAGGGGCGTTATATAAGGGTTTATCATCCAGAGTATAACTTGTCATAAAAATATATAAATAAGGGCTTCCCTTGGGCGTCCCAGACGAGGCACTGACTTAGTGGGATTGCTGAATTGAAGTCACTTAACAGACTTTAGGGATAACTCCTTTTATTTATTATTTTTCATTGTGTTGGGCCATCACCTGCCTTTCGCCCCTCTGAACAAAACAAATAAACATTTAAAAGTTGTGGAACAAGAGCATACAACTATAACATAATCAGAAAGATGGCTATTTCAAACCAGAATGAGAGAAACCAAAGGTATGGAGCACGTGTCGACACATGCAGGAAAAAGGAAACTTATCAAGAATTGGATGAGGTGGGCTGAACAACTATTAAAATCAAAAGGACAAAACTAAAAACAAGCCCTGTTCGTAACTAACCCACCAAGTACAAGCCAATGTATCTGGAGCCAGTTCAGGTCCAATACAATGTTTGTCTCGTGCCCATAAATAATAGGGCAATTGCCCAGTGATGAGAAAATAGTCCCAAGCGTAAGTATTCCCCTGTTGAAACCTGCTAAATCATAAGGTTCTGTCAATCCTCCACAAATACTGGATTGCAATGTGCTCCTAGCGATACATGTCTGGTGCATTGGCCAGCAAAACAGATGGGTGTTTTGAGGGCTGGCTGCATCAAAGGTTCACAGCATCAGTATGAAAGATGATCTATTGGTCACCTTGAACTGCTGAGACAAAACGTCCCGGCACTGCCCCCTGTACTGTGGAAAGCAGCAGCAGAAGTAGCGTTCAATGTGCCGCACTCTGCAGGCCCACAATTACATTACCGAATAATTGTGGGTGAGCCACGCTAGTCCTCATGTGCCCACCAACCTATAGATTGTGAATCATTGGTGTTTTCAGAGTAAATAGTGTTTCGGTGTGTTCTTTTTAAGTCTTGGTTTGTGGTGTTTCTGTTCTGTTTTCACTCAATTTATTCCAGAACCTTCTGTTCAGAAGAAGCCTTTATCGTCCAGACTTTAGATGGTACTAAGTCTGCTTCAACCCTCTCCCCGCTCCTCTAGATGAAAGGTCTCTCCTGCCCCAACCTCCTGCTCTCTCT